>NC_054701.1:17506441-18106441 GCF_016097555.1 Gigantopelta aegis | reverse complement strand
CTCAGAGTCTACAACTGACAGCAGATGTTCTAAAAAAGAGAGCAGATGTTCTAAAAAAGAGAGATGAACTACATACAACCATCCAAGGTCTCATGCCAGAAATAGATAACAGTTTCCTTGAACTTAGCACCATGAGAAAAGAAAGAGCTCTCTTGGAGGCATTCGAAAGGGAAATAAAAGCTAACCAAAATTTCACTTATGAAGTAGAGGAATATCATGCCATACAGATACCACTGAAACCAGGAGAGTATGTGACCAACTGCTTGTTTTGCCATACGACTTGTCATTATCCATGTTGTATACAAGGTGATATCAAACAGGGTTGTGATGCTATGGCAGATGGAGTTTGCACAGTTTGCCCCGAGAAATGTTCGTGGAAGCAACACTGGAACAGCAGTTATAGGATAGACATTAAAATGGTGAAAGTTACAAAAACATTTCACGAAATGAAAGCTAAATATGAATTAGCGGCGAAGGAAAAGGTTTCAAAAGAGAGTCTCGTTTCCTAACACAAAAAATCATTTATAAAGCTGAAAACTAACGTTTGCAAAATGCTAGGAGAAGTGCGTGAAATTGGAAACTACCTGAGGAGCAATGCCTTAAAGGCCAATCCACTTTCTGAAAAGGAATATCTTGATTTACTGATCGAAGCAGAAAACCAAGAAAAGAAACCCGGGTTTTTTGAACGCACCAAAATGCTACAGATGCTTAAAAAGCAAGCTGAGCTCACCCAAAAAGCAATGACTACTGACGATATAGACGAACTGTTGAAAGACTTTGATCTAACTGATTAAATCAGATGCAATTACTTCTACGTATGAGTAGAAGTACAAATATTGCATAGAGTTAAAAACATTATCAAGCAAATTAAAGGGTTACTCAAACAGCAACGGCTGTGAGCATAATGAATACTTTTATTACACCGCGGTGGAAGAGATATCCGGGGGATATTGTCCATAAACCATAATGTGGATTACACATTTAGAGAAGTAGTGACCTCCGGCCAGTTGATCGACGGTGCAACACTACATGACTTGCATAAACTGAAAAATACTTGTGGTCAGTTAATTAAAGTTAGTCACATAATTTAACAAAATACATGTCTGCATACCTTTGTTTAGTCATAAATACGTTTGTAGAATTGTCTGTGTAAACTTGTAAAGCGTAGGAATGTAAAGTCTTATTGATCAATCGGGAGAAGATTAATTCTATTGAACATGCCACAGTGGTCTTAACTCGGTGTATTCCCAATTTTCGCTTATATTAACTGAAAACGTCCAAAAGGTCTGATGCAGAACTATTCATATCTAGTACAATATTCCTATGGCAAATATCCCTTTTGGGCCACACATGGGCCGAATGTGGCCAAAAAATTGGCCACAATGGAAGAAATTGTTATTCTTTAGCGAGCTCTAGACAAATAAAAATATTTACATTACTATAAAATTTTCAGAGGCTTATTACATTATGGTAAGGCCAGACCAACCATATAACAAATATATAATAAAATGGCAATTTTGTCTTAAGTGGAGTCAATAAGACTAATATATTTCGAATGAGCACCACATTTTACATAAAGTTGGTTTGTCAAACCTTCCTTACCTAAAATTCTGATTAAAGCCATTTACCTGATATAGTGTCAGTATGTTGATCTATAGTCCTTTCTATCATGGATTGTTGTTTTCTTGCTGTTGTATTTTACTACAAGTTATTTATTTCAGAGTCTATTGTTTTTTAAATTGCACACAAAAATAGTTGTTGCGGGGTTTGTTTGTTTTTTTTGTCGTTTTTTTTTGTAGGTTTTTTTTTTTCCAAAACACTTTTATTTTATTTTACTCACGTCAAATCAAACTGAAATTATTTACAACAAACCCCACAAATTTCATAGATCCTGGGAAGGATTATAGGTTGCTAACAATATCCGTCAAAATTCGTAATATGTTATGTCGACGGTGTCAGGAAATAAAGTGGATGCAGCCAGTTATAATCATGTTTTCACTAACATGATGGTGTTTAAGTAAACTGTGACTACATAATATGTATGACAAAATATTTGAGTTGAACGACATCTAGATGATCCTCACATGACATATATCCACAGCTCTGCAAACGCCTGTATATAAGCGTCCAGTTCAATATAAATAAATTTTGTCACACGTTTTTTATTTATAAACGTTAAAAAAATAGTGTGTTTAATATATAACAGCTGTATACAACAAATGCTCTTAGCTCAATCCAAAACTCTGTAAACTGAATACCCATCGAAAACAGATTTTGTTGTTTAATTGGGGCTCAAGGGGTTTTATTGTGTCGTGTAACTATATGTCATGATAAATGATTATTAAAAGAAAACGGTAAGTTAATAGCTATACCCCGTAGATCATTTGACAAGCCAAACATTATTTCCAAGACTTCAAAACCACTCACTTTAAAACTTCGATTAACCACATTTTACCGAATTGTGAGAGAAATTTGACCAAACATTGGCCCAGATTTTAGGCGCTGGTCCAAAATGGTGACCTTTTGACCTCTGTTGAAGTAATTAAAATATTTAAATTTTAAAATTATTTTATGACTAAATAGTAAAGACCAGTAGCGTTAATTAAGGGGTCATTTATTATTCTGTTTTGTATACTGACTGAACTACAGACATTTTAGTTATCCCTACCCCTAATTCCTCCATAGCGCAGATTTCATCAATGTTATTAAAAACATCCATTTTTTAAATCAGACTACATTTGGCAACTATGCACCGTCCCAGATAGGACTAAAGAATCGTTTGTCAGTCATTCAGTTTTTTAGCCAGTAGAATGTTTATTTTTATCATTTTTGATTCGCCTTTACGAAATAGAAAAGCGAGATATATGTATTACTTTTTCGATGGTGATGACGACGGCAGCGATGACGTCGTCAACCTTTGCGTTTTTATCAATCTTAAAGGGGAGGACAAGTCAAATATGAGTCTTGTGTTTTGGAAAGATGCATACCCGGACCATCAACACATACTAAAACTTTAATAAATGAAAAACGCGTAATTTTAGAGTTAATAAAACAACCGTGATTATTCCTGCTAACTGGAAGCAGCCATTTTGTCTCGTTTTCATCGCGTCAGGTAATCTAGTTTGGAAGGAAGTGACGTCAGCTCCTACCAACTCCTGTATGCACAGTGTAAAGAAACGCGGTAATTTACGACACGGCGCTTCCCTTTGATCAACCGGACTTGTAAAACAACATAAATGACTTGATAATGTAATAAACTATTTAACTAAATATATTTCAATTTGCATTAACAGAACGAAATGGGGTTATTTTATTTTTCTCTCTTAAAAAAAAAAAATCCAAAGAAAAAATGCATACTAGTAGGCTACGTTGGAGAAAAAACGCCACTCATGATACACAAGTGATAATTTTATTTTATTTTTGACTACGTCATTGGTCAGTTCTGTGATTTTAGATGGGAAAGTCTACTTAATCAAGAGTTTTATGGACTTATTTACAGTAATAAAGCATGACGGCTGATAATGTCCATTACCATTTTGGGGGTGGCAGGTTATTTCACCATGTTAATAATATCGGTAGGTATTTTTGTGTCTAGAAGGCGGTAATTAATTGCCTCGTCTTGTTACCTACCAAATATACACCTGGCAATCAGGCATTTTAATTTGTGTTTACCTTTTGTGAAGTTATGTTTAATATGTGATAGACTTAAAATTGATTCATCATATTTTAAAAATGAAATGAATACTATTCAGAATTTGGCTAAAGATTATGCACATCTGATTACCTTCGTTTAGTGTGTGTAATAATGACGTTTTCATTTTAGTTTTTTTTTACAGTGGTGATACACAAAATATTATTGCTTTGTATATTCATTTCAGCACTTCGACGTAGAGTTATTTTGTCAATCTACTGTTTTTAGTAGCCAACAGTGCCGGATTTATAAGGGGGCAATTGCCCCGGGCCTCCATGCTAGAGACCCCCCCCCCCCCCCCCCCCCCCCCCCCCCCCCGCGCCAGACTAAGGACTTTCTGTATTTTAAAATACGTAGTAATTATAAAATTAGTTCATTTTTTTATTTGTCATGTAATTTAATTTCTATATTGAGGGGCCCCAGAACCTGAAGTGCCCCGGGTCCCCCAAGGTCTAAATCCGGCCCTGGTAACCAAACACAGTTTTTAATATCAAATGATGTTATTATAGGTCACTCGATTTTGTAACTGTAGATGTTTTTAATTATACTAATAGAGTGAAACTTGTTTTAATCGGGTTATCGAGGTGTTACGTGAAGTCTAAATTATGTTTTAATATATTTATAATTATATGTTATCATGCGCTATCCATTCATGGTCACTTACAATTGTACTGTCAGGCAGTACGGGACTTTGAGTGACCTGATTATGTGTTGTTAGTGAATTAAAACGATAGACAGAATGTCGGATGATATTCACACCAGAGACTATTAAAATCATAGTTTTGTTTGTGTTTTGCATTGATAGTAAAATATATTTAAAGATGACAAGGCGATATTGCAGCTTTTATTTTATGTGAAAAGGCTCGTTGCGATGCATAATTCGAGTCAAAAGAAATGACGTGTTCTGTGATGTGACTGCTTTATTGTCGTCGGTACCGTGTTTAATTAAAATGTGTAAAATAAAGATCCACACTCATGAAAATCATTGGTACGGATAAATGAATGAATGAATGAATGAATGAATGTTTAACGACACCCCAGCACAAAAAATACATCGGTTATTGGTAATGCAAATAAATAAAGTGATGATCAACATCAATATAAAAATTCAAGGTTTAAACAAAAACAGTGTAAAGAACTGTGCAAAAACAAATATCACAGAATTTTACGGATACTGAATTTTACTCAAAACTTCAATTTTGTACTGTATTGGCCATTCTCAAAGAGAATGTTACACCCCTGCACCACGGTGAGGTTACAGCACGCACAGGGGTGGTACGGATAAAGGCGACAGATGCGCAGACACCAGGAATTATACTGTCTTGCTAATGAAAAATAGCAAAGACCCATCCTTTTTAAACCAAGATGGGGAACATTATATATATATATATATATATATATATATATATATATATATATATATATATATATATATATATATATATATATATATATACACACACACACACACACACACGCACACGCATGTATATATATTCAAAACAAAATGGTAATGTTTGAAAACACTATTTCTGGTTTAACAAAAATATCAATACGCACCTTGTCTTGTATGTTTATTAGGGGCCGTATGGCATGACGACCGTATAACTATTTTAAACCGCGTTTAATTTCTAACCACTCGTATATTGTATTATTTATAAAATGATTAGGCTACAAATATAAATGTAATTCGAAAACACCGTTTACGTTCTGTAATCAAGTCCACGCTAAATAACGTGCATAGACTCACGCGTACACGACATTTTTTACTGAGCGAAAACAAAGGGTTTATGATACTTTTTGATCGATCACCAAGTTGGCTATGATGTGTCCAACTTGAGAATGTTTCTCTGAAGTAAAGTTATTATACTGATTTGCACTACTTGTAAAGTGTTTAAACGGAGATAGAAGATAATCATTTAAAAAAAAAATATTTGTGCTTTGAAGTAGTCAATGCGTTGTTCACCGAGCTTTTCGAAATATTGTATAAACTATTGTAAATGTAGGCCTAAACAGTGTTTATAACATTGGTAAAACCTAAATGGACAACCTTGAGTTCTCGGTTTGTAGCTTTCGAGGCAGGTAACAGGCTCTTAAAACAGATTAGGATTTAATGTTTTGTTGTAAATATATGTACATGTTTGTGTTATTGATTAGTTTTTACACCTCCAGTTTGTTATAAAGTGTTACTATTATAGTTGTAGTGTTGTTGCAATTTGTTGTTATGCAATTTAAGCTACATTTGTGTCGTGTTTAAGGAAGTGTTTTCAAAGCTGTGCGGTACCATCCCAACGGGGTGTCTTTCACATTTAGAGGTGGGTGAATAACTATAAGGAGCAGAATGTGGCCACTAAGAATTCTTTTATAGGGTGCGAAAACAATGCAAATGGTAATTATTTTAAATAAAGGGCAATTTGACGGGTAAGGTTATAAACTGTCAGTTATGCTAAACTAGCCCACAATACACAGACCACAAGGACTGTAGTTGTCTTACACGCGTGTGACTATGTACATTTTCAATGCTTACGCACCTGCGTTTAAGAAAAACATGTCTTGGTCCTGCATCAGAGGCCAAAAAAGAGCCTTAGTTGTTTAGTAACCGGGTCCGGAAGAATAACATTTGGCTGAAATTAATATCTGGGGTCTGGAGTTCATGAAGATATAATATGACATTTTATCAAGTTGGTGCGAACAAGATGGCAGCAGTTTTTCAAAATCTTCAGAACTACAGCACTTAGAAATACGATATTGTTGTCAATACTAATGTTTATGGGCTCAACGAGTTCATTAACACTGTTTGTAATGCTGTCAGATATTGAGTTGACACTTTGAAGCACATGAAAAGGGTCGACTGGTGCATACCAGGATTTTCAGACATTTTGGATCAATTGAAGCAAACAAAATCTGTTTCATCAGTTTGGGTAAACCATACCCATCAAGCGTTTTTTTCTTCAAATCAAACTTGTTTGGATCTTTTATGAGCATTGTGGTTAATTGCTATGTCGACAGGTAGAGGCATCAGTGCAGTCTGCAATCACGTTTATGTGCCGTCAGTTGGTGACCATTTCTTTGCAAAGACACGCTTCTTATAGACAATGTTACACTGAAAATTGTTGAACAATGTGCAGTCAGCGCTACTATACAGGATCCAGCAATTCGGTGGCTGCCATATTTATTCCTAAAACAATATTTCCTGTGTTCCCATGTTGCAGTATACTTATTGTTTTGCATAACAGTATAAAGAGATCAGGGTTGTAGGTAGCCAGTTAGGCAGTTTACAGAAATGATCCAGTGCTGCTTTCTCTTTGTTAGCTGGTCATACATAGCAAATACTGGTGTATACCAGGTATCACTGTCATATCGTCCTTCATTGTAAGTAGCTAGAGACATATTCCGCACCACCACCACCCTAGATGGGCGTCCGCGGGAAATTTTCAAAGGACGGCAAGATATGGTAACATAATATTAAAACATATACAGGCATGGCAAAAATAAGTTAACATTTGGGGAGAGGGCTAACTAGTTGAGATTTTGTACGGGGTTTTGGGACATGCTCCTCTGGAAAAATTGAAAGCTATATAGTGTAAAATGCATTATTACAAATATTGCCAAATTTCACGATGTATAACATTTATATTCAAGTATATACGTTGAATATATAAGCACAACTGTACGATCCAATAAAATAATTCGTTACAGTTACAATTGAAACTATCGTGAATAATAAAGACTCGATTTACTGTGAAGGACTTTGTATAACAAAAAGTAATTGAACTCCCGTTTGACTTATTTGGTGGTGTATTTACATTTCTAGAGGGATTCAAAATCATGGGCATCCTCATTCGGAAAATTTTGAAAAGTTGGTTCTAAAAGCAATTTCCTGCTTTCTACAAGTAAAATTCATCATGGCAAATGTCAATATTTTAAATACGTAAAGCTAACATATACTTTAACACGTATTTCAGGTTTAAATCCAGGAGAGCGCCATTGCCCCCTATCCACCCCTTGCTGCTGATGCCCATGATGGAGACGGGTGGGCTCTCATATAGAATAAAGAGCATGTTGTACTACTAACTGGAAATATTTAGGAATAGGCGGCTAAACATGACCTGGGATGCGGGGATGGATCCGACATAAAGAGCAGATTCTACTACTTAGTGGAAAAGTAAATTGTTGTGTGGGTTTTTTGTTCCACAAGATTTTGCCGCCCCCCCCCCCCCCCCCCCCCCACACACACTTTGATAGGTAGCACAATACTGGTGTCAGCCTAATTCCTTATTTCAACACAACTGCCATCTGTTGAAATATTTACTTGTCTTGACCTGTTCAACACTGAAACACGATATCTTCGTACCGTTCAGACTGATACCAAGACATTTTACCATGTACTCTGTGTAGACATTTGCAGACTTTGCCTAATATTAAAACTGGAGTGCAGAAAATATCATTATATCTCCTCATATATGGAAAAAATGCTAGTATTAACTGGTTTACACCTGCACGTTATATATGACCAGCTAAGGAATATGCAATACAGTATCATTAGTTGCATCAATATAACGATGAAGAAATTTGACTAGTTGCAGTTGATTGCAAACTTACGAATACAAGGGACATTGTTGTAGGAAGAACATTTGGTGGTCACTTGGAAACCACCTGAGAAGTAATGACTTAAAGGCCAATCCACTTTCTGAAAAGGATTATCTTGATTTACTGATTCAAACAGAAAACAAAGAAAAGAAAACCGGTTTTCTTGAACGCATCAAAATGCTAGAGATGATTAAAAAGCAAGCTGAGCTCACCCAAAAAGCAATGACTACTGGCGAAATGAACGAACTGTTGATAGAGTTCGATCTCTAATTGATTAAATTAGATGCAATTACTGCTACGTATGACGTAGACGTACAAATATTGCACAGAGCTAAAAACATTATCAAGCAAATTAAAGGATTCCTCAAACAGCAGAGACTGAGAGAATAAGAATAATGAATACTTTTATTGTACCGCGGTGGAAGAGATATCCGGGGCATATTGTCCATAAACCATAATGTAGGTTACACGTTTAGAGAAGTTGTGACCTCCGGCCAGATGATCGACGGTGCAACACTACATGACTTGCATAAATTGACAAATACTTGTGGTCAGTTCTTGTAATTAAAGTTAGTCACATAATTTAACAAAATACATGTTTGTATACCTTTGTTTAGTCATAAATACGTTTATAGAATTGTTTGTGTAAACTTGTAAAGCGTAGGAATGTAAAGTCTTATTGATCAATCGGGAGAAGATTAATTCTAGTGAACACGCCACAGTGGTCTTAACTCGGTGTATACCCAATTTTCACTTATATTAACTGAAAATGTCCAAAAGGTCTGATACAGAACTATTCATATCTAGTACAATATTCCTATGGCAAATATCCCTTTTGGGCCACACATGGGCCGAATGTGGCCACAAATTGGCCACAATGGAAGAAATTGTTATTCTTTGGCGAGCTTTAGACAAATAAAAATGTTTACATTACTATAAAATTTTCAGAGGCTTATTACATACATGGCCAGACCAACCATATAACAAATATATAACAAGATAGCAGTTTTGTCTTAAGTGGAGTCAATTAGACTGATATATTTGGAATCAACACCACATTTTACATAAAGTAGATTTGTCAAACCTTCCTTACCTAAATTTCTGATTAAAGCCATTTACCTGATATAGTATCAGTATGTTGATCTATAGTGCTTTCTATCATGGATTGTTGTTTTCTTACTATTGTATTTTACTACAAGTTATTATTTCAGAGTCTATTGTTTTCTAAATTGCACACAAAAATAGTTGTTGAGGTTGGGATTTTTGTTTGTTTTGTTTTTTTGTTTTGTTCTTTTGTTGTTTTTTTGTCAGGGTTTTTTTCTTCAGTTTTCCAAAACACTTTTATTTTACTTAAGTCAAATCAAACTGAAATTATTTACAACAAACCCCACAAATTTCATGGATCTTGGGAAGGATTATAGGTTGCTAACAATATCCGTCAAAATTCGTAATATGTTAGGTCGACGGTGTCACGAAATAAAGTGGATGCAGCCAGTTATAATCATGTTTTCACTAACATAATGGTGTTTAATTAAACTGTGACTACATAATGTGTATGACAAAAGATTTGAGTTGAACGACTAGGTGTGTACATGTAGATGATCCTCACGTATGACATATATCCACAGCTCTGCAAACGCCTGTAAATAAGCGTCCAGTTCAATATAAATAAATTTTGTCACACATTTTTTATTTATAAACGTTAAGAAATAGTGTTTTTAATATACGAGTATAACAGCTGTATACAACAAATGCTCTTAGCTCAATCCAAAACTCTTTAAACTGAATACCCATGGAAAACAGATTTTGTTGTTTAATTGGGGCTCAAGGGGATTCACTGTGTGGTGTAACTATATGTCATGGTACATGATTATTAAAAGAAAACGGTAATTATAGTTAATATCTATACCCCGTAGATCATTTGACAAGCACCACCAAACATTACTGCCAGGCCTTCAAAACCACTCACTTTAAAAATTCGATTAACCACATTTTACCGAAATGTGAGAGACGTTTGACCAAACATTGGCCCAGGTTTTAGGCGCTGGTCCAAAATGGTGACCTTTTGACCTCTGTTGAAGTAATTAAAATATTAATTTTTTTAAATTATTTTATGACTAAATAGTAAAGACCAGTAGCGTTAATATAAGGGGTCATTTGTTATTCTATCTTGTATACTGACTGAACAACAGACATTTTAGTTATTCCTACCCCTAATTCCTCCATTGTTGTAAATCGGAATACATTTGGCAACTAAGAAACCCTATTCCATAAACTACATATATCAGGGTATTCAAATTCAGACCTTTTGGACCTTTTGGGTTAAATAAATACCCCCTAGCTCTTGGACTATGTACATGTATGTGGGAAGTAACTGGCTGATGTTTGTTCAGTGATGTGGATGTTATAAACATAATACTATAATAATTGTTCTCCACAAGAAAGCGTTTATATTACAGCTCGTGTGGTTTATATATATATATATATATATATCACATTCATAATAAAAAAGCTATCGTTTAGTATTATACGTGTATACTATTACATGCATGGTTACTATTGGATCATATACAAAGGAAAGGAATATTCATGTTTTCGTAAAAGAAGTGTGCTCTAAGCAATACGTCCTGACATTTATTGAATTGGTTTAGTTGGACTAAAGTTAAAAGAGTTTGTTTTGTTTAACGACACCACTAGAGCAAATTGATTTATTAATCATTGGCTATTGCATGTCAAACATATGGTCATTTTGACAGTCATAAAGAGGAAACACGCTACATTTGTTCCATTAGTAGCAAAGGATCTTTTATATGCACCATCCCACAGATAGGATTAGGACTAAAGAATCGTTTGTCAGTCATTCAGTTTTTTAGCCAGTAGAAAAGCGAGATATATGTATTACTTTTTCGATGGCGATGACGACGGCAGCGACGACGTCGTTCAACTTTGCGATTAGCTCAATCTTAAAGGGGAGGACAAGTCAAATATGAACCTTATGTTTTGGAAAGATGCATATGCGAACCACCAACACATACTGACACTTTAAGAAATCAAAAACGCGTAATTTAGAGTTGATAAAAAAAAGTGATTATTCCTGCTAACTGGAAGCAGCTATTTTGTTTCGTTTTCGTCGCGTCAGGTAATCTAGTTTGGAAGGAAGTGACGTCAGCTCCTACCAACTCCTGTATGCACAGTGTAAACAAACGCAGTAATTTATGACACGGCGCTTCCCTTTGATCAACCGGACTTGTAAAACAACATAAATGACTTGATAATGTAATAAACTATGTAACTAAATATATTTCAATTTGCATTAACAGAACGAAATGGGGTTATATTATTTTTCTCTCTTAAAAAAAAAAATCCAAAACAATGCATACTAGTAGGCTACGTTGGAGCACAAACGCCACTCATGATACGCAAGTGATAATTTTAATTTATTTGGGAGTGCGTCATTGGTCAGTTCTGTGATTTTAGATGGGGAAAGTCTACTTATTTGTATTGAAAAATAATATATTATACGTATTGCTGGCTTACTGGGATGGCTATTATTACACAACATTGCAATGCATTCCTGTTTCATCATCACTCAAAAATCTGGTACGTTTGTTTGTTCAAACGTAAGACTAATTCCTAACATTAATTCCTAACGTGACGCATGACGTATTACGTAACCACCGGCTCGCCAGACGGAGTATTCACTGCGATGGAACAAAATGGCTGCGCCCGTTATATATGATAACTGTCACATTTAACCGTTTGATTAATTGTTGATATTAAGCAATAATGTGCATTATATATCCTTGAATATGCATTCCAGTCCAAAAGCCTTGCGCAAGTATACCTTCAAAGTTTTTCTTTTGCTCCATATGTAGCCAACCATAAGTCCTAGTTCAATTAAACTTGGTTTATAGTTGCACCAATGGATGTTCATAACAATGCATGTTAATTTTTCTTTATTTAAAAAATAAAATAATTAAGTTTTTTTTTTATCATAAATCGAGATGAACATCTATGGGTGCAACACCGAATATGTTTATGGTTGGCAAGTCAATTCTGCGGAATTCGTGCTTTTTCTTTCTTTTTTTTTTTTCTTTTTAGTGCTTTTATTTATTTTTATTTTTGTTTACCTTTTGTGAAGTTGTGTTTAATATGTGATAGACTTAAAAGTGATTTATCATATTTTACAAATGAAATGAATACTATTCAGAATTTGGCTAAAGATTATGCACATCTGATTACCTTCGTTTAGTGTATGTGTAATAATGACGTTTTCATTTTAGTTTTTTTTTTACAGTGCTGAGACACAAAATATTCTTGCTTTGTATATTCATTTAAGCACTTCGACGTAGAGTTATTTTCTCACTCTACTTTTTCAAATGATGTTATTATAGCTCACTCGATTTTGTAACTGTAGATGTTTTTCACTTAATTTTATATATATATATATATATATATATATATATATAGAGAGAGAGAGAGAGAGAGAGAGAGAGAGAGAGAGAGAGAGAGAGAGAGAGAGAGAGAGAGAGAGAGAGAGAGAGAGAGACTTGTTTTTAATATCAAACCATGTTATTATAGTTCACTCGATTTTGTAACTGTAGATGTTTTTCACTTTTAATTATATATATATATAGAGAGAGAGTGAAACTTGTTTTAATCGGGTCACTGAGGTGTTACGTGAAGTCTAAATTATGTTTTAATATAATTATAATTATATGTTATCATGCGCTATCCAGTCTTGGTTACTTACAATTGTATTGTCAGGCAGTACGAAGCTTTGAGTGTCCTGATTCTTTGTAGTTAGACAGTGTACTAAAACGATAGACACGATGTCGGATGATATTCACACCAGAGCCTATTAAAATCATAGTTTTGTTTGTGTTTTGCATTGATAGTAAAATATATTATAAGATGACAAGGCGATATTGCAGCTTTTATGTGTGCTCGTTGCGATGCATAATTTGAGTAAACAAATAATGACGTGTTCTATGATGTGACTGCTTTATTGTCGTCGGCACCGTGTTTAATTAAAATGTGTAAAATAAAGATCCACACTTAAGAAAATCAGTGGTACGGATAAAGGCGACAGACGCGCAGACACCAGGAATTATAGTGTCTTGCTAATGAAAAATTGCAAAGACCCATCCTTTTTAAACCAAGATGGGGAACATATATATATATATATATATATATATATATATATATATATATATATATATATATATATATATATATATATATACACACACACACACACACACACACACACACATGTATATATATTCAAAACAAAATGGTAATGTTTGAAAACACTATTTCTGGTTTAACAAAAATATCAATATTGTATTATTTATAAAATGATTAGGCTACAAATGTAAATGTAATTCAAAAACACCGTTTACGTTCTGCAATCAAGTCCACGCTAAATAACGTGTATGGACGTGTACTGAGCCAAAACAAAGGGTTTATAATACTTTTTGATCGATCACCAAGTTGGCTATAATGTGTCCAATTTGAGAATGTTTCTCTGGAGTAAAGTTGTTATACTGATTTGCACTACTTGTAAAGTGTTTAAAGGGAGATAGAAGATAATCTCTTTTTTTCAATATTTGTGCTTCGAAGTAATCAATGCCTTGTTTACCGAGCTTTTCGAAATATTGTATAAACTATTGTAAATGAAGGCCTAAACAGTGTGTTTATAACATTGGTAAAACCTAGATGGACAACCTTGAGTTCTTGGTCTGTAGCTTTCGAGGCAGGTAACAGGCTCTTAAACCAAATTAGGATTTAATGTTTTGTTGTAAATAAATGTACATGTTTGTGTTATTGATTAGTTTTTACACCTCCAGTTTGTTAGAAGTGTTACTATTATAGTTGTAGTGTTGTTTGCAATTTGTTGTTATGCAAGTTAAGCTACATTTGTGCCGTGTTTAAGGAAGTGTTTTCAATGTTGTGTGGTACCATCCCAACGGGGTGTCTTTCACATTTAGAGGTGGGTGAATAACTATAAGGAGCAGAATGTGGCCACTAAGAATTCTTTTATAGGGTGCGAAAACAATGCAAATGGTAATTATTTTAAATAAAGGGCAATTTGACGGGTAAGGTTATAAACTGTCAGTTATGCTAAACTAGCCCACAATACACAGACCACAAGGACTGTAGTTGTCTTACACGCGTGTAACTACGTACATTTTCAATGCTTAAGCACCTGCGTTTAAGAAAAACATGTCTTGGTCCTGCAGCAGAGGCCAAAAAAGAGCCTTAGTTGTTTAGTAACCGGGTCCAGAAGTATAACATTTGTCACAATGACAGAAATTAATCCCTGGGGTCTGAAGTTCATGAAGATATAATAAGACATTTTCTCAAGTTGGTTCGAACAAGAACACTTAGAAATATGATATTGTTGTCAAAACTAATGTTTATGGGCTCAACGAGTTCATTAACACTGTTTGTAATGCTGTCAGATATTGGGTTGACAAGCATTCAAAATGGCTGACTAAAAGGGCGGTAATTTTGGTATGAAAATCTAACAATATTTGTAATTTATATATGACATGTTAGGTTTAGATTGTTGATATGTTTATTGAGCATGTTTTGAAAATTACTAATATAAAATATAACTGCGAATTGTAAATAATTGTATAAAATAATAGATCAAGATACCGGAAATATGTCATACTATTGATCAAACGGTTCCCCCAGTATTAACGTGGTGTTGTCATTATTAGCATCAACAAACTCAGACCTGAATAAATAAACAAATGGATGAATTAGTGACTGATTGAGTGAGTGAGTTAGTGTATGAATGAATGAATGAATGAATGAATGGATGGATCAATGAAACAATGTTTCGTAGCAAAATTCCAGCAAAATAAACTGCGATGGTAGTTTACAAAACGACCTCAGTGTGTTGTAAATACTATATACTACTGTCCTCGGATTCACTATCAACTGACATAACTTGTGTTGGTGGATCTACACATGCAGCAAAATCGTCTGGTACATCCCTTGGATATATTGCCCTACATTTGGATGCTACTGTGCAAGGTTATCTAATGTCAAGACATGAGCACTTTGAAGCATATGAAACAGGTCGACCAGGATGTTCAGACATTTTGGATCATTGAAGCAAACAAAATCTGTTTTATCAGTTTGGGTAAACCATACCCATCAAGTATTTTTTTCTTGAAATCAAACTTGGTTGGATCTTTTATGAGCATTGCTATGTCGACAGGTAAAGGCATCAGTGCAGTCTGCAATCACGTGTATGTGCCGTCAGTTGGTGACCATTTGAACAATGTGCAGTGAGCGTTATTATACAGGACCCATCAATTTGGTGGCTGCCATATTTATTTATAAAACAATATTTCCTGTGTTCCCATGTTGCAGTATACTTATTGGTTTGCATAACTGTATAAAGAGATCAGGGTTGTAGGTAGCCAGTTACATAGTTTACAGAAATGATCCAGTGCTGCTTTCTCTTTGTTAGCTGGTCATACATAGCAAATACCAGGTATCACTATCATATCGTCCTTCATTGTAAGTAGCCAGAGACATATTTGAGTATATCGTGTCCCCAGACCACTAATATTCCTCACCACCACCTCCCTGAATGGGTGTCCGCGGGAAATTTTCAAAGGACGGCAAGATATGGTAACATAATATTAAAACATATACAGGCATGGCAAAAATAAGTTAACATTTGAGGAGAGGACGGACTAGTTGAGATTTTGTACGGGGTTTTGGGACATGCTCCTCTGGAAAAATTGAAAGATATATAGTGTAAAATGTATTTTCTTGTATTCTACAAGTAAACTTCATTATTACAAATATTGCCAAATTTCAAAATGTATAACATTTGTATTCAAGTATATACGTTGAATATATAAACAGAACTGTATGATCCAATAAAATAATTCATTTCAGTTACAATTAAAACTATTGTGAATAACAAAGACTCGATTTACTGTGAAGGACTTTGTATAACAAAAAGTAATTGAACTCCAGTTTCACTTATTTGGTGGCGTATTTACATTTTTAGAGGGATTCAAAATATGGGCATCCTCATTCGGAATATTTTGAAAAGTTGGTTCTAAAAGCAATTTCCTGCTTTCTACAAGTAAAATTCATCATGGCAAATGTCAATATTTTAAATACGTAAAGCTAACATATACTTTAACTGACTAATGTAAGTAAACACGTATTTCAGGTTTAAATCCAGGAGAGCGCCACTGCCCCCTATCCACCCCTTGCTGATGATGACCATGATGGAGACGGGTGGATTCTCATATAGAATAGAGTATATTGTACTACTAACTGGAAATATTTAGGAATAGGCGGCTAAACATGACCTGGGATGCGGGGATGGATCTGACATAAAGAGCAGATTCCACTACTTGGTAGAAAACTAAAATTTCGTGTGGGTTTTTTGTTCCACAAGAACTTGCCGCCAACACACACACCCCCCCCCCCCCCCCCCCAATTTGATAGGTAGCACTATACTGGGGTCAGCCTAATTCCTTATTTCAATACATTGACTTCACAACTGCCATCTGTTGAAATATTTACTTGTCTTGACCTGTTCAACACTGAAACACGATATCTTCGTACCGTTCAGGCTGATACCTAGATATTTTACCATGTACTCTGTGTAGACATTTGCAGACTTGCCTAATATTAAAACTGGAGTGCAGAAAATACCATTATATCTCCTCATATATGGAAGAAATATATGCTAGTATTAACTGGTTTACACCAGCACATGTTATATATGGCCAGCTAAGGAATATGCAATACAGTATCATTAGTTGCCTGTTCAATATATCGATGAAGAAATTTGACTAGTTGCAGTTGATTGCAAACTTCCGAATACAAGGGACATTGTTGTAGGAAGAAAAATTGGTGGCCACCAAATTCTTGTATAAAAATGCAAATTGCGCTGAATAATCTTCAATATGCCAGTAAGAAACGTATGGTTCCAAACAAGCTACCCCAAACGAAGAGAGCTTTAACCTGCACTGGTCAGCAGTGATGTCTCTACCTGCTGATGGCATCGTGAGACCTCACGACACCTAAACGTGATCTTGGAATCCCACCAAGTTTGGCTTTGAGAAACAAAATGCTCTATTGGTTTGTGGTTCCCAAGCTCATGAACTAGTTTGATCTTACCCAGAGTTGCCGAACAACCAGATGTGAATGTGACTGTCCTTTTCTAGTGCTTCAAAGTGATCATGCTTTGACGGTGGACAACCATGCAGAACTTCAGTCAAGAAATAAACCAGATGTAATAGTGAGATGGAGCAGGCAGTGTACCAGATGATAGCTAGTATGTGGATAGGAGGACGATAGTATGTATAGCACTGTGCACTCATTTTTATATTACCTAAATACATCGAAAATAACCTTTGGCTGAATTATTTCAAGTTTTGCTCGATCGTTGGAAGAAATTATTATAGAGAATAATCGATATTGAGATACTACAAACATTATACTTTATTGTTGATGGCCGCACAGATATGTTGGAAACACTACCTTCGCTAATGATTTTATTGTCAAGAAATTTTAAATAATGTTAGTCTTTGTCATTATTTTATTTAGTCAGTTTATTTAAGATATATCTTGTAATGTATTGTTTGTTGAGAGTGGTAAACCTTCCCAAATAATTATGTATAATAAATGGCTTCGTGGCAACATCAACTCTCTGATGGGTATAGATCCAGAAGGTAGATGCAATTCCTTGGCAATGTCAAGTCATCTTCTTTGTTATTCTTAGAGGCCGTTTAACAATTACGTAATGCAAAATGTAGCATTTTTATACTTACCTACCCCATGTACCGTTTTGTAAAGCTAAGGCTTCTTTCTACTCTAAAATTATGTAATGTTCGCCAATTACCTCCCAAACTCGTTTTGCTTGTCACCGGCCACGGTGGTGTCATGGTTAAGCCATCGGACCTAAGGCTAGTAGGTACTGGGTTCGCAGCCCGGTATCAGATCCCACACAGAGCGAGCTTTAACAACTCAGTGGGTAGGTGTAAGACCTGTTCCTTCTTACTAATCACTAACACATTGTCCTAGACAGACAGCCCAGATAGCTGAGGTGTGTGTGCCCAGGACAGCGTGCTTGAACCTTAATTGAATATAAGCACGAAAATAAGTTGAAATGAAATGCGTCATAATGACGTGAGTTGATCAATATTATTAGATATTCTGTTTGTTTTGTTTGGTAATAAATACTAGAGAAAATCATCGTTTAAAAAAATAGCATTATACTGACTGCATTTTACTTTATAAACAAAAGTGAGACAATTGTGTTGACAACGTCACGAAACTCATGGCAAACTCACCCCCCCCCCCCCCCCGCCCTTCCCCATAACGCATCCCATGTTACCATCTCACTGTAGAGCGTTACGTAATTGTTGAAGGCCCCATTCACAATTAATAAACGGCGAAATACAAACTATACAGCAATACTTCCCAAAAACACCAAGCCGACGAAGATATTACATGTCCCTCAGAAAACATAAATTACTATATAGATTCACTGTATTTATTTGCTACACATTTGATTTTTCGGGACACTTCAAAATTTGAGGGAGTGCGAACCCACGCACCCCTCCCCTCTTGCCACCTCTGGATCCACGCCGAAAGTCATATAAAAACGTATTAAGTGCTAAACTTACATCAACTCGCATAGTATGTTTTGTTCTAAACGTTCAAGCTAGCACCTTCATAAACTTGCGACTCTGGTGTGGAAGACCAAACAACGGAGTACATACTACAGGTGTGTGCAACCTATCAAGCACTGAGACAATCTGAGTGACCCACGGGACTCCCTTACACGCCAAGCTCTGTGTTGACAACCTATCAAGCACTGAGACAATCTGAGTGGTCCACGAGACTCCCTTACACTCCAAGCTCTGTGTTGACAACCTATCAAGGACTGAGACAATCTGAGTGGCCCACGAGACTCCCTTACACTCCAAGCTCTGTGTTGACAACCTATCAAGCACTGAGACAATTGGAGTGACCCACGGGACTCACACACCGAGCTCTGTGGTGACAACTTATCAAGCACTGAGACAATCGGAGTGACCCACGGGACTCACTTACATGTCAAGCTCTATGGTGACAGGTGAACAGGAAGAGACAGTTTGTTTTAGCATACAGACTGGAATTCTAGTATAGCTAGTGAAAGAGCAAAGGAACATAATATTTTTATTTTTGTTCTCCTCGTTTTGGGTACTCTGTCTGTGTCACACTTTGTACCCACAGCGAGCGTGTTTGAACCTTAAGCACGTTAAGCCATTTCTACCTTCCTTCTTCATTGCAAATAAAAATGTTTCTAAACAAATTGCCTTTAAATTGTATATATTAAATCTCATGCGTAATGGGTGACAGCAAATGATGGAAAGTCATTGTAAGACGGGCTATAGGCAGAAATGTAAAGTATGTGCAATGACATACCACGAAAATATCCTTGCAGATGAGCAATAAAAAATTCCGAAAGTGATCGTCTGGATAATGCATTAAAGTGGTCCGCTATTTACATTTGCTGTTCCAACAGTTGCCAAGACCCTTACCAAAAAGGAAATTTAATGATAATTTGTTAAGAAACTTTGCCTTTGCATGTAAATGTTTTGGATTTGTTTTTTTTAAGTTATGCGAGTTGGTGTAGGTTTAACATATAACTATGTGTTTTTTATGTACATGCGTTTTAACATTGTTTATTGTAGAGTTAAACGACAATTAATCGGTTCCCTTTTGATGCAAACGTACTATAGATTGGTGTATTAAACATTCTACATAGTCTTGTTCTATTTTGAGTTTTGTGTATTTAAATAATGTATTCAATGTTCATGGCAGTGTTTTCATACTAGTTGTACTGGCACAAGATGGCGGGGATTTTATATGTGTGAGCAATAAACTATAAGGATCACAACATGAGCGCTCAAACTTTGTCTCGAGGATGTTTAATTAAGCTATTGTAAATTATTGATATTTTGTTAAATGAAATACTTGGTCATAAGAAATGTATTTTATTGTCTTAATACAATAAACTTATTTTAATTGTTTACATATCCATATTTTATATGTAAGAAATATCGAACAGGGCGCCAATTCTTATAGTGCATAATTGATCAGAGGTCAATATTTCAAAATCTTAGATAACCGAAGTCGGTTCACGTGATTTTTAGTTAACTGATTGTTAAGTTACATGAATTGTATGTGCATAACCTAATGAATTACATCGAGCTTGTATTGAACGTGCATTTTAATGGAATTATATCCAGCTGATACTATAAGTTAAAGCAAAATACAATTTACAGTGTTTTTATAGCAAATCTTTAAAGAAAGGTTCCCATGATACTTGGATAAGTGAATTTCAGAATGTGTAACGGTTTACCACGTAACCGATTGCCAGTTCGTGTGAATTTAAAGATACATAACCGGCACGTGAACAGAACGACGATTCTCGTGAAATACTGTGCCCTGATTGGTGATGGTCGCTGGATAGAGAAGTATGTATAAGTATATGCTGCTATACTAGAAAATACTGTCACCTACACCAGAGGCCAGTTGTTCAAAGAATGGTTAAGCTGACCACGACCTTTTATAAATATTTATTTTTAGATTTTTGGAAATGTATTATGTAATAATTATGGGATATTGGACGAGCTTCCATTTCGTATGGTGTTTGTGTACCAAGTGAAATAGTTTTCAGTTGCCACGAGCTTTAGCGAATAACAATGAGAATTGTTTCACGTGGGACATAGACGTGGTGCGGGGTGGTGACGAGTTTAATATCCTATTTATTATCCGTAATCGATCTTAATTGATGTCACTCAACTCGTTTGGTTGGCGTTCATGTAAGGTTGTAATGAATGTACTAAGATATTTTTAACCATATGTGTAACAATAAATCTTTCTATTTTGTGTTGTTTCCAAAACAGCTGGCTGATCGTTTGAACTGGTCCCAAAATATTAATATAGGAGTTCTTGTATATATGGGCTTATGGTCTTACATACAATAATTTTGTTGTTGAAAGGATTGAATTAGATAGAGAAGTTGGAAACACTGCTTTCGAGCAATTTGTGTTCTATTTAATCTTGCTAGTATGAATGCTTTATATACATTTCTAATAAAGCTAGTATAAGATTTTCAAATTTTCTTGTTTGTTATTCTGTTATAGAGACGGTCTATTCAAGACCTATTTTTCTATTTAATTATTGAGGTTGATAATCCATATACAAGTGATGTCATGTCAGACTTCATGATAACTATATTCCACTTTATTAGAAGGTTCGGCAAATTTCACACGTATCACGAGGGGAAATATATTGTGGTGACCAGCAAATACACTGCTACATCCCTGGCAAAATATGTTCTATCAAAGATTGTCTTTGTTCTTTTCTCTTTTTTTATTGCTAGAAAGTTTGGAACGAATTAGATGACACGTTTATGATATAGACCGTGGGCCCACTATAAACCCCATGCCCCCCATAGGGATTTTTCAAGATGAGTATATCTTTGAAGCCTATCCATAGACATATTCAAATCAGCTTGTCTGCAGGCAATTTGTTGGTGGGTGTAGGCACCCTATTTATTTTTAAAAGGGCAAATTTCTGATCACGGTGAATGGTCCACCTAATTTTTGAAAATATTTGAAAATAATTCTGGGCTATATCACTGCTTTTACTTTAAAGCTGGGTTACTGGTGAATGTATTCCACCAAAAAATAATACATTTTTGGCATCTGACGAAGTATAGTGAGTCAATGAATTTGATATGCCCTGAGTATTACAGACATAGTATATGAAAAAAACTGCATGGCAATGTTGAAGTTAACATTCAGACATATTTTGAACAGGTTTAAGACCAAATTATGAATGCTATTCATGCTAAACTACATGTTCATAACAACAAACCACACAGCAATGCAATATATGTGGTATGGATATAGTAGTGGGGGTATACTCACTGTCAAAAGTTATGCAGTTCCTGATATATAATTATCTATGTACATATGTTTATACACACAATACTTAAAACATTCTGAACCTTTTATTATTGTATTGTATTTAATATCTGAAGGCAGCATTATTTAAATATGGTGCAGTACATGCTGTCTAAACCGTTTACATGGATATTTTGAATATTTTTATATTAAACACAAGTCTTACAAACATTAAAAGTGAATTTACATACGAGTCTGCATTACATGTACAATTCACCTATCTCACAACAGTCCATCTTACAATGGCCTGTTTTCTGTTTGCTTTTTGTAATATTTCAGTTCTATTTATATTATGCTTAACTTTTGTTTTGGTGTATATAATTGACATCTACATGGAATATTGTCATCAGGCTAGTATCTAGCACTATAAAAATCTAACTTTCATTCCCAATTCTCAATCATTTTATCTGACCCAAATATGATGTATGTGAAGTTCACAATTTTATATTTCTAGATCCTTCTTTTTATTCTATAAACTACAAAACAATATAATATGTGGTATGAATAATTATATACTTCTCAAAATAAGTTAAGCAATGCAAGCAATGTATTAATTTATATGTATGCACATACATGTACTTGGGATTGCCTGAAGCTTTTATTATTAAACAAAAATTGACCTTTTCTTTTTAACATATTGAGGCTTCATTATCCAAATGTGGTTCAGTATATGGAGTGTATATACTATGTTCACACATTTATGAAGATGTCCATCTATTCTTAGTACCAGCCAATTGTAAGTACCTTTCCTCAGCATGTATGTTTTAAATTTACAATCCATCTATCTTATATAAGCTTGTAATATTTTTAAAAACACATTTCTATTTATATTGTACTTAATTTATGCTTAGGTGTATATAATTGACATCAAATATAGTCATCAGGCATATGTAGCACTTGACTTTCTTTCCTATATCATTTGACTCAAATATAATGTCTATCATGGATACAATATCTGTAATTTCTTATTTTTCCTTTGGGCCTTTGCTCTTGTTCCTCCCTCAATATGTCAACAGCTCTTGTAGCATCAGATCACAAACCATCCACTTCAGCTTCAGTATTTCGTTGGACATTTCTCAGCCCTGTCCATGTGGTTGAGGAATACCCTGGACTTTGTGATATGATTAATATCAAATGAGACCATAGCAGTTTGCTCTCTTCCAAATTGCTCTATTGATACAGCATATTTTCAGGGAATATCTGCTGGATGAAAAGTTTGCAACTAATCCACAATAGCATAATAACAGCATTCGTGGTTTGGCACTAAATTTCTCATGTGAAAGGGGTTCTACCAAGCCATACTTGATCTAAGAAATACCTACAAAGGTCTCAAGAGACTGGAAGACATTACTTTTAAATAAAAAAAGAAAACTGCCCTCAGCTTTTTGGGAAGAGGGTTCTATTTGTGAGACAAAGTACATGTTCCAAATGCAAACCATGTCTGAGGATGTTGTAAAGTACACAAGAAGAGGCAGAAACAAAGATTATACTTCAATGTCTGTACATTGCTGCCAGTTTACCATCCCAGATATGAACATTTTTATACACTCAACTTGGCAACAAGAGGCATCTTATAGATGTGCACAGCATCATTAAGGATGCAGGGAAGACACCAACTAGCAATCCCAGCTGTGCTTGCCATTACTGGCTATGATACCAACATTGCTTTTATGCAGAATGGAAAACGGATGGTTTTGAATATTTTCAAGCAACACCAATACTTTCTTGAAATGTTGTTAGCTCATAAAAGGTCAGCAATAATTGATGTCCATATATTTAAGAAGTAGGACATTTCATATATCTTCTTTATGGGAGTGCAGGTGCAAATAACACAAAAAAACACATTATAACTTGAGAAATAACTGGAAATGTTTGTTGTCAAACCAAGGATGATAATATTAAACTACAGTAGAGTATAAATCGGCCTTCTCCACTCTACATGTATATATTCACTGAGAATGCTCTGAGAATGCACACAAATAGAGCAAATTGCCAAGTTGTCATTTGGTATCAGTCATACCAGTCAGTCCAGGCTATTCCCAAATCAAATGACTGAGAAATTTCAGAAGAAACACTAGAGATGAAATAGTGACATTATACTATGATAGCTGATGGACATACTGATGGAGGAACCAGAGCAGAGCCTGAAGAAGGAGAATACCAGAAATTGTGAACATAACAGACGTATTTTACTTGCATGAAAATACAAAGGAATATGAAAGGAAGTCAAAACTTTCCTAGACAATATTTGATGTAGATACTAATTATATACACCTGAGCATAAGTTAAGCACAATATAAAAGCAAATCTAAAAATATTACAAACAGAGACTAGTATCGGATGAACTTCTGTGAGATAAATGAATTGTACATGTAATGCAAAAGAAATTACAGTAGGTACATAAAACCGATATTTTAAATTGTTAACACTGATGTTTAGTAAAGAGGGACATCTTCATAATATTGATGCACATAAATGTTAATTAAGGGCTAGTAAACGTTCTTATATTATAATATTCTTCTTTGTTACTGTCATATTATTTTAGCTAGTTTTGGTCATATATATGACTTCTAAACATTGTTTCAGTAAAACCTGACTGGTGATACACACAAAAAACGCTGGGTATTTCACCTATTTATGAAAAATATTGAAATGAGCATTAGGCTAGTATTTGTTACACATTTGTTCAGAATGATATTTGTCATTGTGTTCCCTCTAAATTGTTATTTAAATCATTAACTTTAAGAACATGTCACAATGCTGACAACTTTCAACGGAAGAAGTTGTATTTCCCTCCTATTTAAAGGAAAATGTTAAAAGATCTATTGGCTCTTAATTAATTTTGTTGAGTATAGTACAGGCAGGTATATTGAATCATATTTGAATAATGCTTCCTGAATATATTAAATACAGTGCAATGTTTAATAATAAAAGGTTCAAGCAGCCCAAAGTATGTGTAAATATAGAAAATAATGCATTTCAGGCATTGCTTAACTTTTGCCGATGAGTATATCATTATTCATACCACATATTGCATTGTTATTTGGTTTGTTACTATTAATATCTAGTATAGGATGAATATCATTCATTTTAGCCTTATATCTGTTAAAAAGTTATATGGATGACAACCTTATCACTATATTTAATTTTTCCATATAACATTTTTGGGACACAAAAAACATATAAACATATAACATGGTCATTGCTTTGTTTTGCAGACGTTTTGTTAGCCATCTTGGATTTGAGCAATCATGTAATGCTCGCATTAGCAAGAGGGCAAGAGAACTGGGCTGTGTTCAGCCAGACCCAGTGGAAAAACGTCCAGTAGACTGGTTTATGCGCTTCACGATAAACCAAAATGGCCACATTGGGAACGAATAAAATAGTTCGCGAACGTTAGCGAAATGTTTGCCGACTGAACTTGGGGCTGAATTCCTTGCACCCTAAACTCCGTAATGGAAACATCAATTAGTGGGGTTATATTTTTCGTGGACCAAAGTTTGAAGGTGGATTTTTGGAATAGTTAGAACAAATTTAGCCCCCATGTACCTCGCGAAAGTTCCAGCTAAGTCCGTCAGAGGGCAAAATCCACGATGGCCACAGGCGGCCATATTGAAAATCGGAAATCACCATATCTCACTTAATATGCAAGTTAGAATCATGAATATTGTGTCTATTTTCATTACAGAGAGGGTGCTTAATCATCTGGCAGGGTTATTTTTCTAATTTAAAGGCATCATGACATTAAAATTCAAGATGGCCATTGTCCACCTTATTGATAATTTGAAATATTTGGACTAAGTGAAGCATCTGTTTACACTGAACGCTCGCTTGATGCCCCATTGGGCTATTTATCGTTCCAGCCAGTGCATCACGACTGGTATATCAAAGGCTGTGATATGTGCTATCCTGTTGTCAGTTGGTGCATATAAAAGATCCTTTGCTACGAATGGAAAAATGTAGCGGGTTTCCTCTAAGACTATGTCAAAATTAATAAATATTTGACATCCAATAGCGTATGAGTAATATATTAATGTGCTCTAGTGGTGTTGTTAAACAAAAAAAACTTCTAAACATGGGATTCACAATTGTTTTATGAAGTGTTTTGTACAATTCGATGCCATTTTGTCTGTAAAATCATTGGAAAGCACAATATATTTCGAAATAATTTATTATGTCTGGGGCACTGGAACTGTAAATTATATGAACAAAAGTAATGTACTATAGGTTTTAACTGAGATCTAATCTATCTCACAAAATGTAACACATGAGATACTGATGTTGAACTATCTACATCTGTTACCTGCTGTATACTGAATGTTGATTGCTAGGCAAATGAACGGTACGCCATTTAAAGAATTTCCACTGGTGCATCCAGCTAGGACCAAAAGAAGAGGAGTGTGTGAAAAGAGGTAATAGCCGAGCTAGATGAAGGTGAGGTAGTCATGCTTATTCAGTGTTGTTTGAAAGATTCGCTGTCTGGTAGGAGATTCATTGTGTCATTTTTAGTCTGTTAATATCACTTTTATCATAGGTTTCTGTAAGGTTTGAGCTACTCATGTCACCATGTACAAAGTTCATGACAAAGGTTTTAAGGGTATTTATGGTTTCAAAGGAGCTTCTTGTTTCGTAGTACATTTCTCAAATATGTACGGACATTTCTCAAATGTGTATCGGACATTCCTCAAATATGTATCGGACATTCCTCAAATATGTATCCCTGATGACGAGAGATACAACAGTTAGTATCAGACTCAGCATGTCAGGTACTATAGTGTAATGGTTTAACTTGAGGTCATTATTGAGTTAAGTTTTGAACAGCTGCTGAATTCTCAGTTTGTTATTCAACAAGCATACAAACGTTTTGAACTACTTGGATGAGAGAAAGGCGACCATCCTATTCATTAAAATAAGCCTGAATGCGATAGTAACTCTGGTCTATAAGGTCATGGCAAAAGTGATATAGTTGAGAAATGCACTGTTCGCTCTCTTCGGTGCCACTTTGGATCATCATTTTCTATCTCCACTAAAACAATAAATTCCATTAAAACATGTGCCATCAAGTTTAGTTTATGACACAAAGAGCTAAAACCTTACAGAAGCCCAAATCAAAATGTGCATTACGGCGTATATTACTAAATCAAATCCCATAGATGACAATAGTAACATATGTGGCTAAAACTCCTACCTGCAGCGTGTCAATCGACATAAACGCCAGATATAAATACTACCAGCCATTACCCTTAAAGTGAATCAGAAAAAATTGAGGGTCAAGCTGCTCATTTCTGAGATGAAGGGTAGCGTCTGACTACCCTAGTTCCGCACAAAATTTGAGTACATTTTTGACAGGTGCTCCATACATGTTTCAAGCACAAGGCTACCTGACACAGTGGTACTAGATGAAATAAAACCGATTAAATTTTGTGCCCAGATGAAACTTTTTTTTTCCAAACCAACACACTCACATTTATCACCAATCACAGGACTTGTGGTGTTCACTTCGCTATTAAAAGTTGGGAACATCTCGAACTTTGACCCAGCCGGGAGTTATTTGGTGTAGTACTACCATTAGTAGAGGAAACAAAGGGATCAATGAAGCTTCTATCAGACAACATTCTCTTGAATAACATTGCATGCACACAAATTAATTCACGTTCATTTAGCTCTGCTGTTCCTTTGTTTCACAACACTTTTCTGTTGATCTTGGCTGGAAAATACTGTGTCGTTTGTAGAATTTGCCCAGTACACCATGAATCCTAACTGGAACCTACAGCACAGAAACTGAACACAGTGTTGGGAGTACACCATTAGAATCTGATTTGTTCAAGTCCTATTATAATTATAACGAATGATGTTCAGTTTTGTAGACTAGGTTTCTATTATGACCAATGGTACATTACAAACTTTTGTTCATATAATTTTCAGTTCCAGTGTACATAAAGTTATTTCCAAATATATTACGCTATTCAATGTTTCAATATACGCCCTTCAAATTAGATTTTAAGATCAAGATTACCTCAAATTGCAAAACTGATCCCACAAAACGACTGAGCATCCTATGTTTAGTGGAAATAGATACCTCATTTATTATTCTATTTTAATTAGTTCAAAGGCTCCAGCATGTTCTCATTCTCCACATGGTGAACAATCTCCATCTTGGATTTGAAGATCAAGATGACCTCAAATTGCAAAAATAAATTCACCTACATATTGCACATCATCCTTTTAGTGCAAATAAACACAACATTTATGATTTAATCCAAATATTTCACGAGTTCTGTTTTTTTAATTATTAATATGTTGGACAATGGCAATCTTGGATTGGCATGTTAAGATTATCTAAAAATTAACCCCACCAGAAGATTAGGCACTCTCTGTGTAATGGCAATAGACACATTATTCATGATTTTAAGTCTCATATTCAGGTAGATATGGCGATTTCAGGTTTTCAGTATAGCCCTCAGTGGCCATCATGGATTTGACACTAGTGGAGTTATCCGGAACTTTCGCGATGCACACGGGGTCTAATTGTTTTCTAAAGAGCACAAAAACATGAAATCCACACTCAAACTTTGGTCCCCGATAAATGATCATAGGAAAGCCAAATATGACCCCACTATATTGTTTATAGCAACAAGTGCATGATATAGACCCTTCCTTCTTTTGACAGTCATTTTTCATGTGGTCAAAGACAACAATTATTTATGCTTTATTTCTATATAGCATAGAGGTTATAGCATTTTTATTAATATCAGTACTCCCGTGAATTTCTTATGCCTGGGGGTTTGAGGATATTGGTTTAAACAAACACACCTATTAAACCTGGCCGGCGTTCACCCATTTTACACTAACATTGCTACATTTCCATGGGCTGGAATTAGCATAAAGAAGTCTTCAATGTTGACGAGGTTTGCAAACTTCCCTGCCAACTTCGGTCAAACAGCAGGCTACTTGTGCAGATACATTTTCTGATTTTGGTCAACCAAATGGGAAGACAACTGTAATCGGTGACCATGACCTGGTCATCATATTGACAGCCAACTAGGAGTTAAATCATGTCACTATTCCTTGATTAGTGCATCGTTTAAATGAATATTTTAAAGGGACTGAGTTTCTGACTTACAAGGCCTTTTTAACTAAAATTACATATTAAATGTAAAGTTTGCTTTATTTAACAACACCACTAGAGCACATTGATTAATTAATCATCGGCTATTGGATGTCAAACATACTCTGACATAGTCTTAGAGAGGAAACCCGCTACATTTATTCATTCTTTTATATGCACTATCCCACAGACAGGAAAGCAGATACCACGGCCTTTGACCAGTTGTGGTGCACTGGTTGGAATGAGAACAAACCCAATCAGTTGAATAGATCCACCAAGGTGGTTCGATCCTGTGAAGCAAGCTCCTCAGGCACGTGTGTGTTTCTCTGTGTGTGTGTGCGCACATGTCTGTGTGTGAGTGTGAGTTTATGTGTGTCTCTGTGTGTGTGTGTGTGTGTGCGTGTGTCTGTGAGTGCGAGTTTGTGTGTGTGTGTGGGGGGGGGGGGGGGGGGGGGCTACTACAGATTTTAAGATTATCAGAAACACATTAAATATACAGATTTTAATATTTAAAATAAGAAAATGTATTTGTAATTTTAATTTTTAAAAAGGTTCTACTAGTCTAAAACATGTTACAATGACAGCGAACTTGGACAATCTCTTTAACACATAAAACCTAGTCACTTGCATTAATTTTGTTCTTGATCATATAGAATTTGAAATATATAATACAATAATTGCTAATTCTATTCTTTGGTACCTATCTTAGATGCCATTTTAAATATGTAGAAAAGCTTAAGTGTTCCAAGTTTGAACTGCCCAGATTCTTCTTTAGTACCATTCCAAAGATAAAAACCACGAGCACCAATTTTGAGTATCGAACCCTAACTATAGCCAAATATAAAAGCTTTGGCATAAATATTAGTGGCATATTCAGGAGGCCGAGCGCTCGTGGACACTTTGACTGGTACCAGTGTATTCTTTCCTATCACGTTTATCTTACGTTAGTTGAAAATCATCAGTCGGACTAACATTCGCTGTCGCTCGACCTCATGAATGTCTTTCGATGTCTGGAAGTAGTTAAGTAGTTACACTTCCACTGCTCGTGTGTATCAGGTGTGTATGTATGTGTGTCAGGTGTGTTTGTGAGAGAGATTGTAAGTGTGTGTGTGTGTGTCAGGAGTGTGCAAGAGAGATTGTAAGTGTGTGTGTGTGTGAGAGAGAGATTGTGTGTGTGTGTGTGTGTGTCAGGATTGTGCAAGAGAGATTGTATGTGTGTGTGTGTCAGGAGTGTGAGTGTAAGAGAGATTGTATGTGTCAGGTGTGTCTGTGTCAAGAGTGTCTGTATGTCAGTAGTGTGTGTCAGAGATTGTATGTGTGTGTGTCAGGTGTGTGTGTGTGTGCAACGTGTGTGTGAGAGAGAGATTGTGTGGTGTGGTGTGGTGTGTGTGTGTGTCTGTGTGTGAGTGTGCATGTGTATGTGAGTGTATACGTCTGTGACTGTGAGTGTGCGTGCACGTTTGTTACCGAGTGTGTGTGTGTGTTTGTGTGTGTGTCACTGAGTGTGTGTGTGTGCGTGCGTGTGAGTGTGTAGATGTTGGGTCCGACTAAACACCGAAACTGACCGAAATGGACTGACGAAACACCGAAAGGGATCAAAACAGACCGAAATGGACCATAATAACACTGAAATGAGACTTTAAAAATCATAACGGAGTTGATAGTACAGCTTAACTTTTACCTAGAATTGTAATTCCATACTATGCAATTACTGTATTGTAGTACATTAATATTATACAAACAATGAACATTGTATATCTTAGATTGCATATTTCAGAAGTTTTGACAGCTGTAAGTGACACGCATGCACACAATAAATGCACACAAAAGACGTGAATTTGGGTATTGGTAGGATATGTATTGAAGCCCAAAATGTCCCAACTGCCCATGATGTCCAAATTGTGCCAGTTTGTGATAGGGCCAATAGCATAACCATCATATTTAAGCACCATTATATTAAACAAACTTAATGCTTTCTGATCTCTTTGTATTTGTATCCTACAATACTTTGATGGTGATTTAAAAACAAAACAGAATAATATTTATCTCGCTACATGTAGGTGTACCCAACAGTTGAAAACTATTAGATTCTGTTCTGTAATGCAGATTATAACTTATACTATGTAACAACTAGCGTCATTGATACAAAGAAGATCAATGCAGCCATTAAAACACCCATAATACCACATACAAGTTTTAAAGGAAGCTTAAACCCTTTGTGAACAGGCAATACGATATCGCGTCTACACTATTATGGAACATTCATTGTAGTCAAATTCCTGAAATGGAGAACGAAAAATCAATTATCACGATCAAGAATGTGTGTGTGTGTGCAATATTTGTAAATGAAAAATTAAACATGTGATATATAAAACATCTTGCCTTTTATTTTGTGTGTAAAGGAAGGAAATGTTTTATTTAACAACGCACTCAACACATTTTATTTCCGGTTATATGGCATCAGACATATGGTTAATGACCACACAGATATAGAGAGAGGAAACCAACTGCCGCCGCTTCATGGGCTACTCTTTTCGATTAGCAGCAAGGGATATTTTATATGCACCATCCCAGAGAGGATAGCACATACCACGGCCTTTGACGTACCAGTCGTGGTGCACTGGTTGGAGTGAGAAATAGCCCAATGGGCCCACTGATGGGGATCGATCCCAAACCGACTGCAAATCAAGCGAGCGCTTTACCACTGGGCTACGTCCCACCCCCATTGTGTGTAAAGAGTACAATTCATCACACTCATCTCAATTTAGTTGTGTGTACTCTGTGTCATGTTAGAACAAGCATATTGAATGCACTACATTACCTCCTAACAGAGAACAGAGTCAAATTTATTCTCGTAACCCAGAAATGAGAAAAATCAGCAAAAATGGATAAAATTAATATTAATATTAATCAAACAATAAATCCAGTGTCAACGATCACTTCTGTCATGCTGACTCGTACAAGACCAAGTACTGCTGGAATGCACACTAAATTGAGAAACAGTGTCTGTTTCAAACATGCATGGCAGATTGTTTCTCATCAGCAGGATAAGTTTGAAAACACCAACCCAGTAATGGCTGCCCCTGTCCACATTAATTATAATCACTAGTAATTAGGTCAGCTGCTCTAAGTTTAACATTTGTAAGCAGGTATCCCCAGTCATTTCACAAAGAGTACTTGATTGAAAACAACTCCATCCATACTGTCTTAAAATTAAAGTAATTTAAAAATGCTGCCACTTACTAAGAAAGGAAAATGTGGTTTCAAAAAGCGCTATCTCCCAAACAACAAATGCAAAACACATAGGAAACTACCAACATCTACTGCTAAAAGTAGGAGGACAGTCAAACTGTGTAAACCAATCACTGAACATGTTATCAACTGTCATGCCCATGAAGTACCAGTGAGTGAACTGTCGACTGGTGAGCCGTATCGGCTTCTACGTTCAGTACCAGACCCACCAACTGAATTGGAAATAACTTCAAACAAAGTACCCGGCTCAAGGTAACTGATTTCATGTCTTAGAGTAAACACACTACACATTTTGATATACCTGCTGTAATAGTACTTATTTACATTCTATGGGTGAAAAGTGCTCATAAATGAACAAAATGATAGGGAAATGTATACCGAAATATAACATTTTGCCTAACAAATTATTTGTATGCAATTTCCGTTTCTTTGTGATAACTATAATTTCTCTGTAACTATAAACAAACACTCAAATATTTGTCTCTGAAGTCAGATTACAGTAACATTCTACTAATCTTGCAAGGGAGATAATCTAGTTTGAAAATGCAATGTATATTAAAATACACTTAGCACTGTAGGAAAAAAAGCTATTTTTCTAAAAAAAATATTTTACAGACCTGAAGCAAACACCTACATCTGGGGAGGTTCGAGGAGCTTATTAATACCAAACAGGTCGAACATGCTGACCATCGGTCCTCGGACTTCCAATGCTAAAGGATAGTAAACTAGGAGCTGCACTTGTACTTGGATTAAGGTAAGGAAACTTTTTATTGTGTTAGGAAATATTTTTATGTTAAGTGAAAATCATTAAGACTTCTGTTAATATAATTTGTGTATATCTCCTTAGCATTTCTTTTATACCCTGTATTAATTTAACTAGCCTACCGCCAACCAATTACTTTAACTAAAACAGTATTACAGACTCTAGCTTCCTTTGTTGAAATAGTTGAAATAGTAGCATATTGTTATCTTTCTTTATTTTTATCTCTAGAAACTATTATTATCTCCGTTCTCTCTACATTACTCAACATTTCAAAGTTAGCATCTAACTTACATTATTAACTAGCTATCATAACTTGACATTATCTACTTAATACCAAAGTACCGTCAAATTAAGTTTAAACCAACTATTACTCGTCAATATACCACAAACTGTCTAAACTAGTTATCAACAAAATAGTGAGAATTAGACGTGACTCCGTTCAGGTCCGCAAAAAATCCTTTGTTTAAAATCGTCAATTTCTCTGTTAATATTGTAATCAACTGCTAGAATACTTAGCCTATACAGATTATCCTAACTTAGCAAACTCTAATTTTAATCAATCAATCAATCATAAAAACACCAAAACCCGTTAAAATAAAGTACTGAAATGGCAACCAATGTAACCACCCCAAACAGCGCGATAGACATTGAAATACCTCCCCAAACTCAAGATGATAAGGAAATAACCACCTCCCCAAAACTCCCAACGCCGCCACCCCACCCCCCACCCCACCCACCCCCAGTAAAATCGCTACTGCCAGAAAAGCCAAGAGAACCATCATAACCAACAAAAACCTCAATCCGGACATCGAATTCGTAAATCTCAATGCCCATCTAACCAAGCCTGCAAATTATCAAGCAACTCTACCTGCCGCCCCGCTCCACCCTCCCCCAGGAGCTCTGTCAAACACCCCAGCTCACTCAATCTAAGCCAGGAAATAAACATAGACACAGATAGTGAGTCAGAAAATGAAGCAGAAGCGGTAAGCGTCCACCCAGAAATCCATCTCAAAAATAAATTCGGGACTCTCGCTACACCGGGCAGAAGCCACAAAAAAGCAAAAAAAATGGATAAAGAAAGAAAGAAAGAAAGAAATGTTTTATTTAACGACAAACTCAACACATTTTATTTACGGTTATATGGTGTCAGACATATGGTTAAGGACCACACAGATTTTGAGAGGAAACCCGCTGTCGCCATTACATGGGCTATTAGCAGCAAGGGATCTTTTATTTGCGCTTTCCACAGGCAGGATAGCACAAGCCATGGCTTTTGTTGAACCAGTTATGGATCACTGGTCGGTGCAAGCGGTTTACACCTACCCATTGAGCCTTGCGAAGCACTCACTCAGGGTTTGGAGTCGGTATCTGGATTAAATATCCCATGCCTCGACTGGGATCTGAATCCAGTACGTACCAGCCTGTAGACCGATGGCCTGCCACGACGCCACCAAGGCTGGTCTGGATAAAGAAAATAATGCTAAAGGAATCAGGCAAATCAAAGCCAACGGGGCAAACCCAACCTTCTACCAATATATGTACTGGCAGCAGTCCGTTACCGAAGCAACCAAAAACACAACCGAAATGCTCTTCCACACCTGACTAGCCAATGGAGACACCTTCCTCAAAGGTGATGAAAAAGCCCTTACGGCAATAGGCCAAACAGTTGATCTCGCAACCAACCCAAAAACTGATAAACAAGATCGACTGCAACTACTGCCAGTCGCCATAGGCACCAAAGATACAGAGATAGAGTCAAGGTTGGAAAGCCAAGCCTTTAATCAATCCGCCGCAGAATCCAAAAAAGTACATAACCTACTAAAAACAGAATTAACCAGAGATATGCCCATCAAATCATGCCAGAAAAAATTAAACTTCTATCAACAGTCAGACTCAGCCGCCACCGACGACCCCACAGCGGACTCGATGGAAGTTACCGCGTCCGCCACCATGATAAACAGTAAACAAACCAGCACGGACAGGAATGAAGCTACCACGTCTGCCGTGACTGCTGTCAAAAAAAAACCACCAGCAAGCCACGTCGCGGACCGACTAGCAGACACCCAAAATGACGGTCTAGAGCTAGGTAAAAATAGACAACAACCGATAACCAAAAAACTAACCACCAGAAAGGGAATCAACACCCAATCACGACTTTATACTCGCCCAAACACCTACCTACCTTTGAGATCAGCAGCAATAAAACAACTAACCAACCAGAAACGTAGAACGCCGACCAAAAACGCGGAAAAAAAAAACGCCACTAGCTTCCTAAAACCAAACTTACCAAAAACAGCTCAACCGGCAACAAAACCAAAAACCGCTAAAACAACCGGAATAGCCACCAACAAAATAGTCAACAACCCCACCACCCAAACCACCACCACCCCCAAATCTATACCGTCTCTACTCTCTATCTCTTTCTCCAATACCATGCCCCCTCCATCTCTCACTCCTGCCACCACCATCCCCCAAAAACCCATCTCTAATCCTCTCCCCTCTGCTACCACATCCTCTCCTTCTCTCACTTCCACCCCACCCCAAAACCCTAAACCTACCACCCCAACCCCTCAAACTACCATCCCTGCCCCCCTCCAACCCACGGCACAACCCCCCCCCCCCCCCCCCCCCCCAACACAACCTGAACTACCTACCAGCCAATCAAACAAACTCGACAATAAATGGCTGGTAAAACTCCACCCCCTCCCACCCCAAGAAACGACCAAACAAGCCCTTCAAGCCGGTAATCTGCAGAGAAAGATAGATGAAGTAAACACCTGGACTAATGGATACTTACTAATAACAACAACAGTAACCAACAGTAACAAAATATACATTCTAGGCCGCCGTTACCTTCTTCAACCCTACGAAATCAAACATCAAAATGCCACCACTGTCAACAGTGGGGCCATGGGGCAAGTAAATGTCGGCACCATAGGGAGCTCCCAACATGCTTTAGATGTGGACAGAAACACCCAAGAAGCTCCCTAAACTCCCCATGCACTCGACCCATTCAGTGCCCAAATTGCCTAAGCCGGCACATGGCCCACAACAATCGCTGCCACCAAAACAGAGAAACCAGCACTCGAGGTGGACTAGCCACACTAATTAAAAATAATATACCACATTTAGAAATAAAACTCCAAACATCTAATAATAATAATATAGAAATCCTCGGCCTAACAATACAACAAGATACAAGGAGTATCGACGTCATCAACGTATATAGCCCGCCTGGACCAGAACACAACAACCTAAACCTAAACGACTATAATAAACTTATCAGCTCAAACAATAACGTAATTATAGTAGGAGACTTTAACTGCCATAGTAACTTATGGGGCAACCCCACCACAGATCTACAAGGCGATATACTAGAAACATTTATTAATAATAACAATTTAGTCTGCCTAAACGACGGAAGTATCACCTATATCTCTGATGCCCATGGAGGCACTTCAGCCGTCGATCTAACAATTACTTCAAATAACATAGGAGCTAACTCAAGCTGGGAAGTCTTGGACACTCTTAATAGTGACCACATTCCCATAATAACTAAATATAACTGTAATGAAATCTTTTCAGAAGAAGAAATATTTACACCTAAATTTAATTTTTCAAAAGCAGACTGGGCAGGATTCTCCAAAGACTGTCTAGAACTTAAAACTAATACTAAACTAAACGTGAATGAAGCTACTAATGAACTCACTAATAACATTAAAAAAATAGCTAAAAAACACATACCGGTAACTAAACCCTTTAGTCAGCTGGTGGACAGAAGAAATCAAAGCTAAATGTAACCTTAGAAACCGTATGAGGAAATTTTTTTAAAAAAATGGCAAACCAGAATATCATACTAAATATATAATAGCCAAAAATTAAGTCAGCAAACTAATAATTGCAGCCAAACAAAACAGCTGGCAGAATTTCTGTAGTGAAATAAATAATAAAACAACTATTAGGGACATGTGGAAAAAAGTTAAAGCCATTCAAGGACACCGCGCCATACCCTCAGTCCTTCAAAAACATAAACCAGCACTCTCTAATAAACAAAAAGCTAACCTACTTAGTAAAACCTTCAGCAAAAATAGCAGCAATGAAAACTTCCCTAAAGAATTTCTTGAACAACTAAAAAAAAATAATACACTACCTACTAATAAACCAACCGAAACTAAACAACCTAATAATGATAACCTTGAGTTTAACCAACCAATCACCGTAATCGAACTCAAAACCGCACTTAAAGCTAAAAAAAGTACTGCAACCGGGCCTGATAAAATTAGTTATACTCTTCTGAAACATATGCCGGACGCAGCTCTAGGGGTGGTGTTATCGCTATTTAACAAAATCGGAAGAGAGGGATCTGTATGCCCGAAGCTTAGAAACATGCTGAATGCTTTAGTCGCCCTAAAGCGGGCAAGGATCACTCTCTGCCAGGTAGTTACAGACCGATAACACTTACGTCACACCTATGTAAAACCTTAGAAACCATTATAAATAAACGTCTCAACAACTACTTAATAGAAAACGACCTTATTGCAAATACTCAAAGTGGATTTAGAGCTAAACACTCCACCATCGATCAAATAGTCAGGCTACAAAATACCATTAATGACGCTCTCAGGAAATCTAATAAAGTAATAGCCATATTTATAGATATTGAAAAAGCTTTAGACATGGTATGGCGACAAGGCCTACTAACAAAAATTTAATAATAAAGGAATAAAAGGCAACATGTTCAACTTCATTAATAACTTTATCCATAACAGATCCATATCAGTTAGAGTTAACGGCCATTACTCAGAAAAAAACAGATATACTAAACGGAATACCACAAGGTTCGGTCCTCTCACCAACCTTGTTTAACATTTTTATAAACGACCTAACTACTGCGCTTAACACCAAGGTGAAACCAAACCAAGCTTCACCACTAAATACAGCACAATTTGCCGATGACTGCGCCATCTGGCGAACAGGCAGAATAACTTCAGCTCTCTGTAAAAAAATGCAACTAGATATGAATAGATTAAACCAATGGGCTCTAACCTGGGGCATTAAACTATCCAAAACTAAAACCGTATTTATGATCTTTAGCCAAAAAAACATAGCAGAAGAATGTCATTTAACTTCCAACGGTAAGCTAATACCTAGAGTAAAAGAATTTAAATTTCTAGGAGTCATCTTTGACTCAAAACTAACATTCAAACCATATATTCTAAACTTAGTTAATAGATCCAAAAAAACACTAAATCTACTTATGGCCATATCGGGCACGAGTTGGGGGCGCAAACTGAGGCAATGCTCATGGTATACAAAGCCTGCATACTCTCCATACTCGACTATGGAGCACAAGCCTACAGCAGCGCCTCACCATACTTACTACATAAATTAGATGTAATTCAAAATCAAGCTCTTAGAATAATCGCTAGGGTACCTTCCAATACTAATGGACAAAGTTTAGAATCAGAGTTTAACATCATGCCACCACCCACCCTCGGAGGAGCTGCTGCCACCCTATGCACTCGACCCTGATAAGCACTCCAAATCGGAGGGTGGATACCTAGGGAAGGGCAACAAACCGATATTAAAAAATTAAATAAGAAAGTAAAATTAAAATATGACAACCTAATATGCTCCTATGTATTCAACCGTCCGTCAACACCCTGTCCTAGAATGCAGAGTAGCGACCCTATTCACCTGACCATGCACTCTGCATTATGGGGCCAAAGACTGTGTTATGTATTTATTATATGTGCATGTTGTATATAAGTTCTAAATAGCAATTGGTACTCTCAATTTCGCAAGAATTAGCGGCCCTTAAAAGGGCCAATAATATAATACTACCGTGGCCCAATAGTATTACGAATGTGAAAGAAGTACTTTCGCATTCCCCGGAGGTTGAAATGAACCCCATCTGCTAGAAAGTCTTCAGGATAATTAGTAGTCAGCAGCACCGAATCTCGCCGGATTAGCTTCTTTAGCCCATGATTCACAGCATTCCGGAGGGTATTGAACCGGGCCATAGTCATTTCAGGTGACTTCTTAAACACCCCACGGTGGCAAATCTCCAGAATGCATACTCTAGCCACCCCTTCAGCCAAAAAACATTGACGCAACGTTAAAAGGCGGTCAACAACATACTTCGGGACAGTCTCAGGGGCAATGTCGTTACCACCCAGGTATATTATCACCAACGATGGCTGGTACTCCACCTCAGCCCTAAATAACTCCTCCGATATGTGGTCTGACCGCATACCACCCCGACCAAAGAATCGGCATTCAGCCGACACACACGTCACCACGTGTGTACTGACCTAATCGCTTAACGTAACTGCTCCCAAAAATGGAAGAGGACACCTCACCACCATGGCACCAACAACCAACATCAAGCTCTACATCACCGCCTCTACCTCGTCCGACCTACACAATTGCTCGAGTCTCCCCTGGGTTGACATGCCATGATCAGAAGAGATCAGGCCCTTTTTAAGGGCCCTATGGGCAACCTCGGCAGACACCCTACAGCACCAAGCAGGTCATAATAAAGAGCTACTCTCAGAATACTAAAAACAAAACCTATTAGCTCTCCTCATTTTTTCAATTAGAACGACCATCAAAATCGCGCCAAATCTCCCTCATATAAACGCGCACCTCTTTCTCTTTGGCATAATTCTACGTCACACTCAAAATTCCATAGCACCAATTACACTCCGCCTGACACCAATACTTGGACTGCTGGTGCTCCCTTGCACTTTCCAGTGCAGGCGTCCTTTCTCTACTACCCCACCTTTTTCCTGTCCTGGACAGAGAGATCTGGCCAAGGCTGGTCCCTGTGCCCAGTATAGGCGTGAACTACAACAGCTTCCTCTGAATGTGCACGTAAAGTCCTTTTACCCTTTAGCCTTTAGCATGCTGACTCGTCCCCTAATTGCTGCAGTGCGTTACGCTTTGACTTTGATATGGAAGAAGGGAGGGGCATCTGCATATGATTGAAGGTTTTCTATGAGAAATGCAGTTACCTCTCCAATCATGCCTTGTATGATGAAGTGGAGAACACTGAAGCAAGGCCCAGTGGGCGGAGAGCAGCTCAGCCTAATGTGACAATCCAGTCTGGACTAACGAAAATGTCCATAGGTGCCGAATATCCCCGCACCATCAGCCAGTGGATGCCAAAAAACTGCAAATAAAGTTTGTACACTAAGGGACAAAGAAATTAAGGGGCTCCAAAACTAATACTGTCAACCTACAATGCGATACAATAATACACCTTATCAACCTGCGACCCAGGTCATTTATACAGCAGTTGAACACAACACACATAAAAAAACAAGTGTTAGCAATTTCTACCAAAAACAAATTATGCTCTAAACATCACATCAGTACTTCTGAAACATGCCTGCAAGACCCAACAAGCTCTCGTAATATCCCCATGTCAGAGTCTATTGGAGATGACAAAAAAATGGGCTAAGGACTGTTTGGCACAATTAAAACATTATTCTCTCGAAGTACAATACATGACAACAGATCCAGATGCCAAAGGATTTAAAGGATCTCTCGAGATGTACAACGAAAATAATAGTGAGATAAAACCTCAAATGTTACTCGACATCCGACATCTGTCCAAAAATCACAGAAAATTTGTAAAAAATTCTAAATTTGTTGAAAACAAGACAGACAGTGTCTAATAGAAAGAAAATGCAAATAAGATTCTCCAATGACATTGCCATGAGGTGCCAAGCAGAGTTTGAGCAAGCTTACAAAGTACATACTGGAAACACTCAAAAATGTATGCATGCATTAAGATACATTAGTGATGCCATCGCAGCCTGTTTGGCACAATTAAAACATTATCCCATAGAACACCTCACCCTTGAAATAAATCACAGAAAATGGGGGGTTAAGCTGCTACTTTCTCAAATAACAGGAAGCATTCTTTACAATCACTGTCCCGCACCAAAATTGACAAGCTTATTTTTATGACATCCCACCTATCTTTCAAGTATCACAGTACGTGGTACACTAACACTGGTGCAAATCAAATCACAGCAAGTTTTTGGTCACATAAAACAACACTTTGTTACAATATGTGCTGTCACATATGTCACCAATGGCATTCGAGGAACCATGAAGAGCTGTATCAAAAGTTGGGTGCACCTCGAACTTTGACCTGGTAGTGTCCAGTGGGCTGCATTTGAGAAGGATAGCCTTACATGTCCTAAAATATACAAGCAAATAATTGATCAGAATTGTTTTAAATGCAGGGCGACATTTTGAAATGTATATAGGACAATATTTGTAAATAAAAAATTGAACGTGATATATAACACATCTTGCCTTTTATTTTGTGTAAAGAGTACAATTCATCACACTCATCTCAATTTAGTTGTGTGTACTCTGTATCACTTACATGTTAGAACAAGCATACTGAATGCACTACATTACCTCCTAACAGAGAACAGAGTCGAATTTACTCTCGTAACCCAGAAACAGAGTTCGACAAATCCGCTAGCCCGACGCCCGTGGCTAGTGGTTTTTAAGTTCGGGCTAGTGAGAAACGCAAAACCACTAGCCCGCAGGGCTAGTGGTTTCTCACCCCCTCTCCTTATCGCTCGATCGTGTTTTTGTTTTTGTTTCTTTTTCTCTCGGCTGAAATTTCGTTTAATAAATTTGATTGTGACGTTTGTCATAGTATAATATCAACAACATCATCAGTATATAATAATAATCCACTTGAAATAGGTCTGCAAACTGCAGTAACATGCTATCTCTACATCGTTACGGTTACAGCATGCATTGTTTACTTTTCCCTTTCAAGTTTCTGGCACAGGAAATCAAGTCTAATGACATGCGTGTTTTGATTGGTTGGACACGTCACGTGGTAGTTAATCTCGCACATAATTATGTTTTAGGCTAACTTGGAAATGACCAATCGCGACGACAGGTTAATCTCAATCAAACCCCAGTCATGCTTTGAATTTCAGTGTTTGTTTTATTTACCTATTGTTTTCTAATTTAACACTTCGCTTACATATGGTTATCGGCAACCAGGAAAACAATTTACTTTAATGGTAACCGCACATGCAATGACTCGGCTTGGGCTATTACGTTTGGATAATGTCTCACAGCTGCCGATACAAGATAATACCTTTTTTGTTCATCAATTAACAACGGATTAGATGTCGCCGTTCTATTCTTTTGATATCGGTCTGACATGGGATAATGCCCTGTATTTGAGCAATTGGCAGTACCGTTCCTGGCGACATGAATAGTAGGCCCTAAAAGCATAACCCACTACCAAATACACTCAACCATCTATTACCGTGTGTCACACTGTCGTACCCTCATTTAAATTTAATTATTTTGATAGTGGTTTTAGATACCAACCCCGGGAGTGGGCAAAAGCGAAAACGGGACAATAACGATGGATCACATTGGACAAAAGACCAAACGTACAACACGACAAAACTGAAAGTTACAATATAATTTAAGTGTTTGTTTCATTTTACTGTTATACTCGTAAATGTGTAATCTTACAAAAATTAGATAAAAATCCTGTTATAATTGATCAAGAATTTGGGCTAGTGCTTTATCTTGGTGGGCTAGTGGTTTTCACAAACCCACTAGCCCTGTGGCTAGTGACTTTTCAAAATATTTGTCATACTCTGCCAGAAATGACAAAAAATCAGCAAAAATGGATAGGAGTAAGCTATATTAATCAAACAATTAATCCAGTGTCAAAGATCACTTCTCTCATGCTGACTCGTACAAGACCAAGTACTGCTGGAATGCACACTAAATTGAGAAACAATGTCTCTTTCAAACATGCATGGCAGATTGTTGTCATCAGCAGGATACTTTTGAAAACACCAACCCAGTAATGGCTGCCCCTGTCCACATTAATCATAATCACTAGTAATTAGGTCAGCTGCTCCAAGTTTATCAGTTGTAAGCAGGTAACCCGAGTCATTTCACAAAGATTACTTGATTGAAAACAACTGCATCCATACTGTCTTAAAATTAAAGTAATTTAAAAATGCCGCCACTTACTAAGACAGGAAAGTGTGGTTTCAAAATGGGATGTCTCCCAAACGACACATGCACAACGCGTAGAAAACTAACAACACCTAAAATTGCCTGAGACTATTCCGCTTACGCTTTTTCTTCAGCTACATTTGTCTGCAGAACAAATCCTTGTGCTACTTTCTCATGAACTTACCGGTACAAAATAAACGTCTTTCTGATCAAAACTAATGTTTGGAGTGAGTTCATTTGTAATTCCAGTTAGTACTCAGTAATGCATAGACTGGTATATAAACAATTGTTCTTTATGCAATGTTGTACAGGGCGACATAGCACAGTCAGGAAAACTAGTGGTACATTGATAAAATGGAGTTCTATTGCCCCACGACTGGTTTAACAACTCGTTGTACTGTCCTCTCTATAGGAAAATGCATATAGAAAATCCCTTGCTGCTTTTTGGCAGCGAGTTTCCTCTCTCATTATCTCTATGGTCCTTAACCATATGTATGACGCCGATATAACCATAAATAAAATGTGTTTGGTGCGTCGTTAAATAAAACTTGTCTTTGAAGTGATAGTACATTTTTTAGACGGAATAGTGTTTTTTGAAATTCACTATTCCTTTGGGATAGTGGTAAAAAAATTAAATTTCAACCCCTGGAAATGTAACATTTTGCCTAACAAATTATTTGTAATGCTTGTTACATGCAGTTTCTGTTTCTTTGTGATGACTATACTTTCTCTGTAACTATAAACAAACACCCAACAAGTGTCACTCAAATATTTGTCTCTGAAGTCAGATTACAGTCACATTCTACTAATCTTGCAAGTGATCAAAGGGAGATAATCTAGTTTGAAAATGCAATGTATATTAAAATACACTTAGCACTGCAGGAAAAAAAAGCAATTTTTCAATTTTTTATTTATTTAACAGACCTGAAGCAAACACCTACAGGGTACTACATATGGGGAGGTTGGAGGAGCTTAATAATGCCAATCAGGTTGAACATGCTGACTTGTCCCCTAATTTCTGCAGTGTGTTTCGCTTCGACTTTAATACAGAAGAACGGAGGGGCATCTGTACACGAATGAAGATTTTCTGTGAGAAGTGCAGTTACCTTTCCAATACATACCTTGTATGATGAAGTGGAGAACACTGAAGCAAGGTTCAGGGGGTGGAGAGCAGCTCAACTTAATGTGACAATCCAGTTTGGGCCAACAAAAATGTCCATAAGTGCCGAAAACTTCTGTTAGTTGTGTCTGTGTATGAATATCCCTGCACCATCAGCCAGTGGATGTCAAAAAACTGCAAATAAAGTTTGTACAAATATAGTATCATCAAACACAGCAGACATGAAAGCCAGGAGAGAGACACTAAGGGACATAAACAAATTAAGGGGCTCCAAGCCTAACACTGTCAACTTACAATGCGATGGCATGTACAATAATACACCTTATCAACCTGCGACCCAGGTCATTTATACAGCAGTTGAACACAACGCACATAAAAAAACAAGTGTTAGCAATTTCTACCAAAAACAAATTATGCTCTAAACATCACAACATTAGTACTTCTGAAACATGCCTGCAAGACCCAACAAGCTCTCATAATATCCCCATGTCAGTGTCTAGTGGAGATGAGAAAAAATGGGCTAAGGACTGTTTGGCAAAAATTAAAACATTATTCTCTCGAAGTACAATACTTGACAACAGATCCAGATGCCAAGGGATTTAAAGGATCTCTCGCAATGTACAACGAAAATAACAATGAGATAAAACCCCAAATGTTACTCGACATCCGACGTGTGACCGAAAATCACGGAAAATTTGTAACAAATTCTAAATTTGTTGAAAACAAGACGAACAGTGTCTAATAGAAAGAAAATGCAAATAAGATTCTCCAATGACATTGCCATGAGGTGCCAAGCAGAGTTTGAGCAAGCTTACAAAGTACATGCTGGAAACACTCAAAAATGTATGCATGCATTAAGATACATTAGTGATGCCATCGCAGCCTGTTTGGCACAATTAAAACATTATCCCATAGAACACCTCACCCTTGAAATAAATCACAGAAAATGGGGGGTTAAGCTGCTACTTTCTCAAATAACAGGAAGCATTCTTTACAATCGCTGTCCCGCACCACAATTGACAAGCTTATTTTTATGACATCCCACCTATCTTTCAAGTATCACAGTACGTGGTACACTAACACTGGTGCAAATCAAATCATAGCAAGTTTTTGGTCACATAAAACAACACTTTGTTACAATATGTGCTGTTAAAACATGTCCTGTCACATATGTCACCAATGGCATTCGAGGAACCATGAAGAACTGTATCAAAAGTTGGGTGCACCTCCAACTTTGACCTGGACGAGATACTATTTGGTAGACTACTACCTATACTGCTACCACAAACTTTCAGAAAGTGTCCAGTGGGCTACATTTGAGAAGGATAGCCTTACATGTCCTAAAATATACAAGCAAATAATTGATCAGATTTGTTTTAAATGCAGGGCGACAGTTTGAAATGTATATAGGACAATATTTGTAAATGACTAATTAAACATGTGATATATAACACATCTTGCCTTTTATTTTGTGTAAAGAGTACAATTCATCACACTCATCTCAATTTAGTTGTGTGTACTCTGTATCACTTACATGTTAGAACAAGCATACTGAATGCATTACATTACCTTCCAACAGAGAACAGTCAAATTTACTCTCGTAACCCACAAATGAGAAAAAATCTGCAAAACTAAATAAGAGTAAACTATATTAATCAAACAATTAATCCAGTGTCAAAGATCACTTCTCTCATGCTGACTCGTACAAGACCAAGTACTGCTGGAATGAACACTAAATTGAGAAACAGTGTCTGTTTCAAACATGCATGGCAGATTGTTGTCATCAACAGGATACTTTTGAAAACACCAACCCAGTAATGGCTGCCCCTGTCCACATTAATCATAATCACTAGTAATTAGGTCAGCTGCTCCAAGTTTATCAGTTGTAAGCAGGTAACCCGAGTCATTTCACAAAGATTACTTGATTGAAAACAACTGCATCCATACTGTCTTAAAATTAAAATAATATAAAAATGCCGCCCCTTACTAAGACAGGAAAGTGTGGTTTTAAAAAGTGATATCTCCCAAACAACACATGCACAACGCGTAGGAAACTAGCAACACCTACCGCTAAAATAGGAGGACCATAAGACTGTGTAAATCAATGACTGAACATGTTATCAACTGTCATGCCCATGAAGTACCAGTGAGTGAACTGTCGACTGGTGAGCCGTATCGGCTTCTACGTTCAGTACCAGACCCACCCACTGAATTGGAAATAACTTCAAACAAAGTACCCGGCTCAAGGTAACTGATTTCATGTCTTAGAGTAAACACACTACACATTTTGATATACCTGCTGTAATAGTACTTATTTACATTCTATGGGTGAAAAGTGCTCATAAATGAACAAAATGATAAGGAAATGTATACCGAAATCAGGGGTCGAATTTTACGCTATTCTGCAAATAGTAAAATTTGAAACGGAATAGTAAAACAATTCTTCCAATATTCCGTCATGAAAGTGAAAATAAAGTATAAAGCACGGAATACCGAAAATCGCCTGAGACTATTCCGCTTACGCTTTTTCTTCAGCTACATTTTTCTGCAGAACAAATCCTTGTGCTACTTTCTCATGCACTTACCGGTACAAAATAAACGTCTTTTGATCGAAACTAATGTTTGGAGTGAGTTCGTTTGTAATTCCAGCTAGTACGCAGTAATGCATAGGTATATAAACAATTGTTCGTTACGCAATGTTGTACAGGGCGACGTAGCACAGTCAGGAAAACTAGTGGTACATTGATAAAATGGAGTTCTATTGCCCCACGACTGGTTTAACAACTGGTTGTACTGTCCTGTCTATAGGAAAATGCATATAGAAGATCCTTTGCTGCTTTTTGGCAGCGAGTTTCCTCTCTCATTATCTCTATGGTCCTTAACCATATGTATGACGCCAATATAACCATAAATAAAATGTGTTTGGTGCATTGTTAAATAAAACTTGTCTTTGAAGGGATAATAAATTTTTAGACGGAATGTGTATTTTGAAATTCACTATTCCTTTGGGCTAGTGGTAAAAAAAAAAAATTTAACCCCTGGAAATGTAACATTTTGCCTAACAAATTATTTGTAATGCTTGTCACATGTAGTTTCCATTTCTTTGTGATAACTATACTTTCTGTGTAACTATAAACAAACACACAACAACTGTCATTCAAATATTTGTCTCTGAAGTCAGATTACAGTAACATTCTACTAATCTAGGAAGTGATCTAAGGGAGATAATCTAGTTTGAAAATGCAATGTACATTAAAATACACTTAGCACTGCAGGAATAAAAGCAATTTTTCAATTTGTTTTTTACTTAACAGACCTGAAACAAACACCTACCTATGGGGAGGTTGGAGGAGCTTATTAACACCAAACAGGTCGAACATGCTGACTCGTCCCCTAATTGCTGTGGTGTGTTTCGCTTCGACTTTGATACGGAAGAACGGAGGGGCATCTATACACGGCTGAAGGTTTTTTGTGAGAAATGCAGTTACCTCTCCCCAAAAAATTAACGTAATTAAGCACTAAATTAAAGTTACCTGCCCATGGGACTCAAATGCAGCATGTAAGAGGACTTCGGTGAATGCGCTGGTTCGAATCGTGTTCTGGGAAAGACTCTCAACTGGTTTCCTTCGAGTTGTAGAATATAAGATGAGCAGAACAAAAATATCTATCACCTTGTGATCAGCAGGGCACTTCAGTGAATCAATTGCCTGAAGAAAGAAAAAACATTATTGTATAGCAGCAATGCACAGTGGAAAATTGTTCTTGGAGATCTAATGCAGGTCTTTATTGCATACTACTAATAAAAATACATATTTTTCAAATGAATTTAGTAATACTTGTTAATAGACAACTTATGTTTTTGTAAATATGCTCGAGTATACCAATATCTGATGTTTAAATCCAACACATACTGAACAAAGGTTAATAGAAGTAACCATATGTAAAGCCATAGGTTAAAATATCATATTCTTATCAATTAATGTGATACACCTTGATCCAGACTTCATTCAATGTGACATAATGACTGAAATCCAAGAAATGCTGAGTACTGATAGAACTATAAACACACATTCCGCTTGTCACATTGTAAACTATGGTTATAGTTTAATTATACCTTGATCCAGGCTTCAGCAATATGTACTGATAGAACTATAAACACGTTTCACTTGTCACATTGTAAACTATGGTTATAGTTTAATTATACCTTGATCCAGGCTTCAGCAATATGTACTGATAGAACTATAAACACACGTTCCACCTGTCACATTGTAAACTATGATTATAGTTTAATTATACCTTGATCCAGGCTTCAGCAATATGTACTGATAGAACTATAAACACACATTCCGCTTGTCACATTGTAAACTATGGTTATAGTTTAATTATACCTTGATCCAGACTTCAGCAATATGTACTGATAGAACTATAAACACACGTTCCACTTGTCACATTGTAAACTATGGTTATAGTTTAATTATACCTTGATCCAGACTTCAGCAATATGTACTGATAGAACTATAAACACACGTTCCACCTGTCACATTGTAAACTATGGTTATAGTTTAATTATACCTTGATCCAGGCTTCAGCAATATGTACTGATAGAACTATAAACACACGTTCCACTTGTCACATTGTAAACTATGGTTATAGTTTAATTATACCTTGATCCAGGCTTCAGCAATATGTACTGATAGAACTATAAACACACGTTCCACCTGTCACATTGTAAACTATGGTTATAGTTTAATTATACCTTGATCCAGGCTTCAGCAATATGTACTGATAGAACTAAAAACACACGTTCCACTTGTCACATTGTAAACTATGGTTATAGTTTAATTATACTTTGATCCAGGCTTCAGCAATATGTACTGACAGAACTATAAACACGTTCCACCTGTCACATTGTAAACTATGGTTATAGTTTAATTATACCTTGATCCAGGCTTCAGCAATATGTACTGATAGAACTATAAACACATGTTCCACTTGTCACATTGTAAACTATGGTTATAGTTTAATTATACCTTGATCCAGGCTTCAGCAATATGTACTGATAGAACTATAAACACACGTTCCACCTGTCACATTGTAAACTATGGTTATAGTTTAATTATACCTTGATCCAGGCTTCAGCAATATGTACTGATAGAACTATAAACACACGTTCCACTTGTCACATTGTAAACTATGGTTATAGTTTAATTATACCTTGATCCAGGCTTCAGCAATATGTACTGATAGAACTATAAACACACGTTCCACTTGTTACATTGTAAACTAGGGTTATAGTTTAATTATAACTTGATCCAGGCTTCAGCAATATGTACTGATAGAACTATAAACACATTTCACTTGTCACATTGTAAACTATGGTTATAGTTTAATTATACCTTGATCCAGACTTCAGCAATATGTACTGATAGAACTATAAACACACGTTCCACCTGTCACATTGTAAACTATGGTTATAGTTTAATTATACCTTGATCCAGGCTTCAGCAATATGTACTGATAGAACTATAAACACACGTTCCACCTGTCACATTGTAAACTATGGTTATAGTTTAATTATACCTTGATCCAGGCTTCAGCAATATGTACTGATAGAACTATAAACACACGTTCCACTTGTCACATTGTAAACTATGGTTATAGTTTAATTATACTTTGATCCAGGCTTCAGCAATATGTACTGACAGAACTATAAACACGTTCCATCTGTCACATTGTAAACTATGGTTATAGTTTAATTATACCTTGATCCAGGCTTCAGCAATATGTACTGATAGAACTATAAACACATGTTCCACTTGTCACATTGCAAACTATGGTTATAGTTTAATTATACCTTGATCCAGGCTTCAGCAATATGTACTGATAGAACTATAAACACACGTTCCACCTGTCACATTGTAAACTATGGTTATAGTTTAATTATACCTTGATCCAGGCTTCAGCAATATGTACTGATAGAACTATAAACACACGTTCCACTTGTCACATTGTAAACTATGGTTATAGTTTAATTATACCTTGATCCAGGCTTCAGCAATATGTACTGATAGAACTATAAACACACGTTCCACTTGTCACATTGTAAACTATGGTTATAGTTTAATTATACCTTGATCCAGGCTTCAGCAATATGTACTGATAGAACTATAAACACACGTTCCACTTGTCACATTGTAAACTAGGGTTATAGTTTAATTATAACTTGATCCAGGCTTCAGCAATATGTACTGATAGAACTATAAACACGTTTCACTTGTCACATTGTAAACTATGGTTATAGTTTAATTATACCTTGATCCAGACTTCAGCAATATGTACTGATAGAACTATAAACACACGTTCCACCTGTCACATTGTAAACTATGGTTATAGTTTAATTATACCTTGATCCAGGCTTCAGCAATATGTACTGATAGAACTATAAACACACGTTCCACTTGTCACATTGTAAACTATGGTTATAGTTTAATTATACCTTGATCCAAGCTTCAGCAATATGTACTGATAGAACTATAAACACGTTCCACTTGTCACATTGTAAACTATGGTTATAGTTTAATTATACTTTGATCCAGGCTTCAGCAATATGTACTGATAGAACTATAAACACACGTTCCACCTGTCACATTGTAAACTATGGTTATAGTTTAATTATACCTTGATCCAGGCTTCAGCAATATGTACTGATAGAACTATAAACACACGTTCCACCTGTCACATTGTAAACTACATGTATGGTCATAGTTTAATTATACCTTGATCCAGGCTTCAGCAATATGTACCGATAGAACTATAAACACACGTTCCACCTGTCACATTGTAAACTATGGTTATAGTTTAATTATACCTTGATCCAGGCTTCAGCAATATGTACTGACAGAACTATAAACACACGTTCCACCTGTCACATTGTAAACTATGGTTATAGTTTAATTATACCTTGATCCAGGCTTCAGCAATATGTACTGATAGAACTAGAAACACACGTTCCACCTGTCACATTGTAAACTATGGTTATAGTTTTATTATACTTTGATCCAGGCTTCAGCAATATGTACTGATAGAACTATAAACACGTTCCACTTGTCACATTGTAAACTATGGTTATAGTTTAATTATACTTTGATCCAGGCTTCAGCAATATGTACTGATAGAACTATAAACACACGTTCCACCTGTCACATTGTAAACTATGGTTATAGTTTAATTATACCTTGATCCAGGCTTCAGCAATATGTACTGATAGAACTATAAACACACGTTCCACCTGTCACATTGTAAACTATGGTTATAGTTTAATTATACCTTGATCCAGGCTTCAGCAATATGTACTGATAGAACTATAAACACACGTTCCACTTGTCACATTGTAAACTATGGTTATAGTTTAATTATACCTTGATCCAGGCTTCAGCAATATGTACTGATAGAACTATAAACACACGTTCCACTTGTCACACTGTAAACTATGGTTATAGTTTAATTATACCTTGATCCAGGCTTCAGCAATATGTACTGATAGAACTATAAACACACGTTCCACTTGTCACATTGTAAACTATGGTTATAGTTTAATTATACCTTGATCCAGGCTTCAGCAATATGTACTGATAGAACTATAAACACACGTTCCACTTGTCACATTGTAAACTATGGTTATAGTTTAATTATACCTTGATCCAGGCTTCAGCAATATGTACTGATAGAACTATAAACACACGTTCCACTTGTCACATTGTAAACTATGGTTATAGTTTAATTATACCTTGATCCAGGCTTCAGCAATATGTACTGATAGAACTATAAACACACGTTCCACTTGTCACATTGTAAACTATGGTTATAGTTTAATTATACCTTGATCCAGGCTTCAGCAATATGTACTGATAGAACTATAAACACGTTCCACTTGTCACATTGTAAACTATGGTTATAGTTTAATTATACCTTGATCCAGGCTTCAGCAATATGTACTGATAGAACTATAAACACACGTTCCACCTGTCACATTGTAAACTATGGTTATAGTTTAATTATACCTTGATCCAGGCTTCAGCAATATGTACTGATAGAACTATAAACACACGTTCCACTTGTCACATTGTAAACTATGGTTATAGTTTAATTATACTTTGATCCAGGCTTCAGCAATATGTACTGACAGAACTATAAACACGTTCCACCTGTCACATTGTAAACTATGGTTATAGTTTAATTATACCTTGATCCAGGCTTCAGCAATATGTACTGATAGAACTATAAACACATGTTCCACTTGTCACATTGTAAACTATGGTTATAGTTTAATTATACCTTGATCCAGGCTTCAGCAATATGTACTGATAGAACTATAAACACACGTTCCACCTGTCACATTGTAAACTATGGTTATAGTTTAATTATACCTTGATCCAGGCTTCAGCAATATGTACTGATAGAACTATAAACACACGTTCCACTTGTCACATTGTAAACTATGGTTATAGTTTAATTATACCTTGATCCAAGCTTCAGCAATATGTACTGATAGAACTATAAACACGTTCCACTTGTCACGTTGTAAACTATGGTTATAGTTTAATTATACTTTGATCCAGGCTTCAGCAATATGTACTGATAGAACTATAAACACACGTTCCACCTGTCACATTGTAAACTATGGTTATAGTTTAATTATACCTTGATCCAGGCTTCAGCAATATGTACTGATAGAACTATAAACACACGTTCCACCTGTCACATTGTAAACTACATGTATGGTCATAGTTTAATTATACCTTGATCCAGGCTTCAGCAATATGTACTGATAGAACTATAAACACACGTTCCACCTGACACATTGTAAACTATGGTTATAGTTTAATTATAACTTGATCCAGGCTTCAGCAATATGTACTGATAGAACTATAAACACACGTTCCACTTGTCACATTGTAAACTATGGTTATAGTTTAATTATACCTTGATCCAGGCTTCAGCAATATGTACTGATAGAACTATAAACACACGTTCCACCTGTCACATTGTAAACTATGGTTATAGTTTAATTATACTTTGATCCAGGCTTCAGCAATATGTACTGATAGAACTATAAACACGTTCCACTTGTCACATTGTAAACTATGGTTATAGTTTAATTATACTTTGATCCAGGCTTCAGCAATATGTACTGATAGAACTATAAACACACGTTCCACCTGTCAGATTGTAAACTATGGTTATAGTTTAATTATACCTTGATCCAGGCTTCAGCAATATGTACTGATAGAACTATAAACACACGTTCCACCTGTCACATTGTAAACTATGGTTATAGTTTAATTATACTTTGATCCAGGCTTCAGCAATATGTACTGATAGAACTATAAACACATGTTCCACTTGTCACATTGTAAACTATGGTTATAGTTTAATTATACTTTGATCCAGGCTTCAGCAATATGTACTGATAGAACTATAAACACACGTTCCACCTGTCACATTGTAAACTATGGTTATAGTTTAATTATACCTTGATCCAGGCTTCAGCAATATGTACTGATAGAACTATAAACACATGTTCCACTTGTCACATTGTAAACTATGGTTATAGTTTAATTATACCTTGATCCAGGCTTCAGCAATATGTACTGATAGAACTATAAACACACGTTCCACTTGTCACACTGTAAACTATGGTTATAGTTTAATTATACCTTGATCCAGGCTTCAGCAATATGTACTGATAGAACTATAAACACACGTTCCACCTGTCACATTGTAAACTATGGTTATAGTTTAATTATACTTTGATCCAGGCTTCAGCAATATGTACTGATAGAACTATAAACACATGTTCCACTTGTCATATTGTAAACTATGGTTATAGTTTAATTATACTTTGATCCAGGCTTCAGCAATATGTACTGATAGAACTATAAACACACGTTCCACCTGTCACATTGTAAACTATGGTTATAGTTTAATTATACCTTGATCCAGGCTTCAGCAATATGTACTGATAGAACTATAAACACATGTTCCACTTGTCACATTGTAAACTATGGTTATAGTTTAATTATACCTTGATCCAGGCTTCAGCAATATGTACTGATAGAACTATAAACACACGTTCCACTTGTCACACTGTAAACTATGGTTATAGTTTAATTATACCTTGATCCAGGCTTCAGCAATATGTACTGATAGAACTATAAACACGTTCCACTTGTCACATTGTAAACTATGGCTATAGTTTAATTATACCTTGATTCAGGCTTCAGCAATATGTACCGATAGAACTATAAACACACGTTCCACTTGTCACATTGTAAACTATAGTTATAGTTTAATTATACCTTGATCCAGGCTTCAGCCATATGTACTGATAGAACTATAAACACACGTTCCACTTGTCACATTGTAAACTATGGTTATAGTTTTTAATTATACCTTGATCCAGGCTTCAGCAATTCTCTTCTGGAAGCGGATTCCCGCTTTGATAGCATCGAGAGTGAGCGCCTCATTGTCCTTTGTCACATCACTCTCGGAACCTGGCCTGATGATAAACACAACAAAAAACATTCCGTATAAAACAGACATAAATAAAAAATATAATACCAGGGATCATTTTGTTTTCAAATCTTGATCAGTGATATTTCTAGTTGATTGAAAATTGATTAGCAATTACTGTTTTAAAATTATAGCGATCTCTGAAATTTGCGAAGTGCATTTTGACACTATACTGAACAAAATGTACCCTGAATACAGCAAGATGTCTTTAATACACACTTTAGACATTTTTGTTTTTGTATTTTGGACATTACAAACATGGATGAATGGTGAAGCCGCAGTATTTCCATTCCGCTTGCTGTCAGTTGAGCTATCTCGGTATCACCCGAGCCCGGGGTACACGGAACCTGCAGTGCATGCTGGGTATTCATCGCCCATATGGGGTCATACACTCGGGAGACACACCCATAATCGTACCTGTGAAGTGGGTGAAACTCGGTGTATGTGGCCTTACACCTACCCATTGAGCCTAGACTTCAGTGAAATTTGTACTCCATGAATGTATTAAGATGGTTTCAGACAGTATAAAACATGGCAACTCCCTGTTTAATTACAAACAGACTAAACCCATGTGTTCTATAAAACCCACTGAACTAACAGACAATAAATAAATAGAAAAGAAAAGAAAGGAATTATTTATTTTAATGACACCTCAATTCATTTGGATATGGCTAGTTGGTGTTCAGCATATGGTTAATTGGACATTTGAAACTGTTGACAGAGAGAATGACATGAAGTCCAGTCACCACTTGGGTTACTCCTCCCTGTAACACAGCAAGGGACCATCGACAATGTACAGGCTCAGTGTTGCTGCCAGAAACACATTTTTGGGTATGGGGCTATGGAACTGAATGCAACCACAGTCAACTGGGGGTATCGGGGGCCTTCCCCAGAAAGAAAATGGGTTACATTTAGGATTAGGGTTTTTAAAAATCATACATTAACCCTAAGAGTAATTAATTTTGTCAAAAGGTTAACTTTAAAAAAACAAATTCTGTAAAAACATTTGGGTATGGCGCCATACCCGTTTTACCCTCTGACAGAAACCCTGACTAAACATAAACCAGTTAAACAACCTTATTATAACTCTCCAGGGGACATTTTGTTTTCAACATTTTGATTAGCAACATTTCTGATCAATCAAAAATTGATTATCTACTACTGTTTAACCTTTTTAAAATTATGTAGCAATCTCAAGTTTTCGAAGCAAATTGCGACGCGATACTGAACAAAATGTTCCATGCTGTCTCACCTAACAAACTAAATATAAACGGTCTCACCTAACAGATTAATATAAGATTAAAGAGACAAACTACATATGATGGTTTTATAAAACCAATTAAACCTGGTCCCCTTCTTCTGTGTATTACTGGACTTAAAACTGAGGTTTGCTCTAATCTCGGAAACCACCTGCCAAATAAGGATACAAAATAACATACAGAGTACAAAACTGTAACATAAAGAACATAAAAATATTTTAAAAATAAAAACATTTTGTTCAAACAAGCTTATTTAGTTGTATAAAACTGAAATTGTGAGAATTGTTTTGTTCACACATGACATCAATTTTCTATTCTCGGAGGCGGCCTTTCTTACCACTATTTTCTTAATCCTGATAAACTTAAACTGGAGCATTTATTCACGAAATCATATCAAAATAAAATCTGCAGATATTTCAATTTGAAAGAGAAAAGTATAAAAGTTAAATTATAAGTTTTGTGTGCCTGCAAGATAAATGAAAACCCAGAAAGAGATATATGAGACAAATTAAAAAACAAATTATTATTGTATGATGAAGATAGGTACTGTGAAAGCCTTGCGTATACCACAGACAGAAAAACAAATCATTATATTCCATCTTGTATTATTTTATTAATGTGTTTTAAGCTGTTGGCTGTTGGTAAAGAAACAAAAAAACAAATACGCACATACATGTACATGTAATATGTACATATGCACACATGCATGCACACAAACACTCTCACCTCTAGAGCATCCTGGGATGTGGCCGTTTGTAAGAGAAACTTGACCACTGGTAGATCTTTCATCTCCACGGAATCCAGAGTGTGCATCACCGAGCCACGAACCTGGACAGACAGTTCAAAAGGAATAAGAAAGATGAAACTTTCACCAATGAGGTTCAGAATATAAAAAATAGTTTTTAGCAAATTAAAAAATGTTATAATTATTTTGCTACTGTCAAACATTTAATTTTAAAGACAATGATATAGTTCTTTTAACATAAAAACTGCATAAAAGTTAACTTTGCAGGCACTTTTGTTTGGTTCATTATTTAAGAAATGGAAGGACAAAACAAATCACACAGATTTCTGCATGATTTAAAAAGTTTGCCTTTGTAATACTGTTAACTTCCTGACACTGTGGTAGATATATGGCTGTATAAACACAGAGATGTAATGTGGGAGTGACTGCCAGTAATACTGTTAACTTCCTGACACTGTGGTAGATATATGGCTGTATAAACACAGAGATGTAATGTGGGACTGACTGCCAGTAATACTGTTAACTTCCTGACACTGTGGTAGATGTATAGCTGTATAAACACAGAGATGTAATGTGGGAGTGACTGCCAGTAATACTGTTAACTTCCTGACACTGTGGTAGATATATGGCTGTATAAACACAGAGATGTAATGTGGGATTGACTGCCAGTAATACTGTTAACTTCCTGACACTGTGGTAGATATATGGCTGATTAAACACACAGATGTAATGTGGGACTGACTGCCAGCAATACTGTTAACTTCCTGATACTGTTAACTTCCTGACACTGTGGTAGATATATGGCTGATTAAACACACAGATGTAATGTGGGATTGACTGCCAGTAATACTGTTAACTTCCTGACACTGTGGTAGATATATGGCTGTATACACACACAGATGTAATGTGGGACTGACTGCCAGTAATACTGTTAACTTCCTGACACTGTGGTAGATATATGGCTGTATAAACACAGAGATGTAATGTGGGATTGACTGCCAGTAATACTGTTAACTTCCTGACACTGTGGTAGATATATGGCTGATTAAACACACAGATGTAATGTGGGACTGACTGCCAGCAATACTGTTAACTTCCTGATACTGTTAACTTCCTGACACTGTGGTAGATATATGGCTGATTAAACACACAGATGTAATGTGGGATTGACTGCCAGTAATACTGTTAACTTCCTGACACTGTGGTAGATATATGGCTGTATAAACACACAGATGTAATGTGGGACTGACTGCCAGTAATACTGTTAACTTCCTGACACTGTGGTAGATATATGGCTGTATAAACACACAGATGTAATGTGGGAGTGACTGCCAGTAATACTGTTAACTTCCTGACACTGTGGTAGATATATGGCTGTATAAACACACAGATGTAATGTGGGATTGACTGCCAGTAATACTGTTAACTTCCTGACACTGTGGTAGATATATGGCTGTATAAACACACAGCTGTAATGTGGGATTGACTGCCAGTAATACTGTTAACTTCCTGACACTGTGGTAGATATATGGCTGTATAAACACACAGATGTAATGTGGGACTGACTGCCAGTAATACTGTTAACTTCCTGATACTGTGGTAGATATATGGCTGTATAAACACACAGATGTAATGTGGGATTGACTGCCAGTAATACTGTTAACTTCCTGACACTGTGGTAGATATATGGCTGTATAAACACACAGATGTAATGTGGGACTGACTGCCAGTAATACTGTTAACTTCCTGACACTGTGGTAGATATATGGCTGTATAAACACAGAGATGTAATGTGGGATTGACTGCCAGTAATACTGTTAACTTCCCGACACTGTGGTAGATATATGGCTGATTAAACACACAGATGTAATGTGGGACTGACTGCCAGTAATACTGTTAACTTCCTGACACTGTGGTAGATATATGGCTGATTAAACACACAGATGTAATGTGGGATTGACTGCCAGTAATACTGTTAACTTCCTGACACTGTGGTAGATATATGGCTGTATAAACACACAGATGTAATGTGGGATTGACTGCCAGTAATAGTTAACTTCCTGATACTATGGTAGATATATGCCTGTATAAACACACAGATGTAATGTGGGACCGACTGCCAGTAATACTGTTAACTTCCTGATACTATGGTAGATATATGCCTGTATAAACACACAGATGTAATGTGGGACTGACTCTCAGTAATACTGTTAACATCCTGATACTGTGGATGAGGGTTTTGGTAGCAGTCAATATTTATTACTAATTAGGGGGCGGGACATAGCACTCACTTGATGTGCAGTTGGTTTATGATTGATCCCCGTCGGTGGGCCCATTGGGCTATTTCTCGTTCCAGCCAGTGCACCACGACGGGTATATCAAAGGCTGTGGTATGTGCCATCCTGTCTGTGGGATGGTGTATATAACAGATTCCTTGCTACTAATAGAAAAATGTAGCGGGATTCCTCTCTAAGACTATGTTAAAACTGCCAAATGTTTGACATCCAATAGCCGATGATTAATAAATCAATGTGCTCTAGTGGTGTCGTTAAATAAAAAAGTATTTAAAAATTATTACTAATTATGTGTTCCATTTTTGTTTTCATCAGTATACATTGTGTTTTGGCTACATCGTTGTGTTGTGAATCGTCTAGGATCTCTGGTAAGCAACAGATCATTTCTCTCTGAACGTCAAATGATGTTACTCACCTTGTATAATTTGTATTATAAACACATGATGAAGAGAAACCAACAAATAAATACCTCAGTGTCTTAACTACATCACTGTGTTCAGAATCTTCTACAATGGGCGGGATCTAGCTCAGCTGGTAGAGTGCTCAGCTGAGGCACTTGCATTCTAGGATCGAACCACCTTAGTGGGGATTACTGAACCTAGGTTTAGGGTTGAACCTTCTGACCACTGAACCTTCGGACTACTGAACCTAGGTTTAGGGTTGAACCTTCCGACCACTGAACCTTCAGACTACTGAACCTAGGTTTAGGGTTGAACCTTCCGACCACTGAACCTTCGGACTACTGAACCTAGGTTTAGGGTTGAACCTTCCGATTATAGAGCTGTAACCTCTTTGTGGACCCATTCTCTGATTGGGTTTTTTCCTGTCCCAACCATGACTGGTATAGCAAAAACAGAGGTATATGCTGTCCTGTCTGTAACAAAGTGCATGAAAAAGATTCCTTGCTGCTAATGGAAAAATGTAGCAGGTTTCCTCTAAAAATTGTGTCCTTGATTACCAAACGTTTGACATCCAATAGCCGATGATTAATAAATCAATGAGTTCTAGTGATGTTATTAAACAAATCAAACTTTAACTTTTTCCACTATAATGGAATACAATGATTTTTAGGAACTGTTTTTAAAGTGACTTTTCCTAGCCATGGCAGATACCATATTATAGCACTAACTGTAACCTATTTTGTTGGATGTCACGAATACATTACAGTATCTAGCTGACAGACTGTTTTCTTGTATTTATCAAGAATCAGACCACATCTGACATAACACCATAATCAGAACTTACAGTCATGCTCAACTCCATTTGGCTTCTGTTATAAGCAGTAAATGTTTTATCCATCACAAATTACGATCAGAATCGACAAGATGATTACAGGACTAGCTTTGGCACTCACCAAATTCGCCAAATGAGAATTTTAAATACAACTGGCAAATTTTATTTTAATTTGGCAAAATAATTTCATGTAATAATTGATATTTTGTCACAAAATAACTGTGTTTCTGCAATTTTGAAAGTTTAACAGATAATTTGGTGCAATTTTCTGTTCACCCAGCTAGCCGTGGATTACAGAGATTACAGCACAAACAGCTGTCTTACTAACTAAACAGGAAAAGGTCTAAAGGCAAGAATTATAAAGAATAATTTTATCAATTATTTATCATAATTAATTTTTTAAGGGACATAGTTTTTAAACTGAAATCATACTTTACTTAGATTTTATTGTTTAGATTATTCATTTCCATACATTCTAAGTGTTTTGGGTCATCCTGGTATTTTTAATATCACAAAATGCATTTCTCATATTTTTAAAAACACACGTGCGTCTGAGAAGTAACAGTTATGGAGTAGAGTTTTAGTCTATTTTTAGAGGGCATTTTACCATTTCAAAGTCAGAGACTCATGTTTCACTCAACTGTAACTTTATCCAAATGTGTTAAGGTTTGTAGATTAATTAAACTTAGTTTTCATTTTCATGAGCTGAAACTAGGGTCTGTCCCTTTAATGTAACTGTACTGAGATGATTTTTGTAAACCTTGCTGCAGATGATACGATCCAGCCATCGGAACTGACTTAGTAGAAGACGTGGAAGGAAAACCTTTTCTCCTTCTTCAAAAATATTACTGAAAAATAAACATACGTCATTTTAAAAAATATCACTGAAAAATAAACATACGTCATTTTAAAAAATATCACTGAAAAATAAACATACGTCATTTTAAAAAATATCACTGAAAAATAAACATACATTGTTTTAAAAAATATCACTGAAAAATAAACATACGTCATTTTAAAAAATATCACTGAAAAATAAACATACCTCATTTTAGAAAATATCACTGAAAAATAAACATACGTCGTTTTAAAAAATATCACTGAAAAATAAACATACGTCATTTTAAAAAATATCACTGAAAAATAAACATACCTCATTTTAGAAAATATCACTGAAAAATAAACATACGTCATTTTAAAAAATATAACTGAAAAATAAACATACGTCATTTTAAAAAATATAACTGAAAAATAAAGATACATCATTTTGAAAAATATCACTAAAAAATAAACATACATCATTTTGAAAAATATCACTGAAAAATAAACATACGTCATTTTAAAAAATATCACTGAAAAATAAACATACATTGTTTTAAAAAATATCACTGAAAAATAAACATACATCATTTTAAAAAATAAACATATATCATTTTGAAAAATAAACATATAACATTTTGTAAAATAAACATATATCACTTTGAAAAAGATCACTAAAAAATAAACATACATCATTTTGTAAAATATCACTGAAAAATAAACATACATCACTTTGAAAAAGATCACTAACAAATAAACATACATCATTTTGTAAAATATCACTGAAAAAATAAACCTACAATGTATGTTGTTTTAAACTTAAAATACTGCACCAGACGGTTAAACACTTACTCGTCATCTCCTACAAACTCTGGCAGTTTCTCCAACAACAGAGTCACAAGCTTGGGCTACAAGAGAAGAAGAAAATGTCAGAACAGAGGAGAAACCTGCTGCAAAATGTACAGCAATAAACAGACATTAATGAGTTACCTAATGGATGAACCAAATGCTACATTTTATGATATACGAGTCATCATAAACATGTACATATAAACTACCTTTGACTACTACAGATTTTGTACAGTTAATCTTTGAAGATTAAAATAAATAGTAGACAAAATAAAAGAATATGTATCAACATGTCTGAAGCTGTAGTTGTTTCATACAACTGATGTTTTCATTTTACCAACATCACATCCGATACATGTAGTCTGAATACAGAAATATCTGTTTGGTTTTAATTCTGTATTGTAAAAAAGACTATATATATGTTAATAAAAAAAAAAATTATATTTTTATATCCTGGAAAGAAAGTTTGTTTTATTTAACGCCGCCACTAGAGCACATTGATTTTTTATCTTATCATCGGCTATTGGACGTCAAACATATGGTCATTCTGACACTGTTTTTTAGAGGAAACCCGCTGTCGCCACATAGGCTACTCTTTTTACGACAGGCAGCAAGGGATCTTTTATTTGCGCTTCCCACAGGCAGGATAGCACAAACCATGGCCTTTGTTGAGCCAGTTATGGATCACTGGTCCGTGCAAGTGGTTTACACCTACCCATTGAGCCTTGCGGAGCACTCACTCAGGGTTTGGAGTCGGTATCTGATTGAAAAAACCCATGCCTCGACTGGGATCCTAACCCAGTACCTACCAGCCTGTAGACCGATGGCCTAACCATGACACCACCGAGGCCGGTATGTATATCCTGGCATAATCAATAGTCGCGCACATAAGGACAAACAGTAAAGTAAACATGCAACCGAAAAGCAATAAAATAAATATTATTTACTTAACTAGTTGGACCAGAACTGTATATACATGTAGCACACTATTTGTTATTAATAACTACTGCCAAGTAAATTTGCCACAGCAAGTTTTTAAACAGACCCCACTTGTAGCATACTACATAAAACGTAACGAATAGTTGCGCACTCCATTTTGTTTACATGTTCGGCAATTTCCATCTCAGGATTCTTGTATTTAGTATTGGAGAAAACAGACGTTTCATTGATAAAAATACAAATGGTGCAAATCACTTAATCTGATAACGGATCAGGAAGTGTTGTCTTCAAATGTGACATTACTGATTCGTGTGTGTACACAAGCTTTAAAATTATTGTGATATGAGCATCTTTTGATGTGCGCGACTACAGATTACTCTACGATAAATATTTTAGTCCATTTTGGTTTATGATTATTAAAAAAATTGTTTTCTTTATGGATTCACACAGTTCTATTGAGGACCCAATACACTTAAAACAAATAACGCCCAACTTAAATAATGATGGTAAAACATACCTGTATTATGTCCATACCCAGCAGGATTCTAACCAGACTGTTCTGAGTGGATGACCGAGCACTGAAAGTTAGAAAACAGGCTTAATGTATTAGTATAAGTTATTACATTGTCATGAGGTGCATGTGGGTAGTACCGATATTAAACAAATTACAAAATATTATGGTATTTTTATTATGAGATACATGCAGAGATGATAAAATAAGTACATGGTAAAAAAACAAAAACATTTATTATTTATACAAAGATGTGATAACAATTTTAAAATAAATGCTGAAAATCTTAAAACAATGTTGTAAAATAAGGTGGCTTTTCATCTTTTCGGATTAAATCCAGTTGATTTAGTGAAAATTATGTTATGCCAAAAAACAAAAAGTTGACCTCAGTTAAAAAGTTTAAAAATCACAACTGAGATTAAGACTCTTAATAACTGTTTAATAAGAGGGTGCTTAAACTACTTAGAATCAGCAGCCATCTCCATTGTTTTGTAAAATATGTGTGTTTCCAGGTATATTTTTTTACACTACATACATGTATATTGGTTATAGCAGGCCTTTAGATTTCACGGAAACAATCGTTACCAGTAGCATGTCGGTAAAATCACGGAACTGAAATTTTTGTTTCCCATGCAGGTGCGGATGCAGGATTTCTTAAAGGGGGGCATCCAAATGTGATGACTGATCTCTCCTTTTACACAGAACAGTTAATATAATCATATTTCCCCCTTAAAGGTTAAGGTCAGTTTTCAAAAGTGGGGATGGTCCGGACCCCTGGACACCCCCCTGGATCTGATTATTATATCGAGTGACTATTCAACGAAAATAATATATATATATAATACATTTTTTTAAAGACAGTTTCTGATGGGTTCCTATGATCACAAAGCACGGAACCGAAAAAGTGTTTCCCATGAAATTTGAAATCCTATGTCCTGTTATAGTGTAGTAAAATTTTAAGATCGTTGTAAATGTCTTTTTCATATAAATATTTAGTAAATTCAGTAATAATAGTTACATGTACCTTGACAGTGGGGAAAATGGCAATAACCACATAGATTGCTTGATCATTGATATACCGTGCAAGCTTACATACATAGGCTGATTATCACCAAATGGATTAAAGCCCCTTTTATGTTTTATATAAATAAACAAGTGGTACATACATAAAGATATAATTATTTGAAACATAACTAGGTCGACATCTTATAGACTGCTTGAGTTTTGCAAAAACCACTTCAATTGTTGAGAACAGCCGATCTTTTCTCTCTGTATCTTGTTACTTTGTCCGTCACCTCATTGCATCACATAATAGAAGCTTTCTTTTTCAGATTCTACAAAAGTTTGATGCCGACTCTTACATCGGTGGAATGTGAAAGGTATTGGCAGTGTTTGACAAATGTTTGTGAACGTCACTAGCCCTCACAAGCTTTAGCTAGTGCCCTATGTATTAATAGTAATACAGGTGACTATTTCCACTAGCCCTCACAAGCTTTAGCTAGTGTCCTATGTATTAACAGTAATACAGGTGACTATTTCCACTAACCCTCACAAGCTTTAGCTAGTGCCCTATGTATTAATAGTAATACAGGTGACTATTTCTACTAGCCCAGACCAAACATTCACTAGCCAGGACCAAGGGTTAGTGGATTTGTCCAGGGCTTCTAGAATTTTTTATTTTTTTTAAATGTACTAGCTACGATTAAAAATTCACTAGCCCTACTTTACTTTAAGTTAATACAGTTTTACTAAATAATAGTAATAATCAGATATGTCACCTAAAGAGGGTGATAGAGCTTAAAAACACTAACATCGGGGGGTTGAGGTAAGGGCAGGATATTCATATTTACAAAATAATTAACTGCATCATTTGACCAAAACAATTTCCACTAGCCATCGGGCATGGCAATAGTAGCTATTTACTAGCCCAATACTGAATATCAGTAGCCATGGGAGTGGGGCTACCATAATTAGAAGCCCTGATTTGTCGATCCCTGTATTGGGAATGACTTTAGAATCTATCCACCACTTAGTATTCTGTAAAGAGAGGCAGTTTTGGTGGGGATTCTTTAAATAAAAAGGGGCACATTAGCCCTTGAAATTTTGATCATCTTGCGATAGCAATTTAGAACAGAAAGTAACAGTAAATATCTGATAATGATAAATGTGCTGAAGCAGATCAGTTTTGCTAAGCTTTTTGTGGGTGACTGCTGGTTGCCATTTTGAATTACAAGGGCTAGGACTTGTTTTTCTGTGTGGTAAAAGAAAGAGAAAGATGTAGGTTGTTTCTTTTAGGGGTTTTTTCTTAGAATGAGGGTGGAGTTTCTTTTTCTTTTGTACAAGGCTGTCTTAGTGTTTTCTAGTGGTACATATTTCATTTTGTCTTTTAGTTGTCAGCAACACTAAAATAATATTATAATAGAAACCCACTTTAATTAATGCCAGAAAAATATTGACTATTGTCTTGGCACTCTCCATAAATATATTTTGTTCTTTTTCATCCATCAACATCTCTCTACACTTCATGCTTTGTCTGCAGTGGACTACCCATCAATACATAATTCATTTAAACTCTTTACTAATTTCAGTGTTCGAGATTAACGGTATCCCAATATCCAGGGGATACCAGAATTTAATTTTGGATACCAGACTTCAATAACCCAGTATCCCACCGGGATACCATATAATGTTGTTGGGTTTTTTAATCCTGCGTTTTTATTTTTTGCTGAAACAATGAAAGTAGTAATTTACTAGTAAAGTTAAGTAACAGTGTCATCCAAGTTTGTTACGATGTTATTTAAGAATTTCATTTAAGTGGGATACTAAATTCTTAAGTGGGATACCAGATTTTGAAATGTTAGTATCCAAATGGGATACTGCCCAAAATTTTTAATTTTGAACACTGAATCTCCATTTTATGTACTAGGTGGCAGGGCTCGAAACAGCCTGTGGCCAGGTTGCCAAATGCCACCAGTGTCTCGTTCGGCGACTTAAATAGTAAAATAATAATGGTGTTAGTCGCCCAAATAATATTATGTGGGCGATCTTTTTTAGAGCTATAAAATATGAGTCACTATTAATATTTGTATTCCACATTAAAATCTTGCTTGTGGTTCTCTTACCATAATTTGCCAACATCCATTATTATTTTTTGGCGAGTTTCGAGCCCTGGGTGGTGGGCAGAGTTAGAATTAGAACCAAGGTAATGATTCACTCAGTGATTTTGACCAACTTACTTAAAGAATAAGACTTGCAGCTCATTGCACAAATTTTTTTTTTAGTTTAGTATTCTCTGTTTGCACCTCTTAATCAGACCTGTCAACCTTTAGTCAAGAGAAAGCAGGAGGTGTGTGTTGAAAAAGCAGGAGATTTGGTCAAAAAGCAGGAGATTTTTTAAATTCACACAATTTAACCCAAAATCGCAAGATTTAAAAAAAACATTATTACAATAAGTTATATGAATACTTTATAATGTCATATATACTTCTTAACTTTAGATCTTGGCATTAAAAAAAAAAAAAAAAAAATATTATTATTATTATTTTTTTTTTTAAGTTTAAATATTATTATGATTTAATACATATTTAAAAAATAATAATATTTTATCCAAAAATGTTAAGAACATGAACAAGAAATAAAAAATTTAATTAGTACATTTACGGTATTACACTTACAGCCTTACAGGTTGCGTTACATTATCATTTGTGGTTAGTGTACCTAAGTACCAAAGACAAATTTATATAAATCTTATAAATTAATATTCAGTTTTTACTATAATGAGGAACGGTGGCGTGGTACTGATTTAAAATCATTATAATGATGCAATAAACATTGTATTTTCATTAATCATAAGTAAAACCTCATTACGGACATCGTGTGAAATATACCGGAATTATACCCATTTCCGTGAGTAACTTTATGTCAATGTCAAACAACATTTTTTAATTGTACAAAAATAATTTCTTGAAGTGTACCCTTATAACCAACATTTTACCGCACAAACATACAAAATTAACTGACACAAGTATGTTTATACAGCTAATTGGTCTTTTCGTTGTCTTGCTGTGACATGTGATTTTAACATGCATTGTGTGTATCGCTGTCAACTCAGATTTGTCATAGTTGCATTATGTAATCCAGTGGGAAGACATTTTACAATTCAGAGGTGTTATTAAAAGTAAAGTTTGTTTTATTTAACGACGCCACTAGAGCACTTTGATTTTTAATCTTATCATCGGCTATTGGAACTAAATTGGATAGGTGTTTTTTTTTATATGGCAACACTGAATGTCAATACACAGCCTGTTTAATTAGCGGCAACACGCTTCGTAGCCATTACGATGACAACAAACATTATAATAACACATCATTTTATAAACTCCATGTGCTTTTTTAACAATATAAATAGGCTATCCCACAATTCTCACTTCGGCAAAGGTTAAACAGTCGGGACAATTCGGCCTGTTACATTCTCGGAAACCGAAAGTAGTCGACATTTTCCGAATGAGAAAAAAAGGCAGAGTTACTTCCCTTCTGTTATTTTGACAAAAGAGGATCGATTTTTTTTTTATGCTTACAAAAATGTCATTTAACAGGAGAAACTGTCTCCCGCACAGATAAAGGAGATTTGATCAAATATCGGGAGACTCCCGCGGAATCCGGGAGGGTTGACAGGTCTGCGCCTCACCAGCTCACTGTGAAATATACCAGAAAACCAACGTTTAACAGCATGGTCATTCTACTTAACCACAAACACGTAATAATCATGTCACATTTGGCATAAAGAATGTAATGCAGAAATCTGATGCCACTAAATAAACAAACTGATATTAGAAAAAAAGAATGGTTATTTTACATAACAGGACAGCACATACCATGTCTTTTGATAGTCTATACCAGTCACAAAGCACTGGCTGAAACACAAAATAACAGAATAAGAATGTGTCCACCAAATTGGATCAATCATCATCACATGATTGTTATTTTCCATCATCTACATATTATTTTATTACATACATGTACATATTATTTTATTACATACATGTATATATTATTTTATTACATACATGTACATATTATTTTATTACATACATGTATATATTATTTTATTACATATATGTATATATAGGGAATAACTGGTTACTGTCTTAAGATATCGGCTTTATCCTGAGAAGGTTAGAATGCGTTTCTAAACTCTAATTCATAAATAAATATACAAGTTTTGTATTGTTATAGCAAAACTAAAACTTATTTGTATTTACTGTACTTCAACAAATGATTTAAAGAGTATGTTTGTTGAAAATCTACTCTGAATTACTCAGTCGAGTCGGGCTTGTCACATGACCTATATTTGTGGTTAGTGACCAAAAATATAGAGATTTATCTAGTCATCATATCTTGCCAATGTATACAGTGATTGCTGGATACATTATTTTATTACATACATGTACATATTATTTTATTACATACATGTACATATTATTTTATTACATACATGCATCTACATATTATTTTATTACATGCATCTACATATTATTTTATTACATACATGTATATACTATTTCATTACATACATGTACATATTATTTTATTACATACATGTATATATTATTTTATTACATAGATATATATTATTTATTACCTATTTCATTGTTTTTCTTTCCATTAGTGAGAATAAATCCTGCCTTGTTGAGCATCTCAGAAAAGACAGACTTGTCACTGTATATGTCATCTTCTGTCTGATCGGCACACCTCCGCTTACGTTTACTCTGGTCTGAAATACAGAATAACAATAGACTTGTCACTATCTGAAATACAGAATAACAATAGACTTGTTACTGTCTGAAATACAGAATAACAATAGACTTGTCACAGTATACGTCATCCTCTGTTTGATCCACAGACTTCCACTTATGTTTACTCTGTTCTGAAATACAGAATAACAATAGACTTGTCACTGTCTGAAATACAGAATAACAATAGACTTGTCACTGTCTGAAATACAGAATAATAATAGAATTGTCACTGTCTGAAATACAGAATACCAATAGAGTTGTCACTGTAATACAGAATAACAATAGACTTGTCACTGCATACATCATCCTCTGTTTGATCCACACACTTCACTTACATTTACTCTGGTCTGAAATACAGAATAACAATAGACTTGTCACTATCTGAAATACAGAATAATAATAGAATTGTCACTGTCTGAAATACAGAATACCAATAGAGTTGTCACTGTAATACAGAATAACAATAGACTTGTTACTGCATACATCATCCTCTGTTTGATCCACACACTTCACTTACATTTACTCTGGTCTGAAATACAGAATAACAATAGACTTGTCACTATCTGAAATACAGAATAATAATAGAATTGTCACTGTCTGAAATACAGAATACCAATAGAGTTGTCACTGTAATACAGAATAACAATAGACTTGTCACTGCATACATCATCCTCTGTTTGATCCACACACTTCACTTACATTTACTCTGGTCTGAAATACAGAATAACAATAGACTTATCACTGTCTGAAATACAGAATAATAATAGAATTGTCACTGTCTGAAATACAGAATACCAATAGAGTTGTCACTGTAATACAGAATAACAATAGACTTGTCACTGCATACATCATCCTCTGTTTGATCCACACACTTCACTTACATTTACTCTGGTCTGAAATACAGAATAACAATAGACTTGTCACTATCTGAAATACAGAATAACAATAGACTTGTTACTGTCTGAAATACAGAATAACAAGAGACTTGTCACTACTGTCTGAAATACAGAATAACAATAGACTTGTCACAGTATGTGTTTGATCCACACACTTCCACTTATGTTTACTCTGTTCTGAAATACAGAATGACAATAGATTTGTCACTGTATACGTCATGTTCTGTTTGATCGGCACACCTTCACAAGCTTTGTGTTGTCACTGTATACATGTACATGTGTATATCACGGTATTAGCACCTACCTTAATCCACACATCTCTGCTTATGGTCACACTGGTAAAAAAAAAAGAGAATAAAAATAGTTATTTTGTTTCAAATAGCATGCCAAGAGAGGCATGTCCTAAGAAAAATATGGCCTGCTGGAAATAGGACAGCACATGATATAAATGGTTTGGGATGGTACATGTCAAACATCAGGACCTTAGAGATGTATTTTAGAGCATTTAATGATTTTGGAAAATTTACAATTATTGACCTTAACTTTTCTCAGTGGCAGCCCACCGGGCTTCCAGGTTATGAAATCTGGTAGCCCTCAGTAAAATTGGTAGCCCATAGTTTAAAGAAACTTTTAAAAAAGAGAAAAACCCCAAAATCATTTATTTCTATTTAAACGTTGATTTAGGATGGGTTTTTTTTTGGTGTTTCAGCATCTTGTTGATTGCAGAGTAACTGGAGGTGCAGAAAAAGTCTAGTACTAGTAGTAGCCCTGAGGACTACCAGGTTTTGACATCTGGTAGCCCGAATGAGAAATTGGTAGCCAAAACAACCCGAGCTACTGCTAAGGTCGAACCCTGCAGTATAACAGAATTACAAACTAAATAGCAGATGAGATATGATGTAATCATACATGTATCTATATCTTGAACAATTATCTGACTTTTTTTTTCGGAAGGGGTGGGGGTAGCAAATTAATTCCTATTTCACCTGCTAGGTCTAAACAATGGAGTCCTGAGATCTATATTAAACTAAAAGGTAAGACTTCCGAACATTCCAGCATTCAGTTCATTCAGGCTCAGGTTTAGGGTTAGGGTTAGTGATAGTATTAGCATGCTTGCCGGAACGTTCGCAAGTCTTTCCAACTAAAATACTGAATTAAGCTGATTCAAGTGATTATGCTAGTGCTACATGTAGGTGTGGATTGAGTTCCTATCTCACTTAGTCTGGTGTTCACATCACGACAAACAGACGGACGGACAAACCTGAAGCACCAGAGTTCTTCCTCTTTGTTTTCTGCATGATGCTGAAAAATAAAAGTGATAAAATATTAAATTTAAAAGAAATAGTCAGATACAATATTTAATGCGACACTGAGAAACTGATATACGTAAGACATGTACAGAACTCATCATAACCTATAAAGGGTTCTTTTAGAAATCTTGTTGCTAATTTTCAGAAATATGCTCTAGCTATTTTTCAGGATTAATATAATTTTTAAACATGTTACTGAAACTACATTGACCCGTCTCTGTGGTGTCGTGGTTAAGTCATCGGAAATAAGGCTAGTTCACTGCCCAGTACCGTCTCCCACCCAGAGCAAGTTTTAACGACTCAATGGGTAGGTGTAAGACCACTACACCAACTTCTCTCACTAGCCACTAAATAATAATCACTAACTCACTGTCCTGGACATAGCCCAAATACCTCAGGTGTGCTCAGGGTTGAAAATTAGCAGTCGCCCGGTCATTCGTGGCAACCTTTATTGGCTATGGGCGACTAAGAATTTTACAAAGATAGTCCGTTAGGCGACCATCAATATTAGGGTCTAGCGAGTTAAAAAACAAAGACACTGAAATTGAATCGAATGTGACAAAACACATCGCGTCCTTGTTGGAGTGAACTACAACAGCAGAAGACATAGAACATGCTTTGCTTTAACAGTGCCTGATTCAGCTTCTGTGGCTTTGGGCCCGGTCTTCTAAAAATAGAGCTCAAAATGTATTGAAGACATTACATTATTTTTTTTAATCTAGAAGTCGTCAGCTTATTAGAATGGACTGGATATGCCATAATTATCTAGTAGAGCTACTATTTGACAATTGTTATTCAATGTTATGGTAAAACGGAATCATATTTAATTAGCTTACATTATTCTGGGTCAAAATCAAAATCTATCTTGTAGTTTTATCTCACACTAACGTGAGCACATGCGCATATTTACAAACAGTGTTTCTGCCAGCAAGAAATTTTTGGGTATTGCGCTATGAAATTGAATGCAGCCACTGTCAACAGGGAGTAAGGGGGGCCTCCCCAACAAAGAAAATGGGTTACATTTAGGGTTAGGGTTAAGAAAATCATACAATAATGATAAGAATCATTAATTTTGTAAAAATGTTAACTTAAAAAAAAAAAAAAATGGGGTATGGCGCCATAAACGTTTTACCCTCTGGCAGAAACCCTGCTAAATAACAATGACCTTTTCCATTACTACAGTCCAAGGCTTATACCAAAGGTCAGTTAACTGATTGTCATTGTCGATATTGTTTTAAATTTAAGCGATTTGCATTAAATAAGAACATATCAGATTTAAAGTCTTGACACCAAGACTTACATAAAGACATAACTGTCCAAGTATTACTGTAATAAACAATAAGTACACCGTTATGCTATGTAATATAATAACTAAGTACATTGTATAGTTTGGCAAAATGTTGGGTTCTTTTACAGATTTAAAAAAAAATCTTTTGATATTTATTTTATTAGTAGCCTACTACTGTAGCATTTACACTATCCAAATTAAACGCACACATGTGCATGCTTCGTTCATTCCCGAGGAAATCCAATATTGGAGATTGTACCCCTTCTTGCATCGCCACAAAGAGGACTGCCACCCCAAGTCTAGGTTTATATACTAAAGCACATGCAGTTCTACCTTTATTATCTTTGTATTTTTTTATTTGTTTTTATCTATCCAGAATTTGTATTACAATGTTTATAAATTATGCGATACTGACTTTTACTCTAAATGTTAATTTTATATATCTGTGATATTTGTATTTTTACACAGTTCTTCACACTGTGTTTTAATTTAACTGTTGAATTTATGAATTGATGTTTGTCATCACATTGTTTTTGCATTTACCATAGTTTGACACCCAATAGCCGATGCATTTTTTGTGCTGGGGTGTCGTCAAACATACATTCATTCAATATTTGTTTTTACTTCAGAGACAATGCAAGTCAAGCTGTATACTTCAGCTGTTCTAGCATTTTGTTTTCGCACCTGTATTAAAAACGAGATTTAATCATCATCATTTTATGCTAATTTGTAAAAAATGATTTTTATTTATACTGGATTTCTTTCTTTTTTCATTATGAAGTTACATGCCAATTCATCAGTTTCCTTTTGAAGAAAACAGACTATATAAGGTGAACACGTGATTATTATTCAACAAAGGATATTCTAGTTTTTATTTTGGCTGTGCATTACAATTGGAGGGCTAGTTGAATTTGAGAAGGGCCAGTAAGGTTCATCTTCAACTGGCCCTGCTGGCGACCTTGGTTAATTTTCATGTTAATTTTCAACCCTGTGTCATTGTCTGTGCTCCCAGAGTACTTGGCCTAGGTGAGTTGATAACTTTTACTTTTGGAAGCGAGTTGACTACCCACATTTGGGACAATTTGGTAGGGTGCGAGTAAATTTTGGGTCGAGTTGACAAGCATTCATGGTTCGTTCAAGAACACGATTCAAGTTTCGGCCCATATTTATTATTTTGGTAACCGGTCGTTTCGCCCTTATTACTAGTTCATGCGAGTCGTTTTGAACAGGGTTGATTCGTACCATCTCAACCCAAGTCGTTTCGCCCCATGTTTCGATTCGTAATAATTTTTATTTTGTTAATAAAGTACATTTATTCATTGATTTGTCCTATATCCATTGATTTTTAGATGTCACACATTGTGTGTTTATATTTACAGATAAAAATAATATTATAATTTTGTTTATTTCCAGTATCATTTACTCAAGCCATATATAGGCCTACATGTATGAAATACCTACAGGCCTTAGATAATATACAGACAATGTATTCACATTAATAATTAATTTATGAACAGTCACACAGCATACTACTGGTGTGCTGTGGTTTCTTATTAAATATACTACATAATCTGAGTACATACAGAGCTGTAGGGCGGCCGACCCGGTGTGATATGCGGCGCGGTGCGTTTAACTGCGCATGCGCGAAATATGCGGGCCAAATCTCATCACCACCTGCATGACAAATGGACTGCCATGACATATGGCCCGTTTGTGGTTGTTCGGGAAGGGCATGTAAAATACTAAAATTATGAGATCATTCATGGTTACTGTGTGTGTGTGTGTGTGTGTGTGTGTGTGTGTGTGTGTGTGTGTATTAGTGATGGTATAAATTATTCAGAAAAATAAGACAAGAGGTTGAAGAGCTTAATAGACAGTTTTTCTCTTATGTGCCAAGTGCGAATATCAGTTGGTGGAACACCACTAAGCTTCGTTATTGTAAATAAATGTTTAACAGGTCAGGTCAGGTCAGGTCATAGGGCTTTACGTGCACATTCAGAACAAGCTGTTGTAGCGCACACCTGTCCTGGTCCTGTCCTGTTTAACATGTTGCCTTCGTTATAAATATCAAAATTCTCTCGTAATGTTTTGTTTCATTTAATTACTACTGCAGGCAAGGTATTGTCATACTAAATGAATCTACAAATGTCAAGCTTCGCTAACGCCGATGCATTCCACAGGACTTCACACTGTGTTAATTGATACACAGTGGTGATCCTGGATTGAATGGGTACTACACTACTAGCATCTGTGAAGGTGTGACTAGTGCTTATTTCTTATACCTTGTCACTGTTGGTTCACTGACTGACTGATACCCATTTTCAAAAAGGTTCAGGCACATCACCATTTAAGATGGCAATTTTCAGTAAACATTTCATATAAAAATTTCATGTCTGGATAAAATTAAAGTCGCCCCCACCCCCAATTTATTATTATTATTTTTTTTTTTTTTTTAAAGAATAATCCCTGGAATTTTCAGATAATATAATATATGTAATGTTCACTTCACATGAAAATTGTGTGTAATCCCTGATATTTTCAGTTAAGCATAATACATGTGCCTGAAATTTTCAATAAAACATAATACCTGAAATTTAGTCAATTATATACATATTCCCAGTTTCATATATCACTGTATTGAGGTTGCCCACTGGTAAAGCCTGATGCATGGTCAATCTTGGATTGATCCATTTCAGTGGGTCATTGTGCTATTTCTTTTTTCAGGCTGTGGTATGTACTATCCTGTCTGGGATACTGCATATAATAGATCCCTTACTGCCAATAAGAAAGACTATTGTGTAGGTTTCTTCTCTTATTATCTGTGTGGTCCTCAACCATATACATGTACCTGACATATTATAACCGTAGTTAAAAATATGAATGCGTAGTGCAATACAACATTCCTTCCTTCTCTCATTGTAATTGAATTCTCTCATCTTATTAGGAACCTGAATACAACTTCTTCCTTAAAAGTTACAATGTGTAATTAAGAAATAGGAATGTGTTATGACCGTCACAAAACTAAAGCTAAGAGCCAGGACAGATGTAACAACATTGATAAAAAAATGTTTTTATCTGCTGCTAATAACTGTTATATTAGTAAGTATCTCATAAAGAAATACAAGTCCATTTTGAAGTAAAGATGGTTAGGTAAATATACCTAGGCTTGTGTTTTTATAGAATCTAGGAACAAAAATAACTGGTAAAAAAGTCAGAAGAAAAAAAAAACCAGGAAAAAAGTCACAACTTTTAATTAAAAATATATTAGGCAATGAAACAGTTTTTGTCAAAGTTCTTTGTTTTCAATGTTGGTGGTTCCAGCAGATGTTCCACCCAATGCCACAGAAATTCTGCCAGTTTTGCGGTCCTTGAAGCCACAATAGGAAGCCATTGTTTTTAATCTACCCTAATCAGTAAGCTGGACCCAGGCATAATTAACTCTAATCAAGAGGTGTCCCTAATCACCGCCCTGCAGGATACGAAGCCTCTTTCTTTAACTTAACCTAATTCAGCCAGGCACTCTACAAACCCACCCTATCAATAAGTTTAACATGTCCCCCCCCCCCCCCACCCACCCTCCGCATACTTTCTTTTAATATAGCCACATTCAATACTCTGCAAACTCGCATTTTGTTAGATAAAAATTGTGACTTTTTTCCCTGTGATTTTTTCTGTGACTTTTTTCCAGCCACCGTTTTGCTACTTCTATAGACCTATAGTTGGGTAAGCAGAGATTATCTGTGATCTGAATTTCAATAAAAGTTTACAGCAGCATAGCTCTCGCACACTAAGTCCAGCAAGAAATCACAGCTGATGTCATTCCAAACTTTCAGACTAGCCTCGGTGGCATCATGGCAGGCCATCGGTCTACAGGCTGGTAGGTACTGGGTTCGGATCCCAGTCAAGGTATGGGATTTTTAATCCAGATACCGACTCCAAACCCTGAGTGAGTGCTCCGCAAGGCTCAATGGGTAGGTGTAAACCACTTGCACCGACCAGTGATCCATAACTGGTTCAACAAAGGCCATGGTTTGTGCTATCCTGCCTGTGGGAAGCGCAAATAAAAGATCCCTTGCTGCTAATCGGAAGAGTAGCCCATGTAGTGGCGACAGCGGGTTTCCTCTCAAAATCTGTGTGGTCCTTAACCATGTCTGATACAATATAACCGTAAATAATATATGTTGAGTGCATCATTAAATAAAACATTTCTTTCTTTCTTTCTTTCCAAACTTTCAAGCCAAAACAAGAACTCTTGTTGAACATTATAATAATAGTTTATTGCATTCACAATATATATAAATTTCACCGATAGCTCTGGGTGAGTAGAAAATGTCTTTAAATTAATTATATTAAACTTCTAAATATTTTACAAATCCATTTATTTTGTAACAAAATATCAATTATTACATTAAATTATTATGCCAAATAAAAATTGCCAATTGTTTTTAAAATTTGTATTTGACGAGTGCCAGAGCTAAATTTAAATAAAATGCAGTGGCATATGAATACAAAAATTGTACAAAAATTATCATGCATAAAATACATGTACTGAAAAGTTTGTTTGACTGGACATCTAAAAAGAAAATGGATAAAAAAATGTATATACTTAAACATTTTGAAATATCTGTTTACATGTATTAGTATGGTTAAACAATGGTTTTGAACATACTAGGATCTTGTAAAAAAAAAAAAACTAAACCTGTGGAATATATATTTTTTTCTCTCGTTTTGTCATAATAGAACAGATATTCATGTTCTGTCAGTACATATAGGTACATGTATATTTAACCTATTTTATTACTGCCACAGAGCTTTAGTCCACTCATGACATTAAACATACATGTTGTCAACCAGTACCAATGTGTCACATGGGCACACATTTTGCTCTATGTCACTACAAGAAAGTACAACACATGTTCGTTTCACACAAAGGTGTCAGGTTTCTTCATGTAACACTGGTACTGGTTATGCCTGCCTTAATAAACAATTTAAATTTCAAAAATAAAGTTTCTAGAGAAATGACAGTGAGAATATTCTTGAGTAACACCAATGACATAATTTAATTGGAAATGATAACATACATAATGTCATCTTCTGCTATCTGACTACAACTTTGGAAAAAGATTTTTGAGTCTAGTTTTAACTTTATTTTATGATAAACATTATTTAACACTAAAAGAAAATCTTTTGTGAAACAAACAGCTATAATTAACAAACCAAATTCTGGACTTGTAATTTAGCACACTAACATAATGATATCAGCATTAGATCATTCAGCTAGAGTAATATGTGTTTATCTACAATTTGTGCTCAATTAGATCCAAGACATCTTGATTTATGATGAAATATTTCCCTTCATAAAAAAGAAAAAATACAAGGATTCATTTTTTTCTTCTGGTGATTATTCAGATCACCATACATTAATTAGCAACTAATTGTACTGAACAACCCATAACAATGATTATAATATTATCAAAAAGAACACTCTTACACTGATATTATTCAGGGACAGGTTACAGATTCCACAGAGGGGTGGGTGACATAAAACATTGATGGCGAGGGAGAAAGAAAACATATAAAAAGATTAAAATTGCAGAAAATAGGGGTGAGCAAGCCAGGCTTTATCCTAAATCTGCCAGTGTTATTCTAAGGTGAATCTCTTGTAGTTTTCAAAGACACGTGTACTTGAATTTGATTTAATAACAATAATTCACTCTTATCTAAATGCAATATGCTACATAGCCTACATCAAGGTTATTTATAATTGATCAATAGCATAGGAGTAAGGCTTTTTATGTTTTGGTTTCTGAATTTATTTTCAGGATTCATATATTATGTCTCATTCATTTAAAAAAAAAAGTTCACTTTTCCCTATCGCATTTTCCTCAAAGAAAAGTATCAGTGTTGTGTAATATTTTGCTTTTTTACATTTATCTGTGACAAACAACTGCAAATTAACTAACCCATGCAAAAAACACTGATTTACCTACCTACAATATAATATTCTACAACTAAATGTTCACTTTTCCCTATCGCATTTTCCTCAAAGAAGAAACAAGGAGAGAATCAACATTCTAAAAGCAAAATATCATAGGTGCAGTATCAGTGTTGTGTAATATTTTGCTATTTTTACATTTATCTGTGACAAACAACTGCAAATTAACTAACCCATGCAAAAAACACTGATTTACCTACCTACAATATAATATTCTACAACTCTTAAAGGAAGGGATATATAATGCACATTATTGCTTAATATCAACATGTATAATCGTATAGTTAATTAATAGAACGGTTAAATGTTACAGCTATTATATATAAAGGGTGCAGCCATTTTGTACCATATGCCCTCTGGTGAGCTGGTGGTTAAGTAATACCTAACTTGTCACATCAGGAATTAAGTCTTCAGACTGAAGAAACAAAACATACCTGATTTTTGCGGATGCATTGCAATGTTCTGTAATAATATCCATCCCAGTAAGCCAGCAACAAGTATATATAATTTTTCAATACAAAATAAACCACCATTGTCAAAGTGTTGAAATAACTGTATTATGTTTTGTACATAAATTAACCCACATACTGAAATAATAATCAGTGTTTTCTTGGTTAATTGGTCTTTTCTTTCCTTGGCCTCTACCCGAGGTTCCTGATTGGCAGGTGTATATTTAGACGGTCTCCAGACACTGTGTCTAGACACACTAAAAAGATCACAGGGTATTGTGTGATAAGCGTGCGGACACCCCTCAAATCATAATGGACATTATCAGCCGTCCTGCTTTATTACTGTAAGTAATTCTGTAAACCCCTTGATTAAGTAGATTTTCCCATCTGAAATCACAAAACTGACCAATTGCGTAGTCCCAAAGAAAAGAAAATTATCACTTGGGTGTCGTGAGTGGTCCGTTTTGCTCGAACGTACCAATAGGCCTAATAATATGCATTTTTTTAAAGAGAAAAATACTGTAACTCCATTTCTTTCTACCGGCCTCGGTGGTGTCGTGGTTAGGCTGGTAGGTACTGGGTTCGGATCACAGTCGAGGCATGGGATTTTTAATCCAGATACTGACTCCAAACCCTGTGTGAGTGCTCCGCAAGGCTCAATGGATAGGTGTAAACCACTTGCACCAACCAGTGATCCATAACTGGTTTTTCAAAGGCCATTGTTTGGGCTATCCTGTCTACTGTGGGAAGCGCAAATAAAAGATCCCTTGCTGTTAATTGGAAAGAGTAGCCCATGAAGTGGCGACAGTGGGTTTCCTCTCAAAATCTGTGTGGTCCTTAACCATATGTCTGATGCCATATAACCATAAATAAAATGTGTTGAGTGCGTCGTTAAATAAAACATTTCTTTCTTTCTTTCCATTTCGTTCTATTGATGCAAATTGAAATATATTTAGTTAAATAGTTTATTATACTATCAAGTCATTCATGTTGTTTTACAAGTCAGGTCCTAAAGTAGAGCGTTTGTTTACACTGTGCATAGAGCTGTTGGACGGAGCTGATGTCACTTCGCCCCAAGCTATACCACCGGTCAAAATGGCTGCCCCCAGTTAGCAGGAATAATCAAATTTTTACGTGTTTTTCATTTGTTAAAGTGTCAGTATGTTGGTGGTCGGGGTATGCATCTTTTCAACATATAGGGCTCTTATTTGAGTTGATCCTCTCTTTAAAATAATGATGAGTAACTAGTGAAGAATATTCACCATGTTTGAACATGGCCCTAAACAGACATATTTGAGTATTTGACTCACTAATATTTTAGATTCCACCCCACCCCCTTTTCCCTTCACTGTGGATGCCCATGATGGGGATGGGTGGGTAGTGTGGGTGATCATATAGAATAGAGATTCTCCTACTATGTGGACAAATTTCGGGAAATACGGGTGAACATGAGTGGGGGAGTTGGGACGGTGAATAGATCTGGTTTAAAGCGTAGATTCTAGTACTTTGCAGAACAATTTTGAGATACTTTCCTACTAATAAATTACTTTATTAGATAGAAATGTTTGTCTGGATGCAATTAAGGGTATTTTAAACATAGTACATAATCTTTTTGTTTTTCTTCTTTCAAACCTGTTTCAATATACAACGAATAGCTGTTTCTAACTGTACTTTTTCTAATTCTTTATTCTGTCCACCAAGTTACCCATGCAATAAACTACCAATATACTGAATGGGTTTAACCATTCTATCACAAAGTAGATCAAGTATATCAAAAATCTACAAAAGCCTGCATGATAATACATGTAGGTCAGAATGACAAGGTCATATGATGGGAAATATTTACTATATGCTACTGTCTGCTAAGTTACCTTCAACTATAGCAAATAGGTAGAAATGTAATTTTGTCGGGGTTAATGCTAGCATGTTACTACAGTCAAACCCCTCAAAACTGGACCCCTCTGTAAACCAGAAATTTTTCATGGTACCATTTTAGATATCAGTACAGAATAGAACTCATCTTTACTAGATACACCTTACGTTTTACTTGTTTCCATTGGTGTCTGGTTTAGAGGGGTTTCACTGCATTGATATATCTCTTACATTATTGTGTATACCACATAATGGTGTAATCTATTTAAAGTATAGTCCTGGAATATTGGCTATAAATGCAAATTTTGGACATTTAGTAACGGTGGACAACATCGTAATTTAGTGGACAGTACAAAATACATAATTGTGTAATAACATTGAATTATACTGTAAATGATATTTACTAATGGCAACATACTTCTCTTATTAGTTATTTTAATAAACACAGGTAAAAAGAATTGTGGTTTGAATCTAATAGTATGTTTTGTGTTTTTTAGTGGAATTTTAAAAATAGCTACCAATAGGTTGATTGCAAACCATAGTGGCATTCCAGAAATCAGGATAATGCTAGAAATACTAAAACATCAGGTATAAATAAAGACGTTCTCTGTGAACAATATCAAGTACAAAAGCATCTTACACATATACAGTACTACATGTATATACAAAAGCATTTCACAAGGTCAATATTTAAAGTGCCAAAACCATAAATTGAGCACTGAATACTGCTGTCTGCCATTGGTGAGATATGAGTGTACATGTATTAATTTCTGTGGTCATAATTATGTTGATTAAAAGAATGGATGTAGCAACTGTATGCACAGTGGCTTGGTAGTTTTTATTGAATCTGATGTCTCAGACTATATGTCACAATTACGACATCCAGTTTGGTTGAATTAAATAAATAAAAAACAAACTAACTTTAACAAACTACATCTACCAATAGTACAACCAACACTAAACTGTTTATGGATCTTCTTGTGTATAACCCCCAGGGTCCCATTCAATTTGTCCACTCATGATCATTCTTGTACTTCAAACACTGATACAAATGAAGGAAATTTGTGCTTATTTGCCATATCTGACTGAATGTCTTGACAATTCTGCAGTGAACAATAGTCACCCTTTATTATGAGACATACCATTATGGGTTATCACATGTGAGACGGGATAAAAATAGGTCATGTTGTAATTGTATCGGTGGAGAAAAAATGTATTAAAAATAACCATTTGTGTCCGACTATTCTGGTCATAATCTGCAATAGTGGAGGTCTTAAGTACCTGACTATTTTTATTAAAAAATAATAAGGAACTATTCCAATCTATTTAGTGTCTTTACAGTGTGATGGCCAGGGTGGTCATTAGATGGAGGGAGAATAACTGGTTACTGTCTTAAGATATCGACTTTATCCTGCAAAGAACAGCATTTGCCATTCAACCTGAGCATAATAAAGCCGATATCTTAAGGCAGTCATTTTATTTATCATGCACAGTACTCAGAGAATTATATTTATTCCAGATTTTGGACATAAAGTGAGAACCATTAATCTAGTAAAGATTTCACAGTATGATATTTTTATTCCTAATATATGATACTGAAGATATTGAAACACACGAGGGTCATAATCTCTTTATCATATAATCTCAAGCTTAATGCAACATATTTTTGTAAACTGTATACGCAACTTTAATTCCAGTCTGCCATTACTAGATATTCAAATGATGTAAGAATGTGATTCTGATTCAAATGACGTCATTTTGGATGTCCCTACACTAGTAGTGCTGAATGTGAAATTGCTATTGAAATGTTTTTATTTGAATGCACACATCAATTATGGAGTGTCACAATTATGCATGCAGTGTCACCGTAGAACATTTGCCATGACCTCAATTAATCTAGTTTGAAAAATATCACATACTTTGATTACACTAGATGTGCTAGCTATTATATGATAAATATATGAATATAATAAATAATTTTGTACATTTCTTACATAAATCTTCAAGTAATTGTGTATGCATTCAAATTAAAACTTAATATGACTATAGGAAAATAGCAATAAGAATTCAAAGTGCAAATTCAAGAAATGAGAATGTTTAGTTTTTGTAGTGCAATGGCAAACAAAGTCCACAGTACGGGTGCTTGTCTGTTATTATCGTGCAAACAGAATGCTCCCACATCAAACATCCATCACAACCCTTCCATTCCAAGCATTTTAGTTGTGGACGCAAACACAGTTTGGAGTCGCAGTTGTCTGTGTTCCTGGCAGCTAGCAGTGTCTTCATCACATACTCCCGATAGTATGGAACGTGGTGCTGGCGCATGACTGTCGGGCAAACATCTTTTACAAGGCATTCAGCATTCTGTCAATAAAAATGATAGATGTACTTTTTCTATTCCACATAACCACATATGATGGAGTTTTATAATCATTCATTTTCATTTCAGCTTATTTAGTGCTTATATCCAATTAAGGTTCAAGCATTTTGTGTATAGCTTTATCATGTACTGTTACATATCAAGTTTGACTTTCATGGTGATTTTCCCATTTGACAGAGTTATGGCCCTTGAACTTAGGAGATAAGAAAATGTTTTGGGCCCAGTAATGGACATGTATTGCTTGCTTCATATTGTGGCTGTGGGGTTTTTATGATTAATAATGACTACATTATTACCAAGAAGCAAACTTTTTTACATCGGAGTATAATTTTAATTTAATTTTATGATAGTTGAAGAATGGTTGGGTTGGAGCAATTAGTTCTTAAGTTTATTTTTAATTTTTAATGTTAACATATATTCAGAAGTTACAATTATAATGACATCAATAATGTATGCAATTAATGTGACATCACAAAATGTGTTACAAATTATCATTACTTATTGCTTATACATATGAATGAATACACAACAATAATGCATTAATTTTTGTTGCCTAGGGGGAAAAAAATCAGGTGATGTTGAAATAACTGACCATGCATGTGAATATACTGCAACTGTTCCCATCCAACTGCTGGCTGCAGAGATATTGCACACTCTTCCACTCAGCAAGACCCTCAGCAAGACCCTCAGGCACATGTTTCTCGCGCTCTGCTCTGCTATGTATTCACTGCAATCAAAGTTGGTACTTGTCAGTGTTTCAGCCAGAATTTTGACAGGGCAGGGAATTAGTTTAATTGTAGGACATGCATAATACATTGGGGTGATTTTCTTTAAAAACGTTAGGGTTGCACAATTTTTCTACTGACTGCTAGGTAATTGGAACCACAACTATTATTTTGTTTGACTACTAGAGTTAGTGGTATCACAAAAAGTAAAACAATTATGATTTAAGACACCTACTTGTTACCACCTTCTGTTTTCTGAAAGGGGCCGATCAGGTCTATCCCTATTAAATCCCAAGGAGAATCGGTCTCGATTGGATGCAGAATTGGTGCTATTGTCTTTAGCCTTTCCTGGCGCTGACACTGGTCACATTCGTTGATCTGAAGGGTTAAACATTGTGAAACAGATTAATCACCATAGATGTACAGGCTCCCATTTATTATTAATGAAAATGCGAGAATCTGGATAACAGCATGTATTCATTTGCATTAGTACCAAACAATTATATTGGGTTCAAAACACAACACTATACATTTTGTGCATGGATTAAAACTTAAGATTATCTCCAACTCTAAATTCAGCAAATGATTTTAGTGCATAATACATGTAAGATCCAAAATTCATTTTCTATACAATCATCTGGCAACATTATGATTTTCTAATAACACTTTTAGGGAACATAGTCAAATTAGCCAATTGCTAAAAACAATTATGAAGTGGCTACAACATTTAGATGTTAAATAATAATTTTATTTTTAAATTGGCCACTGTTTAATAATTTTCAAGGAAATACCCCACATATCTCAAAATTCATTCTGGGGCGAGCCATGGATTCTGTACATTAATGTTCATAGAAAATATAGTATGAATGGGAAAAGTTAACTTACCCATTTCTCAACATCCTTTGCCATCCCCAGCCAGTAATAGGATTCCTGTATCTTGTCCAGCGTTTTGTTTCTGCCCCAATGTCCACCAGTTCCTGGTTCATCATGGCAGTGCTTAAGGGCAGACACACGCTCTTCTCTGGAATGGCATACCAGCTGGTGTTTTCCCTTGGCTTCATAATAAAGATTGTCACCTGGAGAAAAAGAATGTTAATTATAATTTAATTAATGTTATTAAAAGATGGGGACATTATATCATGGCTCTGAAAACACCCCATGATAAATGGCCTTGAATGGGTTAAATACATCAGACTATATACTGAGCTATGTCATGTCACATAGGTCAAATTTTGCTGTTTCGTTTTACTATTAACACTATGTTATATGCATAATTAGTATTATAAAACAGGGTATAAATCATGGTCCTACTAACAGCACGATACATGGCCTGCAGGGGTGGAAATATTACATTAAGATGTAAGTACAAGTAGATTTAGTAAACAAGTATTCCACAGAATTAAATGTCTCTTGTATTCAGTGTCACTGATACTTGCATCCATATTTTTTTTTTAATTCAATTAAAAATGATTAATTTAAAAACACCTTTAACAATCACACTTTTCCAGTTTGATTCGATTAAAAAAAATAATTAATAATATAAAAAGTTTGTGCCTACCTACAGTATGTTATAAACTTATTACATGGATATATAGTATTATAAAGCAGAGGGCCATATGTCATGGTCCTGCACAGCACCATGACAAATGGCCTGCATGGATGAAATATAGATCTGCATATACGTACAAGTAATTTAAGTTATTTTATTATCATCAGGCTTTTAAAATATTATAACAGGATACTGATATCCTACAAGCAGATCTAACAAATTATATTTAGGAATTGTAGCTGATAGATAAATATGATTTGAGGAATAATCAAAAACATACCTTTAATGGAATATTTTTTAACGGCCTTTCTGATTCCACTTTGGTGACCGACAGTTACATCTGGGTGATGTTTTCCTTCCTTCAAGTAATAAAAAATATACAGTGACCGATTGTCAGCATTGGAATGTGGCGGTGGTGTTTCTACCTGTAGTGACATAATTGAGAATTTTTTTTTATATAGCACGTGTGTGACAGAATACTTGCATAAAAATATATAGAGGGTATGGCAGGATGTGTTGAGAGCCTTTTTATAAAGGTAAAAAATATTTGGATGGCCAAGTCATTAATTGCAGTGAAATCACTAGGAGATTAATGGATTATCTCTAACTATAGTTTGCCTAAAATTAACTGAATTTCGTTTTTAACTTCACCCAATAAAAACATATTTATGACAAAGGATAAAAAGACTACACCCTTTATATCTCGCTACAGTATTTCCTTTGATTTACAATGATTATTTCCTGAATTTGTCCTCTGAAACCATCTTAGATTGGAGATGGAGTAGCTAAGCTTTGTGTTATAATAACAAGACTTTGTGGATTAACAACTTATAGAAATATAAGTAAGACCATACTGCAAAGCCAATCAATAAAGCTCAGTTTCTTTCGAGCAGTTTGAGTTTCTCCCTGAATTTGTCCTCTCAAATCATCTTGGCTTGGATTGGAGCCCGAGTAGCTAAGCTTCATGTTATAACAACAATATTTTGCTGTTTAACAACTTAGAAAAATATAATTAAGACAACATTGCAAAGCCAATCAGTAAAGCTCACAGTCACAGTTTCTTTCGAGCAGTAACTTCCTGAAGTGAATAGAAACGTAATGTAAACAACACTTCAAAAAGTATTTCAACAATATATAAACTCTAAACTGTATAGAGCTGCTTTTCCTCTGATATATTTATATATGGAGCATAATGAAGTAATAACGAAATATAACAACTTTGATTTCTTTGTTACCTAATTTCGATAAAATCACAACAAATCCGCAAGACCGGGCCATTTGTCACGCCGAAATTGACAGGTTGGGAAAACCTGTGACGTAATTTCTTAGCTGAGTTCTAATTGGTCAAATGTATTCACCGCGCCGTATGTCACGGAAAGGGCCATTCCATGGTATTTGGTACATGGGTGTGGAAATTTCAAAATGATCTTTTAAACAAATTTTTTATTATAGCTTAAAGTTAACACCCTTCAGCACATAGAAATATACTTTTATTGCCAATTTACTTTTGTTTTATGGGGTTTAATGAGTTTTATTTGAAAAAATAATTTTTGTAAGCCAGGACGTGACATTTGGTTTTTTGGTAATATTTCATTACTGTTATGTCAAATTTAAAATTAGACATCATTCATATATCTATATTATACTGCATATGAAAATACTACTTTCCCATCTTTCATATCATAATTAGTATATTAAATTATTTTTCAAGATATATAATATCACGTCCTGGCTGATTTGACATATAAAAGTTAATTTTATTTTAAAACTATTTTTCAGAAATAAAAATCCTTTTTAATTCTCCTTCTTTTTAATGTTCCAAGTATAAATAAAAGGTATAATGATAACTGGTTGTATTAAATGATTAAAATAACCATCTCAAACTTTAATAAGGCGGTGCGCTGCTCCTATCCTAGTTGGTGGAACCTGGTACTATACCCCGTTTACATCCTTTAGTCTTCTAAATTAAAGTTGTGCCAGCGTCTGATGAATGGCATAACGTTCTGTTTCTCTTGGTTAACAGAGAGGCGCCTCTGGACTTCGGGATCGTCAGAATACGTTTCGCTCTGCCAGATTCACCAGACGCAAACTTTCAACCTTTCCTCCTCCTCTTCAATACACCAGCGGATGAGTTAGATTTTGGGTCACTCTCCTAGTGACCTCTCCACTGGACTATTAACACTGGGTGGCATCGAGATTGGAAGGCACGACGGTTGGACTGACTGGGGGGGGGGGGGGGCTTTGGGGGGGTACTTTGGGTGGGTGGGGGTATTCCACCGGAAGTAGGATAGGTGCCGTAGGGCGTAGGCGGTTTCGGCCGTAGGGGTAGTTAGGTCTGTCTGGGGGCCTGCCCCCCTCCCCCTCCCCCCATGCTTCGGTCACACTGAAGTTTCCAATATGACGGATGCCCCTTATATATCTCTTCCCCACCTACTAAATAAACATCCTGTGGCGGGTGCCCCAATCTCCTAGTGGAGAACCTCCTTGCCAACTCCTAGGGCTAAATACCAGAGAGCTCTGTTTAACTTTTTTTATTTTTAGAACCGCCCAACTTAAAATGCGTCCAAAATTACATAAAATAAATTAAAAAAATAAACTTATTTAGTTTGGCAAAGACGCAAATAAATTATAAAGCCCCCCCCCCTATTTTGGATAAAGTCAAAATTGTCCCAAATATTTCTACTCCGGATTGGGCCCCTGGCCTCCAGAGGCCGAACCCCGGGTGGACATGCTCGAAACGTTCGTGGTACTTGAGCATGTAAAAGTTTTTCGGATCCGATCAAACTTTGAGCCAGGACGTGACATTAAAGATGGCATGTTAAATTGAGTAAAGGAAAGGAAGTGTTTTATTTAATGACGCACTCAACACATTTTATTTACGGTTATATGGCGTCAGACATACGGTTAAGGACCACACAGTTATTGAGAGAGGAAACCCGCTGTCACCACTTCATGGGCTACTTTTTTCGATTAGCAGCAGCAAGGGATATTTTATATGCACCATCCCACAGACAGGATAGCACATACCACGGCCTTTGATATACAAGTCGTGGTGCACTGGCTGGAGCGAGAAATAGCCCAATGGGTCCACCGATGGGGATCGATCCCAGACCGACCGCGCATCAAGCGGACGCTTTACCACTGGGCTACGTCCCGCCTCCCCAAATTGAGTAAAGATTAAAAATGTATTAAATCTTTCTATATAGAGAAATTAGCAAAACTGACTAGATAATGCACGTGTACCTAAAAGAAATTATCTTTATTTTCAGTATTTTTGCTCTCACCATCAAGAATCGGAAACGGAGAAACTGGACGTTCGGGGGAGCATGTTCGAATATTTAAAATGTATTTATGTAGATACAAAATTACTTTTATCAATTGATATGTTTTGACCAAGCAATGAATTATTGATAATCCACCAATGATGATGATGAAAAGGAACTAAGAGTTCTGCCCCAGCCAGATCTTATTGTTATCGAGGGATCCTATTGTTTACTGCATCGCGTGTCCTTCTTGCCTGAATATTGCATGGGTGTGGTGCAATACTGGAAGTTCCCATCGCGCTATAAATAGATCGCGCGTCACCCCAGTTGGCTTGGTCTAATACGGTCAAACGCTATCTGTGGAAATGCTGTTTTAATTTTACTGTTTTAATCATTGTACAGGCCTGTACGCAGACATTTATATGGGGGGGGGGGGGGGGCGTAATCGATGGTTTAAATGGCCGGAATTGCTAGGGGTCCCCCCCCCCCCCCCCCCTCCGAATTTTTTTTAAAATCTAGAATGCAGGAGATGCATTTTCCTGCATTCTGGGAAGTAAATTTGTCACATCGTCGGACTATTTTTTTTTTTTTTTACACATCCACGGACGGATCTCGGCAGACTATACGTAACCCTCGCACCCCCCCCCCCCCCCCCCCCCACTTCGTACGGGCCTGATTGTACAATCGGGAAATCAGTCCAAACAACGCTGTTTTACGAACAATGGTTTAACAACATTCCCTTTGATATATTTATGACTGAAATTTAGACAAAGAGCAATGGTGCTTTTATGTATACGCAGGACCACTGTAATCGTACGATACTTGTGTGGTGTGATATCATATTGTTCTATAAATACATTACTCGTCATCCCAACTGTCTTGGTCAGGTCACTCTAAAGTAAATACACGCTTCCGGCCAATTGAAGTATTGCATGATTGCCTAACTAAGCTTGACAATAGCTTAAGCCCCAGTCCCACTGTGGCGAATAGTTTGGGGAATCAATAAGAATAAAGAAAAATGGATTCGCCTGCGAATGGTGGCGATATTTTGTTAAAACATTCGGTGTCCGCATTGGTTCTACCTCAAGACAGAATTAATATGATGCGGTACGATGATATGTGCAAATCAATAAGAACTGAACACGAACTGGTAGGATGCAATGCGATGGCATTACGATGCAGTACAACGCAGTACGATGCGATGAGATGCAATGCGAACACGATGAGAATTAGTAGGAACCAGTACGAACCAATACGAAACAGTGAGATCCAATAGGCACTAGTACGGTGGGTCACGATTGTATAAATATCGCCAGCATTCACAGCGATCCTCAGTGCATCTGCAGTTCTGCTAGAGTGAAGAGATCATGCCAAGAGGTTCCATAATTAGGAAGGGCCACGGGGGTCCTGCTGGGCGCGACAAGGCCAAGGCCCCACCCACCCGGAAAGCTAGCCCACCTCCACAAGTCACCTCCAGCGAAGAAGAAGGTGATCTGCCTACTGACCCGGTGGAGAGATCCCCACAGCAGGAGACTCAGACGGGCAATGATATGCCACCCATCAAGCGCAAGAAGGCTCCGCCCCTCAATCTATATCGATGGCGTCCTTCAGCTCACTGTGGTTGAAGACTTGAGCATCGGAGTGGGAGCCGGCCGTCCCGATGTCGATCCACATGAACTTGTACTCCGCATCGACAGGGGCCATCATAATGATAGAGTGAAAGCCCTTGTAATTGTAATACAATGATCCCCCCTTGGCCGGACATCGGATGTGCACGTGTTTGCCATCAAGGGCGCCCAGGGCGTGGAAAAACTGCCATTTCGCTGCAAACAAATCTGCAATCGCCTGCCACTCCTGAGGTGTCGTTGGGCAGGAGATGACCTCCACTGCTAACTCTGCCACAATGGCACTGCTCACCTCAAGCACAATCTTCGAGATGGTGTTATGAGCCACTCTGAAGCTGTACATGAGGGAGTGGTAGCTGTCCCCTGCAGCATAGTAGCGGAGTGCGATGGACAGCTTCAGACCAGGTTCCAGAGATTTCCTAAACCAGGTGTTCTGCTTCGTGATACGATCACCGATTCTCTGCAACAGCTCATAGAACTAGGCTGGTTCCATCCGGATACAGTTCCGGAACCCTGCCACATCTTCGTGCTCCAATTCCCCCATCAGTTTCTCGTACATGCCATACAGTGGTCTCCTGATAAGCCATTCTCGGACCCAATATCTCCTCCGTTGTTGCCGGCATGCCCGATGTCGCACATGGAGCAAATGGACCACATTTAGGGTGTTAGCAGCATGCTGTTGTTGGACCATCAAGAGAACATTCATGAGGTGTAATCTCTGAACAGGAGTAAGTAGCGCCATAGCTGCTCATGAGTACAGATGTTCACTGCTCAAAATTTTGTCAGGTAATGAAACAGGATTTCACCCTCAATATATACCAATTGTCCCCTAATTCGTACCAGTTCTGATTGCATCGTTCTACATCGTTCTGAATCGTACTAAATCGTTCTGCATTCTACCTAGTCCTTACTGCATCGCTGTACATCGTGTCCGTTCTTATTGGTTTGTGTCTTATCGTCATGCATTCCTATCAATTCGTTGCGATTCTCACTGGTTCGTGTTAGTTCGGTCCACACATTCCTACTGCATCGTTGTACATCGTGTCTACACCGTGTCAATTCTTATTGATTTATATGTTATCGTTGCACACCTTATTTCATCGTATCGAATCGCACCAGGAAAGCAACACGAACCGGTGCGAATCCGCAACGAACTGACAGGAATGCACAACGATGAGATACGAACCAACAAGAATTAACATGAATTGACACGATGCAATACGAATAGGCTTCAATTCGCAGGACCCCTGCGAATGTGTTGAACATGCGGTTGTGGCCGATCTAATACGAAAGAGGCAGCGAACTAATAAGAAGTAATTCGAACCTTTACGATGATGCACGATGCGCAACGAATTATTCGTATTAGTTCGCAGCCAAAAATCGCCACAGTGGGACTGGGGCTTTAGCAGATAATAAGGTCACACCCAGACGAGCTGTACCATGCTTCTCTGTACACCCGTTAAACGTGTCACAAATACAAAGGTCACCTGTGAGAAGTATTTCCGTATTATGAACTGCTTGAAAGGTCACCAAGTCTTGTGGTCAAAGCAAACATTGTAATATAAGCAAATACATTCAATATAACTATTAGCAACATTTCGTTTTTACTTCATTTTATCTAAATCCATGCCCACTTTGGACAAAATATTTGTCTGACATTTATTTCAATCCAAAACATCCAGCATCCTATTCGGGAGTAATTAAACTGTATTATATTGTGAAAAAGGAAGGTAAATTTGGCATTAGCTTACAGCATTTTAAGAAGTGGCTTGCTTCACAAGACGCATACTCACTTCAGCGAGCACTGCGTTATAAGTTCAAAAGGAACAGGCTTGTGGCCAGTGGACTGAATGCACGATGGGATAGCTATCAATGTATTTACCCGATATCTATGGTTCGAACCCATGAACAATAAAACACCAGAATCTGTCATTAAGGCACTGAAGAAGATTTTCATGACTGCACCTCATTAAGGAATCATAAGATCAGATAAGGGCCGTGAATTCAATAGCAATAAAGTAAAATCATATTTGTAAGGCAAAGGTATAACATACTACGTCACTCAGAATGAGACCAAAGCTTCATATGCCGAGACAGTCATACGAAATCTAAAGGTCGCTATGTACCGATATTTTACTTTTAAACAGACTTATCATTACATGGATATTCTGAAAGATCTAGTGGACGGTTACAATAATAGACCACACAGGTCGTTAAATCAGCGGTCGTCTTCAGGATTATATGAGCAAAATGAAGCTATTGTGTGGAAAAAACAATATATTGTTCCTTTGAACACAAAGTCAAAACCTGGAAAGAAACTATTTAAAATTAAGGTTGGTGATCAAGTGAGAATTTCTCATTTGAGATACACTTTTCAAAGAGATTATCAAGAAAAATGGACTGAAGAAATATTTATAATAAAGAGGAAATACTACTAACTGAAAGATTATGCAGGTGATCTCATTGAAGGTAGCTTCTACGAAAATGAGTTACAACGAGTCTTCAAAACAGATGATAACATTTAGAAAGTGGAGAAGATGCATAAGAGAAGAAACAGAAGAGGACAGAAGGAAGTGTTTGTCAAGAGGATGGGATATCCTAAGAAGTTTAACAGCTGGATTGCAGAAACAGATCTCCAGCCAGTATAAATAGTAGGGGTTATTCTATTGCAGTTAGTTTATACTCGAGTATCATGGGGTCAACATCGTGTCCAGATTGTCAGAAAATATTTTCGAGGAAGGATGTCATGCTGAGGCATAGACAAAATATACACATTGTTCAGCAATCTCCCTACACAGAAACACCACCACCGCCGCAGCCACTACCACCGCCGCCGCCGCCGCATCCTTACCTGCCACAAATACCATCCAGACAACAGTTTAACACTTCAGCACACGAAGAACCATTTTACTGTTCTATACCTTCCAATGCTCTATTCGTGGGTCCAAGTGGATGTGGGAAAACAGTATTTATGTACAATATACTTATGAGGGGATTAATCAAACAAAAGACCTAACAATGTCATATGGTGTTACAACGAGTGGCAACCCCTTTACAAAACTATTCGTGAATCCATGCCGCATGTCCAGTTTGTGAAAGGTATCTCCTACAACATACAGGATGACTACTTCTTTGATGCAAACAACAACAATGTTCTAATTCTGGATGATCACATGACCGAAGCCAAGGACGATAAACGTATTTCTCAACTTTTTACAAGAACCTCACATCACAAGAACTTATTTTTTATTGTTACACAACTTGTTTCCAAGAGGTAAGGAGTAACGTGACATTGCTCCCAACTCTCAATACGTGACTTTGTTCAATTCACCCGTGGACAGACAACAGGCGAACTTGTCTGCGAGGAGAATTTATCCCAACAATACTGATCGTTTTATGTCAGTCTACGAGGCAGCTGTTTAGAGACCTTATGGGAATCTTACTATTGACTTACGACCTTCAACGTCCGAGAATGAGAGACTTAAACCCAATGTTCTTACTACTACTGACAGTGTTTCTTCACAAACTATAAAAGAACCATCAATTCAGGAATCACCTCAGTCAAACAATATCACTATACCTGTGAACATCACTTATGACAACAAGGTAGCAACTCCTGAAAGTGGAGACCAATTTGATTTTAGTGACACTGTATACATTGATACTCCAGAAATGCCTTCATGCGACGAATGTGGTGTTTTGCTTGACAACGACCATGATCTCTAACGCCACATAAGAACCTGGTGCCCCGAAAATGGTGGTGAACCTTTTAAAAATTGAGCTAGGCTGGACGAAGAACTTAAGAACACCGACATGACAAAATCCAAAGTAAGTGGGAAGGAATGGGAATACAGGCATTTAAAATATTTTATGAAAATAGTTGCCAAAAATAATGATTTAAAACAATGTGTTCGGTCATTGTAACGTCTGCCACAAAAAATATAAAAAAAATTTTAATTGTTTATGTGAGAAGAAAATCTGAAGGTGTATAATCATGTCTTTTGTAATTCTCTCAGCACTAGTCAAGGTAAATATAATAAATATGTCAGTCAGTCCTGAAATTATGTGATTTGAATTCGAGAGAAGAAAGGAAACTATAACATCCGTCACATGTAACGTCTGTAACAGGAAAACGTGGAGTCAGTAAATGCATGAATTTTCCAGAGGTACTTTGTGGACACGAAACATATGGAAGGCCAAGTGCAACACGATAACTCCAAATACTTTCCATACCGTTTTCTTGCCATGGCCTAGAAGTTGTGGTACACTGTTATATCCTATATAGTTACATGGAATGATTGTAATGTTTTCATGGTAGTTGCTGATGACAGTAAAGTTTGTTTTGTTTAACGACACCACTAGAGCACACATTTATTTTGTTAATCATCAGCTATTGGTTGTGACTCGAACATTTGGTAATTCTGACATAGTCTTAAAGAGGAAACCTACTACATTTTTCCATTAGTAGTTTATGATCTTTTATATGCACCATCCCACAGAAGTTTGCTTTGTTTAACGACACCACTAGAGCACATTGATTTCTTAATCATCGGCTATTGGATGTCAAATATTTTGTAATTCTGACATATAGTCTCAGAGAGGAAACCCGCTACATGTTTCCATTAGTAGCAAGGGATCTTTCATATGCACCATCCCACGGACAGGATAGCACATACCATGACCTTTGATGTAACCAGTCGAGGTATACGGCTGGAAGGAGAAATAGACCAATGGGCCCACCGACGGGGACTGGTCCCAAACCGACCGCGCATCAAGCGAGCACTTTACCACTGGGCTACATCCCGACCCTTGCTTTAATCCAATGTCTGGTGCCGTGCATTTTACCAAGATGAGCAAGCAGTAAGATGAGTAACTGTGTCGACATTAGTATGAATACAGTTCAGGGGCCTGTTCCACGAAGCGATCTTAGCCCTAAGATCAACTTGAATGCATAGGGTAGCTATGCGCTTAAGGTAAGCTTAGAGCTAAGATCGCTTCGTGGAACGGGGCCCAGCACGCACTAATCGTGTGTCTGCTTCCTCATAACAAGTAGTGATGTATCAGTCTCTGGATTAGATGAATTCACTATACTGTGACTTTTTAAAATCCTCCAGATACTACAACTGTTTTGATCTCATGCATATGGGTTTTATGTTTGTCAGGTAATCACTCTTGTAGGTCGTTGTGGTATTCCTGGAGGTCTCTTCAGTCTTTGTATGGGTAGGTATGTTTTCATTTTCACATCGGCCACGGAGTTACAGGGCCGTACCCTGATAAAAATTCAGGGGGAGTGTGTGTGTGTGTGTGGGGGGGGGGGGGGGCACTACTTTTTATAAATAAATGAAACTCTATACAAATTAAACCCTCAGATGTGTATGCTATTTTCTGGAATGAAAAAAAGAAAAGAAAAAAAAGGTGAGGGTACAGCCCTGGGTTAGATACAATGGAAGACGTGTTTTCTAGTCCTTTACCATCTTGAATTTGCTCGGCTGTGTGGCATCCATCATTACATTTTTGTCTTTTTAATAGTCGTATATTGTTTTGTTCAGGTACTAGAATATGTTTGTTTGCTACGTATTGCTTTATACTGTTTGTAAAAATATGCTACTCTGTAGCATGAATACGATCTTTTCACCCAAAACACACAATTACTTTCTTGTGTTTCTTTAACTTTATAAATGCTTGTTTGGAGTGTGGGACGTCAACGTGTAATATATTGGCAATGATGAATGTAAAGGTTTTCAGATGATCCATAGTAATGTGTTTCAAAAGCAGATGTGTCTGTTTCGTCGATTTGCCATACAACAGGAACTGACCAAAAAACCGTCAGGTTGTACTTTATGAATTTTATGTGAAAATATGGTGCTATTTATACTCTCGGAATGTAGACGACAGAGTCTTCATTGGGGAATATCTGAGTTATCAGTCTCAAGTTGTCATCGACATAGTCATTATTTGTGATGTATCTCTAACATTTCTAAGAGAGCGAGGTTTTCATTGACCATATTGATTTTGGGTAACGAATACAACGGTCAATATTCTGTGATGACTCCCTTGAGTAAACAGTAGTTCTGTGTCTTTGTGATGCATGAGATCATTGAAGATGATGAATCCATATTGTCCATCAGCAAATTCTTCTATTTCCGCCTGTGTAGGTAACCCTTAATGAAACATCAGATTAGGTACAGTATTTTCCATCTCATCGTAAATGCTTGGTACACACCATAACAATACATGATTTTCTTTGAATGATCTTTGACATACATGCCATTCAAGGTCTTTAGAAGTTTGTACACTGATTGACACAAACATACTTGAACAAGGTTGAAATGGAGCCAGACTCTGTGTTTCCCACCAATGGCGCGAGGGTCACCACTGCTTCTGTTTCTGGACACGAAATAACACTTTTTGAGTAGCATGAGTTTAACCTCAGAGAAGTTACTTTTCAACCATGATACTTTATGTTCTAAATTGTGCACTTTCGACACATTATTAGAAAGTTTCAATAAATTCTTGGTTTGACATCCTCGGACGGGACAATCATTTGTGAACCATCTCTAATAACACCTTTTTTCTTAATGACAAATGTCTCTCTACATGTGTCCCTCCAATGTACATGGAGGCGGGACGTAGCCCAGTGGTAAAGCGCTCGCTTGATGCGCGGTCGCTTTAGGATTGATCCCCGTCGGTGGCCCTATTGGGCTATTTCTCGTTCCATTCAGTGCTCCACAACTGGTGTAACAAAGGCCGTGGAATGTACTGTCCTTCGGTTGGATGGTGCATATAAAAGATCCCTTGCTGCTAATCGAAAAGAGTAGCCCATGAAGTGGCGACAGCGGGTTTCCTCTCTATATCTATGTGGTCCTTAACCATATGCCTGACGCCATATAACCTTAATTAAAATGTGTTGAGTGCGTCGTTAAATAAAACATTTCCTTCTTCTTCTTCTTCCAATCTACGTACACGTTAAGTGCATAATGCCACCTCTACCTTTCATTCTGAGCCAACTTATTAAAAATGTTTTATGCAAACCCCCTATCAACAGCCTTATTTCCGTTAAAGGAGTGTATATTTTAATGGACAACAACACAGATGGATTTCTTTAAAACGTAGTAAACAAATGATGAAGTAGACAAATGGCATGATTATATACCCTAAAAGATGATAGAACCCCTAAAGCAGATAGCATAATGGTGTCGAAAGTAGTATTTGATGAGAATAAGGAATGTGAGTGCGTGTCGGCGGTAGTGCCTGGACAATATCGGCAGGAAATATTAAGCTTAGTGCACGAGAGCTTGTTTGCCGGTCATTTGGGTCGTACAAAAAACGTATGAACGTATCGCGTCTGTTTATTATTGGTCTGGTATGTTTCGTGATACTGGTGAGTATGTGAGATCGTGTTATGGGTGGTGGGGAAACCCATTCAGATTATTCCGCTGGCCCCACTCAAATTTTTAATCGACATTGTTGGACCATTGCTAAAGACCAGTTAATGGAATCAGTACCTGCTGACAATTATGTGTGTTAATACCCGATTTCCCGAGGCTATCCCGTTACGTAACGTTATTGCTAGTGTGGTTGCTAGAGCTCTGATAAAATATTTCACTATGACAGCTTTACCAGAGGAAATTCAGTCAGACCAGGGGTCGAATTTTATGTCCCATTTGTTTCGATAAGTCTTTGCTCTATTAGACATAAAACAAGTACGGTCAAACCCTTATCACCCCGCTAGTTTCCGATAGATATCCCCCCCCCCCTTTCCTGGTTAATGCCTGATCTCACCAGGGATGGGTTTTTTTAAATTAGATAGATGTGAATTTAAATCACCTAGTATAATTAACTTATACTTGAGTGTGTAATATTGTTTCATAAACGTGTCATAAATAAATAATTATGATATAATTAGTGTTTGGTAGTTCTTTTGGTGGATATTTGAGATTGTTGATAGTCTTATCATTACCTAAACAGTCGGCATTTTCTTTAATGAATTAAACCCTCCTGTGGCGTTGCCATCTAGACACCCATTCATACACCTAGACTGAGACGTAGCTATTCGGGGTTGGCGCCGTTACACCTGAAAAGACACGCAAGGACATATGCAGAAGCCACACTGGATATGGCAGGTGTGATGGGTTCTGAAGACAAGATACACAAGAACAGTCGGCTAACTGAGACGTGTCGAGACAGATTTACAGAGACTGAGAAGTTCTTTTCAAAATTTTATGAATCTATTTGAAGTTGATATGAAATAAGGTTTGTTTTGTATTTCAAGCCCCAGCTGAAATTGCAAACAATTTCTTGAAGGCTGAAGCAGTTGGGAAAAAGCTTTCTAAACATTTATTCAGAAAAGGTTTGTTCGCAAATGTTCAAAGTTCCATGTACCCATCACAAGACAGCCACTAAAGACGTTTGGTCCCATTAACAAAAACAAGAAGTTGAAATCTTCAAACATGAAGGTTGTTTGTGCAATCTGTTTTGTAAAACTGCTTGTTCTCTCTGAAGACAACAATCTTAGTCCACAGACGATACTAGCCTATCGACTAAGATCTGTCACATGAAAATTAGCTGCATCAAATGGACTGCCGATGAAGACAGTCGAGGCCAAATTGAAGAATATATGACAATAGACGTTATCCTTTACAATACGAGATATATGGACAGCTGTTTAAACAGATAAAAGTGAAATATGTTTGCAAACAAAAATGAATATATTGTTCATAGACCAAAAATTGAACAAAACTGCATCACATCTGCGTATTTTTATTCCACTAAACGTCCTATCACCATTAAACGTCATGGTTACACATATTATTTTGCAGTATATGATCTTCACAGGCTCACACAATCAGTTTTATATCATACATGGACAGGTAGAGAAGTTTAGATATGACCCCAGGTTTGTCTTACAATGGCCGCCATTTTACATTAAAGATGGCCGCCAATGTTATGATGGGAACAAATGTCAACAATGGATTTATTCATATAAGATTTCCAAAGAAGCTACAGAATAAATTTTACAAAATGTAGCCAAAAAAGAGCAATTACATAACAGTCCAGTAGATCATAAGCTTTGATTTGATATAATAAAATACATACGCCACCCTTAAGATTTACTACCAATAATATTTTTGAGTCAGAATTATGGGGCTAGAGCTCCCAGCCCCCATCCCCTCCGCCGTGCCTGTTACTGATGTGTGTTGGAATATTAATAACTATTTATATGTTCCAAATGCACACGTTCATATTTGTGAATGCGTATATATAAATATATATGAGTACTTTATCTTCTATTTGCCCCCAAGGACCCCCCGTTTAATAAAAGTAGTCTCTAACATGTCGGTATATAAGCAACTTATATGGCGATGTCTTTTTCTTACACACCCGTTGGTGAGAACATCATTCGTTATTTTTGATAACACATACTTGTTTACTCATGTACGTGTGTTAACAATTTCAAGACATACGACTGGTTGCTCCTAGATGATGATCAGGTCACCAATGCCATACAGCCAATGAAAAAACAGAACGGTCGAAATCGATTACAATGTGACGTGTTGTCTTCTTTTCGTTGACTACACGTCGAGACCAGCAGTGACTATGAACGATACTGTTCTCTGTAGATCACTTTTTGTGCCATACAGCTTCTTCTGAAGAGTTGTTGTAGTTGTCCATGTAGTGTCCCTCAGCTGCTGTATGTTTATGCAGTCTTGGATGACATATTTTCCACAGGAGCACACGGAAGAAGGTACCAGCCGGAACCTCTTATGCATATGCTGGTTCAGCCTGTTGTGTCCAGTCCTTAGTCGGAAAGTGATGAACTGTTCCTGACGGAACAGCAGGTAATAATCATTGGTTTGTTTGGGAGGTCTATAGAGAGATTTAATATGGGATTTCATCTCTTCGTATGTCACCCAGTTATCCTCCTGTTCTTTAGCTGCACCCAGTTTTACAAGTCTGTCCGCATTTTCATTTTCTGGTATGCCACAGTGAGCAGGGATCCATTGTAACACGACTTGGTTGACAATGTTCTTCTGAAAGTCTGTCAAGCCTGTTGTTTTCAAGAGCCTGAAGGGTAGAGAGAGAGCATCAGTTAGGAAGACGACATGTGAGCAGTTTTTCTCTCTGGTGCTGATGATGTGGGCAGCATAGTTTGTGCAGTGTTTCCCTGTAGGAAAATGTGCCTCCTCTCGGTAGCCACTAGGGTCCATATAATTAACCTGACAATCACTTGTTTGTGACGCGTAAGTTAGCTACAAATACAAAGGCTGTAAATAAAACTTTTAGTCGAAAAAGAAATTAAAATTTGCTCAAAACTTGTTTTTTGAGGACATGTAAAACTAGAATAATACATTCGTGTCCGTTAAATACCATTTATGAAGTGCGGATTATTACCAGCAAATTTCAGTTCTTAATCTATAGAAATAACAACCAGTAACAGCAGATTGTTTGAAATGGCCGTTTTTATTAAAACGACATAAATATGAAAATAGTCTCAATAAGAAATATTCCACCTGACACCCGTATTTGACATTATATCCCGTGACAACTTGTAAATAAATCATAGGTGTCAGATGGTCTCATATCAAAACTTATACATAGGTGGTCTCATATAAAACATCATACATCATAAAACATCACATAATATATCATCACCACCTGACAAATAGGTGGTAATAAAATAACTGTACAAAACATATACATAATACTAAAATGGACTATTGCAGGTGGTGGGGGGGGGGGATCATCACGTTTGTTTGCATCCGCCACAAATTAAAACAAAATTCCAGTTTACTTATATTAATTTCTCACCAAAATTGTAATATATAACTATGGTGGCTTGACTTGGGGCAGGTGGTGGGCTTAAAAAAATGCAACAAATATTCTCACCTCGTTCTTTGAAAATGTTTTCAGTGATGGACAACTCCCGTCACGTGACCCTTTGCCTAACTTCTGCTTATGTATCCTTCCGCTCTATAGCAGACGATGCATCACATAAAGCCCTAAAAGACTGAGCCCCCAGAAATTTGCCCTAGCTTTCTATTATAACTGGTTGAGTTCCAACTACCCTATTATTTACCCTACATTACCATTCTTTAAAAGCCAATATCCCACTTCATAAATGTAATTAAAAACTGCAGTGTTTAATTGTGTTTTTATCTTACAATTCGTTGTTTTAAGAAAAATATCAAAGTCTCTTTTGCTCGTTAGATACATTTTAAAACCACTCGTTGTAAGATAAATGGTATCTAACGGCAATTCGTGTATTATTATCTATGTATAACACAGCTGATCAATCGTATGACACGCCCAGTTGCATTATGTATCACGTGATAGAGATCAGATTCTTTTCCGAGAATCGAGCTGACTGTAGCTAGGTCACACGCCCTGGGTAACACGTTCCGCGGTGGCGAATGGTAGATGTGAGTGCTAAAAAATGTGAAATAATTATCGTCAGCTAAATGTATCTACATGTATATCAGGTGAGTCTTTATCTTTCATTTATCAATTACCCCGATAATGTTCATATCGATTATTCATTTAGTCAGTCAAAACAAAAGGGATGTTTGTTTAACACCTGTTACATTTCGAATGGCATATTTTAAACTACAGCTATGGGGCCGTCCTACAATTATAGGAGTATTTATAACCAGACAATCAGTTTTGATCCCCTCCCCCATCCGGTACCCACGAACCACACTTGGCCCCACACACGTTTTATAAATATTTTAATACAGTTTTATTTTATATATTTTCCACAGATAAATTATAAACGTTACAGACACTAGTTGTTTTTTAAACACAACTGCGTATTTTTCACTATTAGAGCCGTTTTTATTGATTGAAACCACATTTTTTCGATTTGTTCGATTTTAATTATTAGATTTTCCGTGCATCCCAAGTCTTCTGGTTAAAGCATAATGTTTGTAATACAGGGCTTGAACTTAACAACGGCACCGACGGCAATTGCCGTTGTTGATATATAAATTGCCGTAAGTGTGGAACATCACCTCAATGATAGCAAAATGTTTAAACCTGGTATACATTAGCTGCCAGTATATAACATTAGTACATTTCAAACAGGTCTACATACAGCAAAATAACCTTTCAGTCTTATTTATTTGCTGCAAAAGTCGTCTTCAATTTTTGTTTAATTGCCGTGAGAGACAAATTCTTAAATTCAAGTCCTGTAATACAACGAAATAAATTTTCCAATTAAACAAAAACACAACAAAATAAAAACTAAGACTTAGTATGGGTTATGGAAACGAGCTCTAGTCTACTTTTTAAACGTATTTCCCATTTTCTATCATCAAAGGTCAATGGGTTAAACTGCCAAGAAAAACATTTGTAAATATATAGGTGATACATTTCATAATGCGTTATTTATTAACAAACAACACATTAAATTGACAAAATGTTGCTCTATAATAAATGTTATACGAGTAAATGACTTAATATTCATAATTTGTTTTACAATATGACACTGTGGACTTTCGAGTATTAATATATATATATATATATATATATATATATATATATATATATATATATATATATATATATATATATATATAATTGTTATCGACATGATTACTAGGAATGTTTATTAATTATTTATCCTATAAACACTTGGTTTTTTTTCATTTATTGTACATATGTTAATTCTTGCTATTCTTAAATCATACTGGGTCGGAAACTGAGATTTAATATATTTTATTATAACTGATATACATTATTGAAATGTGTCCATGGTGTCCACATACTACGTCAATAATTCTTGGAAAGGAATCAATGTGTAATTCTACTTTCTGTTTGTGAAATTGAATGAGCAACATTTCTAAGAATGAACGCATGACACGGTTCGCTTGTCGTAGCGAACAATAGCCTTCTAGCGCAGTGTAGTCTCAATGCGTATCAGATTGTGGGGCATCCACGAGTCTAAAACATTGGACTCCGAGTACTCGAGGGTCAAACTCGACTCGGACCCGAGTACCCGATACTTACAGTGGATGATGATGAGATTAAGGAATAAAGTTAAATAGCATTATGCATCTTAATTCCGGCGCTGAACGTAGATGCTAGACTCGATCCGTGCACGAGTACTCGAGTACTCGTGGAGACCCAGTTATGTAGCTCAATGGTGGATACCTCACCTGAGGTCCCCACCCCTCCCCGTCAGAACAGTGCCTCACAGTTGACACTACAAAGGCTTACTTCGTGTGTCTTCAAGCCCTGGCCTGTTTATATGTTGGATCCATATTTAAATGACGAGTATGACTTAATCTTGTGTAACTAAATAGTAAATACTGAAAGATTTTCCTTACTAAAGCAGTTTATTGTGTGTAATTTTAATGAATATTCTGACCATGCTCCATTGCATGTTTCTTTTTCTTTTAAGTATGTACGTACAAATATGTCTGCGATAGAGAATGGAGAGAGGGTTGAATTTCGAAAATGTAGGTGGATAGAGGATCATAAAGATAATGTTAGGAGGCTATCAGGGTGAATATAGACCGTTTACAAATTGTGTATTAAATGTCGAGTCTGATTTTCAGCTGGGAATAGACAAAATGGTTAAAGCGGCAGTATCCGGAATATTTTTATTATTTAAGCATATATAACAGAAAATCCAATTACGTTTGGTGCATATATGTCGCCGCACTCCGCATTGGTTTCACTACGCTGGCTTATCCAGGTCAAAAACAAAGCCAGTATTTCGAAAGTGGGACACTTTTGACGGGCTCCTACCGATCTCGGTTTCCATTGGCTTATTGCAAGTGTGGAATTCCCCAACAAGAGATCACGTGAGATTTCGCAATTTTTGAACAAATTTAACTGTCTTGATTGAGGGGTCGTCTCATATCTCCAAAACATATTTATATGCATAGAGGTATGGTACAACGCCTTTCCAGGGGTCGGTGGGTGGGGGATTTGCCTTGAAATTTTGACAGTGGCCAGCTGTTGGCATACGCGTTACATGTAAGGGGGTGTTACTAATTACGTAACGCTCTAAGGGTAGAGCAAGAGGGTATTGTCTTCGATTTACGTAACATTTTTCAAGACTATATGTTATCTTTATTCATTACTTAGACCTAACAAGGTGTTTTTTTGAAATGCGCGGTCAGTCTAGGATCGATCCCCATCGGCGGGTATAAAAAAGACCATGGTATGTGATATCCTGTCTGTGGAATGGTACATATAAACGATCCCTTGCTAAAAACAAATGTAGCGGGTTTCCAAGGCGCGTGTGCAGGGATTTCAGCTGGGTTGGGGTTATAGACTATGTTGAGCGAAGTTTATATGGGGCCATGCTCCCCCAGAAAATACATTTCAAATTTTTTTAAGCTTGGGCAAGTAAGGGTTTCGACCTCCAATATCCTCCGCCTGCACATGCACCTGATTCCTGTCTAAGATTATATGTCAAAATTACCAAATGTTAGACATCCAACAGCAGATGGAAGGAAGGATAGGATATGTTTTATTTAACGACGCACTCAACACATTTTATTTACGGTTTTATTTAGACGAACCCTACAATTTGAAATCGACAAACGCACGTGTTAACTGAAACTGACAACAGGCTGTCGTTTGTGCTTTGCCGAGCTATGGCGGCACAGGCGACGAATCGAGCGTATACTTTTGATGATCTCCGTTCATAGCGAACACACACGATATTTTTTTTAAGTGCATTTGAGTTGTATTTCATATTTGTACATGATATTATAATATGGTAACCAGAGAATGTAACTTTAATGATTTTACGGATGTTTTACATAACATTACATGCCACTTCTTCTACCACAGTGTAACGAGACACGTAATGTTGCTAGGACGGGTAGTAGTACCAGATTGAATTTTAGACATGATAAGCCACGGTTTTATCTGATATCAGCTGTTTTGGATATCATCGCGTTTTAAGATACATGTTGAGTTCCCGGAGACGTTGATCACGTGTTTGTATATTTGACACAATCATACAGATACGCCATGCTAGGTTATATAGTATACTTCTTCTCGTATGGCTCGGATGACAGGATGAGAAAGAAAGGTACTGTTTGCTATCAGTTGGTTTGTAAAATGTATCAGTTTCTATTATGCGTCCACACTTAATTACTAAAGTGTCTGAAAAGGAATTTTCCATAGTAAAGTTTACGTTACTATTCAGTGTGTTAAGTAACTCGTGAAATAATTCCAAACAGTTTTTGGACAAAGGCCACAGAATGAACAATCATCTAGAAAACGTTTACAGTTCTTCTTGAAATATAGCTGAAAGTCTGATCCAAATATATTTGCAATTTTAGTTTCTAATATTTGTTGTTGGTAACCTAAAGTCAGTGTGGCATAGCTTGGTGCCATTTTTGGTACCCATTGCCGTCCCTTTAATCTGTTTGTAGTGTTTCCCATCAAAGTAAAATATATTGTTTTCCAATATATAGTTTATGCTTTGTATAATTAAAGACTTCGAAATTCGTTCTGTCAAAAGTTCGGGATATTTGGTTAACCAGTATGACACTGCAGTGATTCCAAGGTCATGTGGTATGCTAGAATATAGTTTTGTTACATCAAATGTTACCAGTACGCTCTCTTCCGTTGTCTTTTCTGGCAGGTTGTTGATGAAATCCATAGTGTCTCTTGTATAACTAGTTACTTTTAATAAAAATGGTTTCAACAATATATCAATGAAATTGCTTAGTCTGTGGGTTGCACACCCCGGGCCAGCTACAATTGGTCGTAACTGTAAGTCATTAGGATGCAATAATTCTACATACATTTTCTGTGCTACTCAGCACATAGAATTAATAATCTGGCTCTTATGTACTTTAGGAAGGCCATAAACATTACTCTCCTTACATTCAAAATGTGTTAAATAATCAAATTCCTTTTCGGTCAATTCTCCTTAAATCGTTTTATAAATGTTTTAAGTTGTTTAAAGTTGTTTGATTTTACCTCTGTAATTTCTATATAAGTATTCTGATCTTCAATTATGGAAAGAGCCATTTGTTTGTATTCAGTAGTATTCATGATAACAATAGCACCACCCTTGTTTAATAACAATAGACTAAATTTAATAAACATTTTCTTTCATAATCTTCTATTTTTGAATTTGATTTAAAATTGTTATTGAGAGGATATTTTGAAACTAATTCGATATAATCATCTAGATTTCTATTCCTACCTTTTATTGCACTCCAATAACTTTTTTATTCCTAACTATAGAATCATCATTAGAACTATTGTTTTCAAAAAAGTATTCAATGTTTCTTAACTGGCGACAGAACTCGTTAATATCTTCTTTTAATTCTTCTATATTGTTATTCTTTGGTGTGGGTGTAAATTTCAAACCCTTTTCCAAGACCTGTGTTTTTGTGGCAGTGAATTTCCGGTGAGATAAGTTGATTATTTTTATTTTCGCCTACTGTGGGTGATTTTCTGCCAACCTGTCTGTTCTGAGCTCCTGCTGTGGGCTAAAAAAGGGTTCGACCCTTGTTGTTCTCTGTGATCTGTTCTCTGCGCTGCTTGTGACATCGATGTTGATTCTCTCCACGAAAGTGATATTTGGTCTAAATTTCTAAAGGTGTTGTTTCTCTGCCTTTGGATCGATGCTGTTCTGTGATGATGCTCCGTATTGTTGTTATTTTGAAGGATACGGCCATTTTGTGTTTTTCGTCCAGTGTACGTTACGTATCGGCTGGTCCGTTTTTGATTACCGTATGTCGGATGTTCTCCATACGTTGACTCTTGCTTGTCAGTGTTGTTTTCATGACGTTTGTTTCTCCAGCCATGACTGCTGTTATTTTGCAGACGTGGTTTCAGCCAGAGACTGTCTTTGTACACTGGTATGAAATTCTTCTTCATATTTCAGGAGACATTGTTTTGACGGTTCCCATCTTTTGATAGATTTTTCTTCTTCTTTGTCACACTGTGATCTCCATTTCTCTAACAGAATTTCTTTAATTTTGCCTTGAGATTTATTTTCAATCTCTTGTATCATAATTTGATCAATATACTTTATTTGTTCTTCTTGACTTTGTGATCTCATTTTCATGAGTTCAATTTCGATTTCAAGGTGTTGAAATGCCTGCAATTCCCGTCTTCTCGTCTGGATTTCAGGTTCATTCAAAATTTCTGGGATCTTATATTTTTTAGAAATAATTTTGTTGTCACGATTTAACCAGTGTATTAGGACATCCGCGTATTTTTCATTTCTCAGATGTTGCCAAAATGTTCTCCTCCTTTGAGTTACGCGTCCCATCCATGTTTGTTTTATTAAGTTGGGAAGTTCCTGTTCATCATTATTTGGAGTTGTCGACGACATTAAAGATCCATGCGTAGTTAAAATATTTCCCACACTTTTGTCGATACATTTCACAGTCTCTGTGATGGCATCTTTGAGCACTGTATCACGTGAATTACGCAATAGTCCAGTCACTGTATCTATTTTCTCACAGAGATAAGTACGTTTTTCACTAATATCTATCCTATAACTAAGTTACCCATGATATCAATGTCATTAACCCATGTGATAATTTAGTGTATTAACCCAGTTAACAATGGTATGCAAATTTACAAGATCTCCAATTAATGTGTTGCTGTGGATGGGTCATTTACTTAAAAGCCAACAGGACCTGTATATCTGAGCGAAACGTTTTCAAAGATTTAGTTAAAATGCGTGACGTCAAACTAATTAGTGTTAATCGTGATGACCTCGTATTACCGATGGCGGCGACTTTAGTTCTGTGATTTACTCATTTTTTAAAATTAATATGTTATTTTAGAAGTGTTATGAGATAAATAGAATTTGCTACTTGTGTTTTTTAATATGTAAAATATCAACCTAGTTTAGGTAATCTGCAGAGCCTCGACAAATACCTATCGACCCTGATACCAGCAGCTGGTACATTGGCTCCACAAATAATCTAAAAGCACAGTGGGCAAACCATAAATCAGACGGTAATCTCAAGACAAGACTTTATTTACACTCAGGTCGTTACATAACGGCATAGGAGGAATATATACATAAACATTTTGTTATATGCACGTGACAAGATGGTTGACAGTAAATACATTAATTACAATACACACAAAAACACATACATACCAGTATATTATGTAATAATACAGATATTTAATACAGATATACGGATATCCATGTACTTGTAAACGAATAGATTGTTAATCGTGTATATGGTGCAGTAGATAATGGTAATATTTTTTGTTTTGATGGTGTTTGTAGTCAAGGGCGTTTGAATTCATTAATTATTATATTATTATTATATTATTATATATATGAAACATGTTGATTTCTTTAGGGTACTAATTCGTATATTCTCCATTAGTTCTCTAATATTATAAGTACTTGATCGCGGATAATAATATGGGTGTAGCAACTGGATTCTTGAATTATGAAAAATAAAAGGCAAATGAAAAGATAATGGAACTCGTCGCGAATGCCCATTACATTACATAATGTACAAATTCTATTTTCTATGAGTATGTTATTCCAACGTCCGGTTTCAACGGGTAAACGTTCTAAATTTTAAGAGTGTTGCCCACAGTTTTTCTGGTAGTTTATTAATATCGTTTTCGAAAAATAGTTGTATAATCGATAAGTGTTGTCTCTCGATGACTGTGATATGTTATTGTTTCATTTTTGTAAATACTGATCGAATTGTCTTTGTTTAATTTGTTGTGAGAGACAATTTACTGATATGAAAGATTGTCTTATCAGATATCACCCATTCTTAAGTTATTTAGTGTGTTTTTAACAATTAATCCAGATATAGTTAGTTTCGTTAGTAAGGTGGTCATTTAACGTAATTTTGTATAAAAGAGTAGACAATTTTGATTGTTTTCCTGATATCAGCCGCGCCCAGTAGCATACCATTCTTCTATATATGGTTAACTCGATAGGCATTCTCCCTAACTCTCCATAAAGCATAAATATTGGTGTTACGTTCTTAACAGGTATGATGTGTCTTAGAAAGTTTATTTGTACAAAATTAAATATATCAACTTTTTCATATCCCCATATTTCGCATCCATATAATAAAACTGGCAGAATCATTAAGTCGAACATTTTAAGTTTACATTCGGTTGATAGATAGTTGTCCTTTGATTTTGTTGGTAGCCTGTTGTTTAAGTCTATTCTTAGTAATTCGAAAGTTGTTTAATTTTGTGAAAATAATTCCTAAATATTTGTATTCTTTCACATTTTCTAATGTATTATTTCCAATCTTAAAATTATGTTTATAATCTCTAGTGTTACCGTTAAAAATCAATATTTTCGTTTTGTTACATTTATTTTAAGTTTCCATTTATTGCAATATTGATAAAACATATTTAGGGTATGTTGTAGGTCTGCTGCAGTGGTTGATAATAGGGCAGTATCGTCTGCATATAACAAGCAAAGCATATGTAAAGCTATATCTATTGGGTGATCTTGGTTGTCTGTTGTAGGGGAAACCCCTTCACATCCATGGCTAGATAAATAATCTTCTAAATCATTCAAATACAGGGAAAATAGAATAGGGGATAAAATTTCACCTTGACGGATACCGTTGTTACATGGAAATAAAGTGGATTGCTGGTTATTTACGAGAATCATTGATTTAAGACCTTGATACATTTGATAGATAATTCTAAAAAATGTACCGGTTATGTTATGCTGTAGTAGTTTTTGCCAAAGCTGTATTCTAGGTACCGTATCGATATCTATTAAGTGATGTAAGTGATGATTTTATTATTCAAAACATCACTTTTTAGAATGGAATAGTGATACTATTGTCATTTACCTATATATCACCTGAAAATTCTCCTATTTATGAAAATATGGATGATGATGGAGTATCAATTTTAGAACATTACTTGAATATCATTGTGTCAGATTACCCTGATTAGTATGTGTTTGTGGCTGGCGACTTAAATGCAAGGATAAAGGATTTTCTAGATTTTATACCAAATGATAACATAGATTTCATATAACGAGATGTAAATGATTATCTATCTGATAATTTTGACATGTGTAGAAACACTAAAGATACATTAAATGTAGGGTCAACTCAAATATGAGCCTGATGTGTTGGAAAGATGCATATCCGGACGACCAACACATACTGACACTTCAAGAAATGAAAAACGCGTAATTTTAGAGATAATATAAAAAAACGTGATTATTCCTGCTAACTGGGGGCAGCCATTTTCTTTTGTTTCCGGTGCGTCAGGAATTCTAGCTTGGGGCGAAATGACGTCAGCTCCTGTATGCACAGTGTAAACAAAGGCAGTCATTTACGACAAGGCGCTTCGCTTTTATCAACCTGATATGTAAAACAACATAAATGGCTATAATATAATAAACTATTTAACTAAATGTATTTCAATTTGCATTAATAGAACGAAATGGGGTTATAGTATTTTTCTCTCTTTTATTTATTTATTTCATTGTTAGGGTTGACCACCCTGTTATAAGAAGAGTAGCGCAGACATGAACACATACATATGAAATATGAAGACCAATCATAATATCTATGCATACTAACCAAATGACTTGAATTAACTATTACAGAATACCTTCCCGAATTCTAAGTGCTTCACAAATAAATTTACTTAAATTCCACTTGTGTATGACATTCTGTATTTAATAAAATGATCATTTCTAATTTACTGGGATGACACCTGTATTTTGGAGACAGATATTTTATTCTTAAATCCCTATATAATAGACATATAAACAACAAATGGAATTCATCTTCCAATATGTCATCACAATAGTGACACTGTTTGAGCAAGCCATGTCTGTATCTATTTCTATGAGTGTTAATAACCGTATAGCCTAATCTAAATCGTGTGAGTGCATTTCTAAAATGATGTATATTCCAATCGAAATGTTTTTCTAAAAGTATAGTTGATTTAAAACATCTATATATATATTTCATATCTATCACTACTATTTATATCTGTTAACCATTCTTGAAATATACGTCTGTTAGTCTAGGTTTTAAAGTTTTTAGAAATATTTTAACATCACCAATTTCTTGAAATAGCCAGACATAGCCAAAGCCACTACGGCATAAAATATTTTCCATCTGACTTGCCCAATTATTTTTACCTTTGCAACACAAATTATAAAGCATTAAGTATGTTTGTTTACATAGCCTAGAAGAAGGTAGCTGTAACAGACGTGTCCAATATTTAACAGCTTTGATAATAGTTACAATGTAAAACGTTTACATGCAAATAAATGTACCTTTTCAATTTACAAGACTGGAAAGGCCCCATACTTCTGATGAGTATGTTAACATAGGCATAACTTGACAGTCGAACAGTTTAAAATCTATTTTACTATTAAATGAACCCAATTTATATAACGATCTTATAATTTGAATAACAGCTCCTTTTGCTTTTGACAGAGTGTGTGGTAATGCCAGATTTCTATTAAGTTTCGTAGTGAAATTCATACCAAGGTATTTATAACTATTTACAACTTTGATTTCAAGGTTTCCATATTTCCATTTTCCTCTAGCAGAAAGGTACCCACCATTTGTAAAGACAACAATATTAGTCTTATCTAAATTAAAAGTTAGACAAAGTGTTATCAGCAGATTTCTTCTAATTATTAATTTGCGTTTGCAGTCCACCAAGGGTAATTGATAACAACACTATATCATCTGCAAAAAGGAGCAAAAACAACTCATTTAAGTTAGGTAGAATTTGTACACTATATTTACCACCCTCTAGTACTTCATTTGCCAATTCATTTATAAAAAAAAAAAAAAAGCAGAGGGCTTATTTTACACCCCTGTTTTACACCTAAGGGACATTCAAAGAAATCTGTAAACTCATGTGAATTATATCTGACACATGCCTTAACAGATGCATGCATAGCTTCAAACATGTCCATTGTCTTACCATGAATTCCAATAGTTCTTAAAATATTCCACAATATATTTCTATTAACAGAGTCAAAAGCCTTCTTGAAATCAATAAAAGCCACATACAACTTAGTACCTGATAGCAATCTCTTTTGGATAAGCCATATAGAGTAAAAATATGGTCAGTTGTTGAGTAATTAGCTCTGAATCCTGCTTGTTCTTCTAAAAGTGTTCCTATACTTTCAGCCCAGTGAGTTAAACGTTTATTTATAATGTTTTATATATTTTACTCATAACAACAATAAAGAGATACGTCGATAATAATCTGGGTTATTTATATCTCCCTTTTTATGCAGAGGTATGATCACCGATGTAGTCCAAACCTGTGGATATATACTCTTGTCAAAAACGCCATTAAGAAAAGGTATTAGAAATTTTATCAAAGCTACCTGTGATTCTTTCAATAATTCTGCCGTTATACCATCAATCCCCATTGCTTTCCCAACTTTAAGTCATTTAATAGCTCCAATAATTTCTTCTTTTGTAATTATTTGATTCATAGCTTGATGTTCTTTATCATTACTTAAATTAATACATTCATCATAATAATTTAGCAATATATCATCATGTGACGAAACATGCTCTTAATTTTGTTTTCGCCTGTGGCGATATTAATTGTTTTAAAGGGCCGTGTGCAGTTCCACTATGCACTTAAGCCCAGGTGGGCACTTTGTTACGTAATACATCCGCGCGACCGTGGTCGAGCTGTGCCTAATACACACCCAGCCCAGATGCGGATGCCATGTGGCCAGTAGTTACGTAATAACTCCGCTAGTTCGGTACGATCGGGGTATTGCTGGCGAACTAGGCGACGACCAGTCTAGGCTTCTAAGAAAGAGATGCCGTCTTGGTCGCTGGGGAAATATCACTTGTAGGTATTCGGTACCGCGATGTACCCTCAGGCGATATTCAGATTTTTATAATAAATAGCTAGGGTTTTAGAGATATCAGGGAGAAACATATTGGAAGGCTTCCAGGGAACGCGTCCGTTTGGACTTGGTAAATATCATTTCTGCTCTGTTGTATAACCTTGATATGATTGATGTGACTTTAAATATTTTAATACTGTATTATACCAATATTATTTAGACGGTGCTGCCGGTAATCTGACGCAGTAATTTGTAGGCTCACTGTTCTATATATATAAAGCTTAACCAGTCATCCTAGAGGACCTAGGTAAACTGTAGGTTATTGTCTTTATTGTGATAGGTACCAGTATTAATTCTGTATTACAAGGTTACTGAACAATGAGTAGTTAGAAGTAATTAAAAATTAACCAGTTAGGAATAGAGTTGTAATTCCTTTATTAATTAAGTTCCCCTGGAAGCGTTTCTCAATTATCACACGTGTGGGTGTTGTGTCACGGTGAAGTGATTACAATATTGTGTAAACTAGACACCTAGAGATTAACTAATTAAGTGATCAGTTCTGGGTTGTTATTATTTGTTGTTGTTAAATTACTATGGCGGCAGTACATTTGTCAGCGTAGTATTAATACAGATTCCAAAGTGTATTGTGTTTTTGTTGTGTTTTCTAGTGAACTAAACGTGCTATATTATATATACTTTATATAAGATCTTATCTCTGTTCATACCTAGAGACGAGCCACGCGGGTATATACTGCCCGATACAGAGAGATCTAATAGATATACAGTTAGAAGAGATATTTGGATAATCGTGTTTCATTCAGTTACGGGTATTATAGGATCCCCGTGACACATCATTATAATGTTGATCGCCTTGTGCCGGACCTCCTAAAACATTACTAATACTATTTCTTTGAGATACATTATAGTTTATCGTTTTAATTTCTTTCCAAAATATATTAGAATTATTAATATTCCTAATAACACATGTAGTTTGTTATCACAGTATGTCCGTTTCTTTTCTAAAATATGTTTCTTATAGTCTCTTCGTCTCCCTAAATAAATTAATTTATCTTCAGCTGGCTTTGATCTCTTAAATTTACGTAGAAGTAGTTAGCTTCCTTCCGCATTTTATAACACTCTTTATCAAAGCATGTATGGGAACAAACTTCTTTTCCCTATCAGTGAAGGTTTTATATATACATGATGCACATTTGTAAAGCCAATTATTAAAACTGTCCAATGCATCATCAAACTTAGCACATTCTACATATCTTAAGGCCTTAACAAAATCATCGTGTGTATTATGATTTTCCAGATTCTTTTGAAAATCACTTAGCTTAGAATCATCCCATACAATTTTTTCATAACACTTTTTCTGTTCATTATCAGAACAATCTAGGTATTTAGAAGTACCATACAACGTCATTTCAACTGGTAAATGTTTGGACCATATGTGACATGATACATGTAGTGAAGAGCAAATGGAAATATGCATAGATGATATCAGAAAGTAGTCAATCACACTACAACTCTATTGAGAAATATATGTGTATGAGCCATCAAACATGTTCAGACCATTTAAAATTAAAAGATCAAAGTTGCTACACATATCAAGTAGTTCACGGCCAAAATCATTACATATCTTATCATCCGACTTTCTGTCATGCCAGCCATTGTGTGATTCACTCCCATCATCATCTATACAATATACCTCAGCATAATCAGACACTTCTGCACATTTAGATTGCAGATCTGCAATTTAAATCTCCACATATTACAAATATATGATCAAAATATTTTTCATGTAGAAACAATAATACATTTTCCAAATCCTCAACCCCACTATTTCCATTATTATATGCAAGGGAATATTTAGGTGGAATATAAGTAACTATTAATATCATATTATTAACACGTTGTAAGATAGTTTTATCTATTTTAAGAACAATAGTATTACTATTGAAACAAAAACCTGTGATGTCAATTTTGATGACATTCTAAAATTGATTCATGAACTAATATCAACACACCACCTGACTTTCTCCCTTTCGTAGTACCAGTTAATTTTTTTGCAGGTGTGTTGATTTTCATAAATGATGTGAAAATATCTGATAGGTCAAAAGTGCTGTCAATAAATGTTTTGGTTAAAATAGCAATATGAAAATTATAAACATAGTTTATAAAGTCTGAATCACCTATTTTAGATGCAAGACCTTCCACATTTAATGTCATCAGTTTAATGGACGTTGTCCTATTTACTGTTTATATTCTTACAAACACCAGACACATTTCACTTTGTTTTACTTTCGTTCAGTCTAGGCGATTTATTTACTCTGCTTGTAGACAACTTAGTACGGCGACTCGCTGATTGGCTGATGATCCTGAATACTGTCCGTTGACTCAGGGTTACCATGTGTTTCTGGCATGCTTGGAAATGTGTCAACATCCTGCGACTCACTGATTGGTTGCAGTGTATGTCCATTTCCTGACGACACGTGATTTGTTCGCTCCCCAGAAATGATCAATGAACTTCCCAATAGGATTTTAGTGTTTCAATCTGTCTTTTCGTTAAGTCATTAGTTATTATTAATTAACTATACGATATAATATTAAGCAATAATGTGCATTACATATCGTTGAATATGCATACCAGACCAAATGCCTTAATTGTCCATTCCTTTAACACACAATAACTTTGGAAAAAAGCTTGTTGATTTGTGTAGATCTTTTAGTATTCATGTATTAAATAGTAGGTTATTTGATGACAAAAATGGAGATTTTACCTGTTATACTTATAACGGTGCCAGTGTCGTAGATTACATGATAACTGTTGCAACCAAGAGAGACATAAAAGGATACATATATATATTTTTTAATATACATGTATATTTAAATTATGAATATGACGGGTGGTGGTCATGTCCTCCAGATACCATATTTTACCACCAATTGAAATCTGTTTTTATCTACATATAATATTTCATGATACAGGCGTGTACTAAAATGTTGTAACTACAAAACACTTATCATGACTGGAGTCATTTCTTTATAAACGACGGGATTGGAGTAACATGTTTACCAAGTCGTGATTGTATGCTGTCAACCATCAACCATCACTGTTTTTAATTAGGATGAGAGAATATGGTGTCAAAAACTTTAACAGTCAAGAAATGCAGTCTTAACTGAAACATTGCCCTGTGATTACTATGGTACTTAATCTACACCACGAATTATAAATAATGATAATGTGAAACAGATTTGTTCCCTCTTGATAATACCTGTTGATAAATCCCAAGGACATGGATTTTGGTATAATTATAATGATTGTTTTAAATTAATATAATGAAATTTTTCCAGATAAATGTGGTAATAGTATTATATGTCCTTTATTCAAATCGAGTAAAAAAGAGGATGTCAACAATTATAGAGGTATATCATTAATTAATATCACATCAGGTGTTTACTTCTTTTCTTGGATTTTGGTATAATTATAATGATTGTTTTAAATTAGAAATATAATGAAATAGGAACAAATATTATTGTATACCATTTTAAAAGGACTGTATTAGTGATGGAAGTGGTAGGTGGGTCTGTTGAACACCAAGTGAACTCGTTGATCGGGGGGGGGGGGGGGGGGGCTTACCATAAAAGCAGTAACCTGATATCCCCTCTACGAGTCCTTGACGACTTCCGCCCCATCTGATTTCTGTACACCAAAAGCTGCATAATCAGATAACCCCTTCGAAAGCCAGGGACCATTAACGACTTCTGTGTCCTGTATAGATCTGCGACAGCTGCCAAACCCATTAACCCAGGTCACAGAGGTCAGCTGCCAGCTGCCATAGCCATTAACCTAGTTAAGGTAGAGGTCAGTCCCGCCGTGACGTCATTAGGCCACGCCCCATGCTCAGAGGTCAGCGTCCTCACGTGACCCAGAGTCAACGAGTACACTTGGTGGTCAACACGCCCACCTCCTACTGATGGATACTGTCCAAGAATAGACCATTAACGTATCACTGGACTGTATAAACCTTGGTGGGGGCGGTGACCAAAAAACCTACGTTTTTTTCACACACACACACACACACACACACACACACACACACACACACACACACACACACACACACACACGTACACACAACATATATTTTATATAAGACGAAAAGTGTCTGTATGTATTCATTTACTCCATAAATACATCCCAAAAAGAATACAAAATAAAATAAAAATGGTCACTGTATTATTATTATTATAATTTTTATTATAATTTTTATTATTATTATTATTATTATTATTATTATATTTTTGTTTGTTATTACAAGAACGAAGTACCATGATTTGGAACTAGTGGAAGTGTTTGCATTTAATACTCAGCCAAACGGTGTGACATGGCTGAGTCCACAGAAACCGGAGAGTCTTCCATAACAGAGGTATGTATTTCCAAAATATTTCAGGGTATGCTAGACAGGAGTCCAATATGAAAAAAGATGATTTCTGATAAACCAAAATGTTAAAAACTAACAACCATGTGCAATCGTTATTTACACATTACTGATTAAAATAAAACCGGTTGTAATTTTTAGAAATGTCATTTATGGACCACAAGGTTAATATGACCCCTTTGTATGCCATAATTAAAATATAAGTATATTAAACCCTAAATATGTGTTCAAATGCACAACTATTTAGTTAACAGTCTGTCACATCTATAGTTCAGACACAACTGCCATATCATGAAAATCGTATTATTATTATTATTTAATTGTTTTGCTATATATAAAAAAAAAAACATTTAATAGGAAACAACCCTTTTAAAGTCATATGGCCACATCATAGGTTATTTGAATCATTCAATCTGAACGACAAAACCGTAATACATGATCAGGGTCGTATCTCTGCACAATGCATGTAGTTTATTATATTTACTTGTGTGACTGCCGAAAGTGGTCAGTTTTAGGAAAATCAAATAAATTAATTCCATTAATTTTAGTAAAAATAACATATTTACAAATACATAGTTATATATTTACAGTTTTAAAAAGAAAGAAGATGTTCACTCCATTTTATAAATAATGTTTGTCATTGTAAATTAAAGCAATAAAAATCATTTTGAAAAATCCATTAAAAATGATTTTATAGCTCAATGTCATTTTAAAGTTAAAATACACCAGTTTGCCTTAGAACCATTTCAGGTAATGGTTATATTGATATTTTAAAATTTAAAATAACCAACTGTTTTTTTAACTATGTAAAAATTGTCGTAAAACTATCTTAAAATACCAACGTTTCGTTTAAAATCTTTAAAACTTCCTCAACGGAATGAAAATAAAAAAGTGTAATGAGACTAAACAGATTAAGGGAAACAATCATATGAAATCAAATAATAAAAGATAAAGATTAAAACAACAAGCATTGAAAGCTAGCCATGGCCACTTGAAATTGAAATACACTAAATATTTATATTTATATACTGTCATATGAAGAAATGTAAAGTACACAGTTGTAACTAAAATGTTCTGAATAATTATATTTTACACTACTAGTGTATCTCTACTCTACGGAATGTATCTGTATTGTGAATACACAAGAATGTTTTCCTGTTGTTTGTATCCTTCTGTAAACCATCTTGTCAAAACCAGACTATGTATGTTCCTCTTACACCATTGCAGAATGCGCTAAATGTAATAAAGTTCTGTTCTGTTCTGTGACCAAATTGTGTTCAGGCTGTGAATTCAAAGTGACTCGGCTATGTTTAGTTTGTTTTTGTCCTGACTTGGTATCTTTTCAAGCAAATGACAAACATTTGTTTTTATCCAATTTACCTTATTTTGACCAAATGTTGATCTCTAAGATAATTTGTCAACATAACAACCAGATTAATGTTTATGAGGAACGCCTAAGCTATCATAGTACACCAGTTGTTTGCTTTTAACAAAAAGGTTTATCAACAGGTTATATTACAGCCTTTTTTTTTAATTTGCCTTCTGACTATGATACCTTAGCCATGTCTTTCTTTGTTTTGATAAATGAATCAGTAGTATCATTATCAATGTTTGTTAAAATTAATTATTATTGTAAAATTGCAAAACTGTATTCTGTAAAGAAAATAAAACACAACAAAGCAAAAGTACTTCCTGTTTGTTGCTACGACTTCTGAACTAAAAAATGTAGGATTTTGACACGTTTTATCACGTTATGTAAAAACATTTGTTTCATTAATGGAACATATATATTGATACATCTGTTAAGGAATTAAAATACGTTATAGTTTTCCAGTATTAAAATTTAAAGGCATGGTCGTACTGTGGTTGACCTACTAAAGCCAGTGTCCAACGGATTATGTGTCTTGAAATATACACTGTGTACTTTCATGTTCAGCTAATGCTCCCTATCATGAGCCATTGAAAAAAAATCCAGATTTTTGTCTAAGTCATAATTCAATTATAAACCAAAATATAGGAAACAAGTGGGTCATTAATGTTATTAGTTGAATAAATTGTATTTCAGAAAAAAAAACCCATCGTACTAGGACATTTAGTAAATTATCTACAATGCGACTCTGTCTTTAATAAATGTTATGTGACATTAAGTAGTGAAAAGTACAAACGAGGTATTCACTTTTAATCACATTTTAGGAGATACCTGAGTTTCATGTGCAGGAGAATAGTGAATCGGAGGAAAACAAAATGGCTCAGCTGCAAGCACAAGAAGGGGGTTCTGATTTTATAGCCGTGCCTTCAAGACAGCCTGGTAAGCCAGTTGCCAAAGATATTGGAAGTGACTATGTGTTAATCACTTGGGATCCACCTGATGACAAAAATATCACTTATTATGAGATCAAATTCAAGCCATCAGCAGATGTAGCATGGTCCAAAATACCCCAATTTACTGATAATGACATCCCGAATAAGCGGATATGTGACCTTGATCATGCAACTGAATATGAATTCAAAGTTCGAGCGCATTACCAAGCTGAAGAGGGTCCATTTAGTGACACGAGTGATCCTATTATTACAAAACAACCATCTGTTCATCCATCAACATCTACTTCACCTCTGTCGACACGCAAACCTGGTAAGCCAGCAGCCACAGATGTTGGTAGTGACCAAGTATATATCGTCTGGAACGAGCCAGAAGATAAGGGTGTCACCTATTATGAGATCAAGTTGAAACAATTGAATGATGTAGCTTGGTCAAAAATACCCCATTTTACAGATGACGACAAGCCTGTTAAGCAAATATATGATCTTATCGCTGCAACCAACTATGAGTTCAAAGTACGAGGGCATTACCAAAATGAAGAAGGTCCATATAGTGACACGAGTGATCCAGTTATGTCGAAAACACCCTCTGTTAATCCAGCATCAGCTCTCACACCTGCATCACGACGCAAACCTGGAAAACCAGCAGCCACAGATGTTGACGGTGACAGTGTGTCTATTGCCTGGGATCAGCCAGAGGACAAGGATGTCACTTATTATGATATCAAACTGAAACCAGCAGCTGACAAACTTTGGTACAAGATATCTCATTTTACAGATGAAAATATTCCATACAAGCGGATAAGGAACCTTGTCCATGAAACTACATACGAATTTAAAGTCCGAGCACATTACAACAATGAAGAAGGTCCTTTTAGTGACAAGAGCGACCCGGTAATAACAAAATCGTCAACTGCTGCACGAAAATCCGGAAAGCCAGCAGCTACAGATGTTGGTAGTGACCATGTATATATCGTCTGGAACGAGCCAGAAGAGAAAGGTGTCACCTATTATGAGATCAAGTTGAAACAAGTGAATGATGTAGCTTGGTCAAAAATACCCCATTTTACAGATGACGACAAGCCTGTTAAGCAAATATATGATCTTGACCCTGCAACCAACTATGAGTTCAAAGTACGAGGGCATTACCAGGATGAGGAAGGTCCATATAGTGACACGAGTGATCCAGTTATGACGAAAACACCCTCTGTTAATTCAGAATTAGTTCCTACAACTATATCACCACGACAACCTGGTAAACTAACAGCCACAGATGTTGGTAGTGACTATGTCTGTATCACCTGGGACCAGCCCGAAGACAAGGATGTCACTTACTATGAGCTCAAATTCAAGCCATCAGCAGATGAAGCTTGGTCAAAAGTATCTCATTTTACAGATGACGACAGACCTTGACCATACAACTGAATACAAATTCAAAGTTCGTGCACATTATTCAGATGAAGAGGGCCCATTTAGTGAGGAGAGCGATTCATTTATGACAAAAAAACTCACTGTTAATTCAGCATCAGCTCCTACAACTGTATCCCCACGACAGCCTGGTAAGCCAACAGCTACAGAAGTTGGCAGTGACTACATATCTATCACCTGGGACCAGCCAGAAGAGAAACATGTCACTTATTACGAGATCAAGTTGAAACCAGCAAAAGAAGCAACTTGGTTAAAAGTAACCCATTTTACAGATGGTGACTCACCTGTTAAGCAAATATGTGATCTTGACAATGCCACTGAATATGAATTCAAAGTTCGGGGATATTACAATGGTGAGGAAGGACCATTTAGTGACAAGAGTGATCCAATTATGACAAAACCAACCTCTTTGAAGTCATCATCACCAATTACATCTGTATCCCCCCGTAAACCTGGAAAGCCCACAGAATTGGATGTTGAAGATGACTTTATCCTTCTTGGCTGGAATAAGCCATATGACAGAAACGTGACATATTACGAGATAAAATTAAAACAATTGAAAGATTCGACTTGGACCAAGATGTCTATATTCACTGACAATGAGAAATCCGTCTGCCATGTGAGTGGTCTGCTGTCTTCTGCAACATACGAGTTCAAGGTTCGGCCTTACTACGGCGAGGAAGAAGGAGAATACAGTGATAAAAGTGACCCCATAACAACTACGTCAACAGAGGCAAAGAAACATTCATCAGCAACACATGCCATGTATGCTACCAAACAGCTTGGACGTGGTATGTTTTTAAACTGTTTAGTTATGCATGAAAGTTAAAGTTTGTTTTGTTTAACGACACCACTAGAGCACATTGATTTATTAATCATTAGCTATTGGATGTCAAATATTTGATAATTGTGACATATAGTCTTACATTTTCCATTAGTAGCAAGGGATCTTTTATTTGCACCATTCCACATACAGAATAGCACATAAGACAGCCTTTGATACATCAGTCGTGGTGCACTGGCTAGAATGAGAAATAGCCCAATGGGCCCAGTGAGGTGGATCAATCTTAGACCGACTGTGCACCAGTCGAGTGCTTCACCACTGGGCTATGTATGTATGAATAATAACTAATGAATATATTTTTATGGTTGGATATCGGGTCAAATGTCATCAAGATTCAACAGTTTTCACCGGAATGATACGACATCATAAATAGATGTTAAAACCATAGGTAATTCGCAATATTTAATTATCCATTTGTCTGCTGCATATTCAGCTCCTTTACGGGACTCAATGGTGGATCCAGAAAATCCAATTTGGGGGGGGGGGGGGGGGGGGGGTGGTAGTGACATGTGGCTGAATGCCACAAACATTCCCGATGAGATTACTCTTACAAATGCAACAAATATCGTTTAAGACAGGTGCCAATATTTGAAGAGTGAGACGAAATTTCTGGGCATCATACAAGTTACTCCAGAATTTTATTGTGGAAAATCCTATCGCCAAGACAAATATAGTGATTAGAGCAATTGATATTTCCAATATAGAACCATGTATGGCCATTTTGTACAGCAATCCCGTGCTATTACCATATATTGACATATATGTAAATATCGAGAAAGGAGATATAATACTTTAAGTATAAAGAATAAATCAAATCTTATTCGTTATTCCTCATGGCATCCATGTGGTTAGTTTCAGTTCCAACGAGGGTCTAATATGGTGGACTGGAAGAACTTTGGATGTGAGCTCGTGTTAGGAGTACACCCAGGTACATTTCAGTTCATACTTTCAAAACAAAAGTCGAATCAGATTTCTGCATGGTCCTCGCCAAAATGTATCAGTTAACTGGCTATGATAGTAATAGCATGTTTTCAGCTAAAGCTGCAGGACTTTAGGCGAACCATGAATGACTTTCAGAAAGATCCTGGTACAGGATAGTATTGATCTATGTGCTCAAATGTGGATCATCACGCAATTCTTTGTATAAACTAAGGTGTTTTCTTTTCCACCATAACAAAACAACTATCATTGATCTACCTCCAACAAACCATGCAACAAAGGGCATCTTAAAGTGTTTCAAGGGACCTACTAACAATTATGCTGTACTGGTGGTATTATGCATGATTACAGGCACTTTAAATTCGAATTAGAAGGTGGTATCATGAAACTTTCTGCTGGTCAGCAGTTGCTATCAGACCGTTTTCCAACTCCCTGCAAATGGCACAAAATGCACAACAAAATGATGTCCACGTAAAACGAAGAACATGAAAGGTTGTCCGGATTTTTGTGGTTGACAGGTAACAAATAAGGTATGGAAGAATCCAGAGGACGTAAAGGGGCTCAAATATGCGGCAGACAAATATGGTTTTGACAACTATTTATTATGTTGTGTCATTCTGATGAAAACAGTGTTGCACCTTGATGACCTTTGACCCCATATCCGACCATCAAGGTCAGCTAACGTCATGAACGTTTTTCAGATGTCCTTTTGCACTTTAGATGGTAGATGATGAAATTTACCAAATGGAACATTACTGTTTCAAGTTCTGTCGCTTTTCTCTTTTTTTTCCTTCTGTTTTTTGTTGTTGCTTGTTATCGAAAATCTAGTAATTTTGAATGTTGGTCAAAATTTCAAATGACATCAAATATGTTGCATTTTTCAATGGTTATGATTTTACAAACTTACGTAGGATGTCTTCGTGCAGAAAAGCTAAATAAACAATGTCTAGCTTTATTTTGAGCTGTTGAGTGTCCATTACCATTTTGAGGAGTCGTAATTTAAAGGCAACACCATGATGACATCATAATGTGACCTCTTTTGACCTTATTATTTTATTTTATAGGCTACTACAAGCTTCATTTTGGTGTTTAAAATTATATATATTGATACCTCGCCAATATATGTAAACTTAATGTCCTCTACCTCTAATTTTGGGTCACTTATTTCACCATGTTAATTGTGTACATAAGATCAAATTTCGCACTTATTGTCAGGAATCAGAATGTATGTCCACCCCAGTGTTTCTGCCAGAACGAAATATTTGGATATGGCGCTATGGAATTGAATGCAACCACAGTTAACGGGGTTATGGGGAGCTTCCCCCAGAAAGAAAATGGGTTAAACTTAGGGTTAGGGTTCGGAAAATCATACATTAATGATACGAGTAATTAATTTTGTCAAAAGGTTAACTTAAAAAAAACAATTCTACCGAAAAAATTAGGTGTGGCGCCATACCCATTTTACCCTCTGGCAGAAATCCTGCACCCTGATTTTTATGATGGCCCAGGTGGACCCCTCACAAATATGGAGTGTGATTTAGGGGACCTCTCATGCATGCAAAAATCACCAGCTCCAGGATTAAAAAAGAAAACAAAAACAGAAACAATGTATGTATAAACAAATAATATATGGATATTCAGCAGATTTTCTCCCCTTGGAGCGGAAATCTCTTTTCCGTATGTGTTTGAGGGGTGGAGGTGTTACGAAAATTTGTTGGGCTCGGTAGGGGACATGTATCGCTTTAGCTTTTGCTGTACTCTCTGAATGCTTTTTAATTAAGTGAATATATTTTTATCTTCTAATAAAGATTCCTTTTATGTTTTTTCTAAAAGTATTGATGGGTTTTTTTTAGATGTATTGGGAGAAATTCCACAAGCGTAATGCAATGTTCGTTGAAAAAGGTTATGTGTTTGGTTGAGTTATTAAAAGTTTGTTATGATATTTTATTTGATTAAACACGGTAAGTCAACCACGTTCTTGGAATACCGGCTTTGTATGTAATGTCTTTAGAATAATACGTGCAGCCCTTTTCTGAAGTCCATACACTCTATTTACATTTTGATCGCTTGTATTACTCCCTACTATGCAACGATAATCTATTATTGGGAGCAAATATCCATTATAATACATTGTAAACAAGCCAGAGGGAGATATAATTTAAGCCTCTTAATCAAGCTTATGCTTCATGATGAAAGAGACCAAATATGATCAATATAGTACAGTATGATATGTCCAATATTTGGGGCCAGCTGGATTCTAATATGAAAATGGATCTCTTTTTTTTCAAGTCTAAATTTGTCAATTAGGCTATGCTGAATGCTAAAAAGGTAGGTACCTTTTTTATCTGCATATGCAGCCGCCATCTTGAATTTCTAGGAGTTGTTTTATTGTGGAAATGACCTTACTTTGTTTTATTAATGAGAGGGATATATGTCAGAAATAATTATTCTTATTTAGGATAATAATATAATTGGTCTTACTTTCTTGTATTACTGAGAGGAATACATGTTAAAAATAATTATTCTTATTTAGCATAAATATATAATTAGTGTCCATTTTGAATACCTAATGAAATTTATTTTATTTGTTATTCATAATATAGACATGGTTTAGTCTTTTTTACATGATTTATACATACCATGTACCATCCCATATACAGGATAGCAAGTACCGTGGCCTTTGATATGAGTCGGATATTCTGAGATAAAATAGTGCTTTTTGAGGTTTAGTTTTAAATTTAAATATCACGCCCTGCTTCATCATGTGTTAATTCGTTTAATTGTTTGTTTTGTATGTCTGCCTCTTTGGATAGAACGGTTGTATTTAATGGCCTCAATTAGGACACATGGTATGGTCCAATTTTGTTCTAAATCTGCTGTCATCTGACACTTTGTGCTTATTAAAAGATATATTATTTTGTTATTTGTACTATACCCCCACAATTAAATTGTAAGATATATGATTTATTCTTATCATTAATTCTACGTTTTAGAAACTCGAACCGTTTCAACAAAGCCCAGTAAACCATATACTAAGGATACAGGAATCGACTATATAGATCTTTATTGGGAGAAGCCGGAAGATGAAGGCGTGCTATACTATGAAGTGAGGCATAAACCATTGAAGGAATCAATATGGAATGAAAATTCCGTTTCAACCCAGGACGACACACCCGAGCAGTGTATACGTGGATTATTACAAGAAACAGAATACGTGTTCAAGGTCAGAGCAAAGTACAATGATGTCGATGGGGAATTCAGTGATCAGAGTAACACCATTAGAACAAATCAATCTCCAGCGTTTTACCTTACAAAGTTCTGTACAAAACTGCAGGATGGAGAGCCAACTTTCTACAAACTTCCACTACAAGAAAACGTATATGCCAGAAATGAATTTCACAAAACACGTAAATTCGAATTTGGTATGTTTATTATGCCAGATATTTACGTTTTCAAATTACTCTATTTTATATTATAGCATTTGTTTTACATAGAAACTAATACTTGAAGTTGCAATCATGGTGTGTGCGTGTGTGTGTGTGTGTGTTTGTGTATATAATAAATAATAATAATAATAATAATAATAATATATATATACATATATATATATATATATATATATATATATATATATATATATATATATATATATATATATATATATATATATATATATATATATAATGTTGAACATAAATAATATTAAATATAAATAATACATAGAGTATTGTTAGAGTAAATATGTTCAGATTGAATGTACATTTTGTTTTGCATAGAAAGATATATATATATATATATATATATATATATATATGTGTGTGTGTATATATTATATATATATATATATATATATATATATATATATATATATATATATATATATATATATATATATGAAGTAAAACAGGACGGCAAGACAGTTCTAACATCAAAAAGCATACACGCACATACACAGACATACACAAGCACGCAACATAGCTTTATAACAATAATACATGTGATTAGTTTCCTATCAGTTGTATTGTAGTTTATTAATGCTCTGTGATACTGTGGGCAGTAGATATTCTATTAAATTACTATATATTACATCTGTGGCTGGAGACGGAGAGGATAATAATAATAATAATAATAATAATAATAATAATAATAATAAATTATTAGATTAAACATTTTCAAGTAATGAATGATACATTGACCACTTGGTAAAAACATTACTAAGACTGGTCTTACTAAAATATAAATATTTTTTCTATACAGTATCTTTGTTTAATTTCTTTTTTAATGAATAATATTTAGCTTAACATTTTGCACTTTACATTTATATATGAAATACTTAGCTAGAAGTAGCCAGAGATCAAATATATTATCTGTTTTAATGTTGTCTTTAAATCCAAATATGACTAGTTCGAGAGACAGTTTTAAGTTACATAAGTGATTACAGTACTTCGATAACCAGTTTAAAAAGGAATTCCAAAACATTTGAACAAAGTTACATTCTCAAAAAAGATGTTCTGTTGTTTCTTCATTTACGTTACAACAGGTACATGTGAGTTGTAGTAAAACAAGGGGTGTCAACCACTCAGCGTCATCCCCACACACACACCTTCCAGGTGGGGCTATTGACGTCACAGCCCAGATAATTTTGATTTGCTTATCAATGGTTAGAACTATTTGTTAATTGGCTTATCAGTCGTTAGACAGTGACATAACGTAGTTGTAACATCCAAGATGCCCGCCTGTCCCACCACCCAACAACATGTTTGGTCACAGAAGTTATTAATAGACAACATAAGACAATTACATTTTTATTATTTATTTCTCCATGTTCATCGTGAGTGGATCACAGATCATGGGGTCCTGCGTCCACCTTTCCAATCTATATATTGGTCTAATTATATGCATTCTCTTATATAGCATAGTATTTACAAGTGTTCCACGTCAGATGTCTGCACCCATAAATTGAATTTCTTGGGCCAGTTTAACCACTTGACATAGTGTTCTTTGTTAGCACCACGTCCTCTCGTCTTTAGAATGTTCTCCACTTTCCCGAGATCGTCAACCTTTTGGAGTTCGGACTAGTAGAAAGTTCCCTGGATTTCCTCGCCATCTTAATCCTTTACACGATAGAGGGGTAGTCCACCACGTAGTAGGGTTTGGCTGGTGGTGAAGATTTCTCCTGTTCACCTCTCGTCATATTCCCGGGTGAATACATTTCTCAGATATATGAGTGGCACGTCTTCTGAGACACAACGAAAACAAGGCAGGAGTGATTGAAAGAGACTTAAAATCCACCAAGACAAGGATGCATCGACACTTCATCTATAAACAGTCCTACAGTTATGTCGACCATCTTCAGACGTTTGCTGACATCTATAATACCACTTTTCACAGGATGATTGGTATGGCTCCGAACAAAGTCACTGAAAACAAGGAAACAAATATCCATATGGTGGAAAATGTACTGGCCCAAGACATATGTCAAGAATACACACAAAATTAAAAAACCCATTTCGATTCAAGGTGGGGGAGTTTGTGCGACTCACTCATCTGAGAAATGTATTCACCCAGAAATATGACGAGAGGGGAACAGGAGAAATCTTCGCCACCAGCCAAACCCTACTACGTGGTGCACTACCCCTCTGTCGTGTAAAGGATTAAGATGGCGAGGAAATCCAGGGAACTTTCTACTAGTCCGAACTCCAAAAGTTTGATATAAAAGAAGACGATTTCTGAAAACTGGAGAAGATTCTAGTGCTAGCAAAGAACACTATGTCAAGTGGTTAAACTGGCCCAAGAAATTCAATTCATGGGTGCAGGCATCTGACGTTGAACACTTGTAAATACTATACAATATAAGAGAATGCATATAATTATTAGTCCAATATTTATATATAGATTGCAAAGGTGAACGCAGAACACCATGACCTGTGTTCCACTTACGATGAACATGGAGAAATAAATAATGAAAATATAATTGTCATATGTTGTCTATTAATAACTTCTGTGACCAAATATGTTGTTCGGTATGGGATCAGTCGGTCATCTTGGATGTTAGGACAACTACGCTATGACACTGTCTAACGATCTCTCCCAACGGTAGTTTTACCGCTACTTCAGTGGATCCATTCAACTGATTTGGCTTTTCTCGTTCCAACCAGTGCACCACAACTGGTCAAAGGCCGTGGTATGTGATTTCCTCTGATGACTACGTGTCAGATTAAGCAAATGGTTGACATCCAGTAGCCGAAGATTAATTAATCAATGTGCTCTAGTGGTGTCGTTAAACAAAACAAACTTTTAAATGTTTTTAAAAAGTGAACAATTTATAAAGCAATATAATAAAACGTTTCTCGCCAATTACAGAATCTTTTAACAGATTAATCTGCTATTTGTATCTATGTCTAAACATTTTTTAAAGTGGTATATTAAAACAACATATATATATATATATATATATATATATATATATTTAAAATATTTGTTTGTTTTTTTGGGGGTTTTTTGCGCTATGAACATTTTAGGATCAGAGCAGATTCTAGAAGATAAGACTATTATGATGATTGGAGCAACTGGTTCTGGGAAAAGCACTTTGATCGATGGAATGGTCAACCATTTTTTGGGTGTACAATGGAAGGACAACTTCAGATTTAAGCTCATCGACTTAACAATGGAGGAAGAAGAAAAACATGGCAGACAGGTATGTATGATAGGCTTGCAGATTGAGGCTCATTTTGGGGGTCAAGTGGCAACTACTGTACTACCAGCTAATTTTGGTATTTCTTGATGGTATATGTCCTGACTATCTCACAGGTGAAAATCACCCAGAATTTCTGTGGGGGGGACATGCTCAAATGTCGTCATCAAAATGGTGACCGTATTGAGTATATTCTTCAAGCAACCCAGTAAAATGATGTAGACGTTCGAGATAAAAGCATCAAAGTTCATCCACAAGTTGCCCATCGCCATAATTTTCAGCTGTTAATATAAATCACTTGCCCAAATTACATTATTTTGACTAAATTGGATTTTCAAGATGGCCGCCATATAAAAACCTATTAGTACCAATATCTCAGCACCCATGCCACCTAGTATTGCAATTTTTTGGTCTAACCTAACATTTTTAGGGGCAAGGAAGGAAGGAAATGTTTTATTTAATGACGCACTCCAACACATTTTATTTACGGTTATATGGCGTCGGTAGGGGCAAGGAATGCAATTATATATTTACAAATTTTACAAGCTGGACTTTTATAAAAGGAACAAAATATTCAGAAATATTATTGAGAACAACAAACGTCTATTGTGCATCCCCAGCTTCTCGCTTTATTATCGTTGTGTTTTAGATAGTATTTAAGAAGAAACTGTACAAGGAAAGGAAGAAATGTTTTATTTAACAACACACAAAACATTATGGCGTCGGAAATGTGATTAAGGATCACATAGGTAATTAGAGGAAACCTGCTGCCTGCTCTCCATGGGCTACCCTTTTTGATATGCAATCAATTAATTCATGATAACTTACTTAAAATAGAGAATATATTGTAGTCATGGCATTAATTAACACAATTAAGAATTGCAATATATAGAGGTATATATTATTGAAGATGATTTGTTTATTTTGTATACCACTGCACAGTCATGGAGTAACAAGAAATATATAACAATAACATTTTATAAAGCTATTAGAAAATATCACATTTTAATGAATATTTTAGTAAATAATACTTGAGGAATAGTTGGAAAGTTTGAATGTCACTGTGTGATTAGTGTCAATGTTATCCAAGTTTAATATTAATATGAGTTAATACAGCACCGGAATATACCTCGCTTAACATCATTATTAATCAGTCCCAAAACATTTTAAACAAATGCAAAACAAATTAGGGACATCTCATTTAATATATTAGTTAATATAATTAAACACTTCACCTATTTTACTATCATTACAAACACTCCCAAAAGAATAGAAGCTTGGTCGTGCAATTTTAAGCAAATCAATTTATAAAGCACCCATATATCCTAGTAAAGATTGTATCCGAATTGTCCATTATTATGCAGGTGATGATATGATCTTATCTTTTAGACCAATTGCAATCGAGACGTAGACGTAATGCGATGACACTCACTTAACTTACTGCAGGCCGTGGAGGCTACAGGTGGAAAGGCTGTCTTTATCAGAAATCCATCCCCGCTCCTCTAGAGTGGGTGCATTTTGTTAACTCTGTTCACTGGTGAGACATATTTCACGCAGCCTGTTTTGAGTGTTGCAATCGGGCATCATGGTGTAAATGAAATGGTTTCTATTATCTTCACCTTGCTTCGCTGAGCTTATCATACAGAATAACTGTGAAGAATTTCAGTAGCTAGAGATGTGAACCACCTGTATCTGTTTTGGTGTAAGGGTTGAGCGTCATGTTGGTAAAGACACTGGTCACATCAAGGTAGCACTTTCATGAACACCAGACTGTCCATCTACTTTTTCCAAAGAAAGCAAAGTGTTGTATCATCCTCTGAAGATGTTTGTTGAGAGGCAGGACCAGGGATTTCACTTTAGCCAGGAAGCCTGCTTCCTTGAATACCTTTTCTTTGCTTTTCTCTTGTGGATGCACTGATTGCTGTTTATGATGTATGTGTTCTATACCAACACAAGGAGGTCGGCATCTGGTGCAATTATGGGTTTCTCCCAAATATTTAACCCCACATGAGGAATGATTACCAGTACTCGACACTGTAGGACCCGTGTATTCCGGACTTGGGTGATACCGAGATACCTCATCAGACAGAGAACATGGGACACGGCCCTGTCAATTGTCCCATATCGAAATGGAAGTTGAATGTGATTTCACCATTCAATTTATTATCATCCATATAATTGTTTATATCAAAAGAAAAAAGAAAACGACGTGGCCAGCATACTCCTGAAATACCAGATTACTGGTAAAATCAAGGTTCTGTGAAACTGGACTGACATTTTACGTGATCCAACCAACAAATAGGAACCTTTTGTATTCCACACCGCTAAGTTTTCCTCCGTAGACTGCCATGAAGACAAGGAAATAATCATTACGTTTGGTTTAAAAGTTATTCTTTGAACAAATGTTCATTCAGTGTCACTATGTGTCTACGAGGAATCGACAACACACTTTTAATTCATATGCAGGACGTTATTATGAACGGCTGTACTAACTCTCGTGTTCGCCGCACTGTTGACACAAACGTATATGTCGTCCCAATTGGCATGTTGCCCTCATTTGTTTACCTTGGGTAAAACAAATGTGAGAATATTGGTTGCCTGTGGTTCAGGTAAATACTTTGCATATCATCCCATCAATGGTATATATGACGTCCTGGGTAAAGAGAAATTACTGTCCCTCCTTCCTCTCCATAGCTTAACAGGATGTAATACTACCTCTGCTTTCTTTGACAAAAAGGTAAAAGGAACTGCTACACTCATGTGACCAGTACCTTTACTTAACACCCGTGTATTTGCCTTACACCAAAATGTATGCTAAAGATCCACACTCTAGCGCTTCAGAGTAAGTTTGTATTATAATACTAGTGACCTGGAACAATGTTGACGTAGCAAGGAATTTGTTGTACTTCCAGAATGGAATGACAGTGGAAACCATTCCATCACTTAGGATGCCTTACTACAGCACCCAGCACCTATGAAGCTGGAACATGGTTCCCCAGTGGACAGAATGAATAAACTGCATCTGCATCTACTTCAGGGGTGGGGGTGGTCTTTTAATGAAGCCATTCCTGAGTTCCTATATGTAGTATCAAACCTGTGACCTTCAAATAATGTAGTGTTGTTACAAGAGTAAGTGGATGTGACACTAGATGTATATGATAAAATAAGCCCGATGGAAGTGCACTGAACTATGTATTTATTATTGTGAGGAGTAAAACGTTCATTAGAAACTTTATGCATTTTCACTAGTCTATGGAATCAGTAAAACATTTTTAATGATATAAGCACCTACATATTGCTATTCTTAATAGGGTTGATCTATGCCGTGACTATATTTTATTCTTTATTTCCAAAGAAATGTCTTATGAATAAATTGATTGCCTTGTACCCTGTACTTAAAGAACATAATGATACCAAATAAATAAAATAGAAAAAACACTGGCAAGACTCATAATAAACGTTGCAGGTTTACAGATACCAGTACACTTTGTATTACTCGATGCATATCTTCTGTACATCACACAGCTAATTAACAGTAGTTATCATCTCATACTGAAGATTATGTTTATTTTCCAACCACTTACCAGCTTAAGACCTCTTTTTACGACGAAACTAGCATACTAGAAACGGTGAACGCGGCATATGATTTGTATGTTTGTGTGTACATGCGCGCGTGTGTGTGTGTGTAGTAATATTATATGCTTGCATGTGTGGGAGTGTTAACACTAGTATATTTTTTGTGAGGATACAATCAGACACTAAATATCTGGATCCAAAATATAAAGGAATGTTTTTAAAATGAATTTGTATTAGTAATCAAGGCATTGTAGTAGCTATAACCAGAACAGCTGCTACGGCTTAAATTTAGTAAATCTTACTTCATCATAGCTAAGAAACAGCATTATTAGCCTGGAAGCGCTCTCTACTGTTTGAACATTTATTAATACCCCAAAATTAATAAATGTTGTTTTTAAACTGTATTATAACATTTCCAACCTTAGTAAAGGCTTAAAATTTCAAACAACTAAAGAGAATGAAGACTATTGGAAATAGATGCACAAATATCAAAATCGAGGCGGCCATATTGATGACGTCATTTGACCATGTTCCCCCACAGGTATTCTGGATACTTTTTACCCAGAAGATAGTCAGGACCCATACTTTAATATAAACCAAACATTAGCTGGTAGTATGATAGTTGCCACTTTGGTAATTTTTAGAGCACTTTTGGGCCATCTCCTGCACGCCTAAGTAGGTCATAGTTAGGGGTGACTATTGCGGTCAGTTTTACTATTGCAATAGTATTGCGATAGTTAAAATACTATTGTGATAGTATTGCAATAGTGAAAGTACTATTACAATAGTATTGCAATAGTATTATGAATTCTTAAATCGCTTGACAACAGTAATATGAAATGTATTTCTCAAAACTATTTATCATGAGTGGACAAGTTTCGCTGAGCATAAGCATTCGGTTCTAAAGCATATCAATATTTATAAAAAGACAGTTGTTATTCAAATACCTACCTTTTTATTAGTATTTCTACGCTTCACATTAAAATGGCCTCTAAGTAGCTACGTTTACTGCAGGTGCGTCAAAAACTAGCATGCATCAGCAGTAAATATTTGTAACTACGTAACCCTTTTCGGTGGGTGATACGTTTAGTGGTATAGCTTACCGAAAAAACTTTCCCACTTTTTTTTTCCAGCCTTTTATCAAAACCTGTATGTTGTTCAACAAAACATACACTTACAATAATTTATAAAACAATATTTTAAGGCAAATTACAAAATGGAGCCCTCGAGAACCAATGTTAACAGACAAAATTTTAGGAAAACGAATATAACAATTCTGATGTCTTGCAATCGCGTTATATGTTAAGCAAATGAATGATTATAATGGTAAAATTGTTTGGTTAAAAAAATATGAGCTGCATTCTGAGTTTTAATAAATATATAAACAGATATCCAGAAAGATATTTATGTTAAAACATATAAGGGCCATATATTTTTAGCAAGTATCTGTATAGAGAGTTTTATCAGCAGACGCCGTGGCAATTGTGCGACTTCAATAACCAGAACCGGCCTCGGTGGCGTCGTGGCAGGCCATCGGTCTACAGGCTGGTAGGTACTGGGTTCGGATCCCAGTCGAGGCATGGAATTTTTAATCCAGATACCGACTCCAAACCCTGAGTGAGTGCACCGCAAGGCTCAGTGGGTAGGTGTAAACCACTTGCACCGACCAGTGATCCATAACTGGTTCAACAAAGGCCATGGTTTGTGCTATCCTGCCTGTAGGAAGCGCAAATAAAAGATCCCTTGCTGCCTGTCATAAAAGAGTAGCCTATGTGGTGACAGCGGGTTTCCTCTAAAATAATCTGTGTGGTCCTTAACCATATGTCTGACGCCATATAACCGTAAATAAAAGTTGTTGAGTGCGTCGTTAAATAAAGCACTTCTTTCTTTTCTTTCAATAACCAGATACCAGTACAGCTAAGAAAAGACAGAAATAGCTTTTAAAATTAAGTTTTCTTTGAAAATCATAGAAAAAGGTTTCAAGAAATGTGCCGTATTTATGAGTGGTTAACGTTCAATCTTGCTATCTTTGCTCGTTTTAACTTTATTTTTACGAACATTTGTGTGACATTTGTTTACTTCCCCCATACATAAGTCAAATAATCGAAAAATATTCGAACATAATGGTCTGTCTATGCAAATGTGCTTCTTAAGCATGTAAAAAAATATACAAAAATAAATACTTTACAATACCCACAAACGGTAAACAATTACTGTGAAATAATTTTCGATTTTTAATTAACATGCTACAAAAAATGTCCAGTCAATATGACATTGTCACATATGACATTCGTTGACATCGAAAATGAGACGAACTTTCTTCATTTAATACTTTAGGGAGGTATGGTATGAATACTGTACGGGTCATAGTTTGGTTTGTAATTGCATATATTATTTTAGCCACATAAATTAACTTTGTCACCTATGACATATTTCATATACTGCAACCTTTACAGTTTGCTTATGCTATAGACATCTATATTGGTTTCGGAATGTGAAGATATTAAACGAGTAATACGATGCTTGCATTATTCATTATATTCATTTCATCTGTATGTTGCTGAAAAATGTACGCCATCTTGAATTCAAAATGACTGACTTACCCATATGACCCAGCGTGCGTGACCAACCTCTTTTTCTGTTTGGAGCACACTGAACCAATATCCAAAGTCAAACTGAAGGCATATAAAAGTGCGTTAATACAGTAGTTCAGATCTTAGAGTATTTAGGAAAACCAAGATTATACAAACGAATTCACGTGCATATTTATTTAATTTATCTATTTTGATATTTATTTGACTCCCTAATATTTTTTTTTAAATTGTTCTGTGGGCATCATGGTACTGTAGTCTGAAGAAATGATATAAAGTCGTCCTGTTAGGACAATGAACAAGTTTTATACTGGATATGTCAAGAAATATATTGTTTGTTGTAATATTTATTAATTTGCTGTTAATATGTTGACATTAATTAAAACTATTATGTTTGTAATTAGACGGAGTCACAAACGGAATGGATTACAAGTTACCGGGTTCATCCAATACACAGTAAAGTGAATTTCAGTTTGAATATCATCGACACCCCCGGCTTTGGAGATACACGAGGAATTGAACGAGACCATCAGTTAGTGGAGCAGATTCGAGCTTTCTTCACATCTGAAGGCATCAAAGGAATAGAAACAATAGATGCGATATGCTTCGTCACGCAGGCCCCTCTTGCAAGAATGACTCATACACAGAGATACATATTTGATGCAATTCTGTCAATATTTGGTAAAGATATGGCAAAGAATATTGTTGCTATGATTACGTTTGCAGATGGCAAAGAACCACCAGTTCTGAATGCATTGATGCAAGCCAAAGTTCCCTATAATAATCACTTCGTGTTTAATAATTCAGCCCTTTTTGAACCAAATACAGAAGGAAAATGCAATACATTTGCTAAAATGTTTTGGGAAATGGGAGCCATGAGTTACGATGCTTTTTTTGAATTCTTACCAACAATGAAGACTCAAAGTCTACAACTGACAGCACAAGTTCTAAAAACAAGAGAGGAACTCAATGCAACTATCCATGGTCTCATGCCACAAATTGATATTGGACTTCATGAACTTGCCACCATGAAGGCAGAACAAGATCTTGTAAACAAATTTGAAAGAGAAATACGTGATAACAAAAACTTCCAATATCAGGCTGTAGAATTTCACCAAACCAAGATACCCTTGGAACGGGGACAATATGTGACCAACTGCAGTTTTTGTCACATGACATGTCATTTTCCGTGTCATGTAGCTCGTAATGATCGGAAATTTTCCTGCTCAGCTATGAAGGATGGAATTTGCAATATTTGCCCAGAACATTGCTCATGGGATACCCACAAGTGTAATGATCATCGGCTGGAACTCAATCCAGTTACTGTACAGAAAACTTACTCTGAAATGAAAATAAAATACGAATTTGCAGCAAAGGAAAAGGTTTCAAAGCAGCGGATCCTTCATTCAATCAAAATGAAATTTTCAAATATTAAGAGCATTGTTCGGCAACATGTTAACACGTGTACGTGAATGTGGAAACTACTTGAGGAATAATGCGATAAAAGCTAATCCACTTACTGAAGTACAATATGTGGATCTACTGATTCAGTCAGAACTGCGGGAGAAAACATGTGGATTTAAACAACGAGTTAAAATGTTACACATATTCCGAAAACAAGCTGAACTCACTGAAAGTGCAATGCGGCATGATGATACAGGGAAAATACTGAAAGATCTGGGATTTGAGGAGCTGTAGTTCGATTAAGGTACCGATTTGCTGTGTAAGTTTACTGGTTTGCGTTAAGTAAAACCAATGTATAGCCTTGTTACTCCGAAAGGGCGAGACAAAAACAATAACAGTGTTGCCAGCATGCATGCTTGAATTCAGCAGATGATGACAAGTTTTCTTTATGGGTTCTAACGTTTCACAAATTCACTAACTGAAGGTATACTAAATTTTATATTTACAGATTTACAGGCTTTGGAGAGCTATTGGGAATTCGATATGTTTCTACTAATTGGTCCAACAGCTGGTCAAATATGTTTGTTATAGTGTACAAGTGCTATAATTAAGTACTTTTCAGATATAGATGACAGAATTGATTATTCTCCTCCCACCTCTCCACAGGAAGGCTGCTTAACATGGCTCAGATAGTGTATGACATCTTCTTATGAAATATTCATTTTGTTGCCGCGTTCGATCCACAAAAAATGTCAGCAAATGTTTTATGTTATAAATTACTAACTTTGTCTAAAAACATCATTGACAACGAATATTGAGGATTTATTAATATGTAGCCATTCGTGGCAGGGTTTGTTATTGTTAGTATTATGAAAGAAAACAAAACGATAATCCAATAATATTGGTAAAATTACGTCAAAGTGGTGGGAAAGGTAACTGGATGGGTGTAGAGGATGAGTTGGGGGAGTAGGGTATACAAATGTCAGATTTTGCTTTACGTATTTGTTGAATGGCCCGTTTGTTGGTACATTGTAATGGTTTACACTTGAAAACACAATACACAAATTAAGGTACTTTTATCAGTATAGGTGAATTATGTTATGCAAAAAGGTATTTCTGGTACAAACTCGTCATTATATTAAAAATATTATTTTTTTCAGTTTTCACACTAATAGTTATGTCCACATAACCTGAGATATTTTGAGAAAAACAACATTAAATAAAACTCGTACCTTTACATAAATAGCATAAAATGTATCAATTTGTAACAAATCACGAGACAATGTATTCAATTTAATTTTAAACACATCGTTTCAAAAGCACTAATCAAATCTGCAAATCAAGAATTCAATGTTGTTGCTAGTGACTGGGAACAATACTACAAATTACCTTTCCAAAGCGTAAAGTACTCAACTATTATGGTTTCAGTACAGAGTGTTATATCGGATACTACCAATACATTTTTATATATGTAGATTACAATTTATCCTATAACTTGCCCATGATATCCATGTCATAAACCCATGTGATAAGTTTAGTGTATTAACCCGGTTAATAATGGTATGCAAATTTGCAAGGTCTGTAAGTAATGTATTGCTGTGGTGGGTCATATCCTTACAAGCCAATAAGACCTGTGTATCTGAGTGTAACGTTTTCAAAGATTTAGATAAAATGCGTGACGTCAAACTAATTTTGGCTTATCGTGATGGCGTCATATTACTGATGGCGGCGACTTAGTCTGTGATTTACTAAAAATTAAATTAAAATGTTATTTTAGAAGTATTATAGGATAAATAGAATTCGCTACTCGTGTTTTTTAATATGTAAGATATCAGAGCCTCGACAAATACCGACTAATAGACTCGGTTGATATTTTCCAAATTAAAAAATACTTGTGACGAATCCTCTATATATGTACTTTCTGTAATTTTACAGAAACTCGGCGGCATATATTGCATTAGTGCCACAAGGTTAAACAATTATATAAATCTGTATAAAGTTGGATATTGTATTTATTACACCACGTGGAAGCGATACCCGTGTGATGTTATGGCTTAGTGGTTAGTGAGACAGTAGAGTCGTTACAACTCACTCACTGGTGAGAGCCGGTACACAGCTGCGAACCCTGTACATGCCATCCTTATGTCCGATGGCTTAAACACGACACCACTGAGACCCATGTGATATTTATCATCTCTTCACATTGTGGAATACCCGTTTTGAGAGGTCATGACCTCTGATCAGGCGATCGACTGTGTCACACAGTACAACTCTGCATAGATATTCATGCAAAACGTGTGCTCATGACTCTTTCGATTCATATTGCTATATCGGAAAAATACACGCTGTCAATTCTTATAATCAATGTTAACAGCATATTTAACAAAACATTTTATTTTATTTTTTAGCACTGAATATGTTTATAATATGGTTTGTGTAAACATTATTGATAAATGTGTGGCGTAGGAATGCAGTTTCATTGATAAATTAGCTAACTGAAAATGACCGCAACATGACCTCATTTGGTAAGGGGTCTTTACTCTGTGCATTTTCATGTCTTGTTTAGTTCTTTTGGAAGTCATTATGTGCCATTTTTATTCACTGATGGTGTAATAAATAAAATATTATACTCGTTTCCGTGTGAGACCGTTTATATTACAACTCGTGTGTTTTCGCTCGTGATGTACGATTGAAACACACTCGTAATATAAACGGTCTTACGGGGGAACTCGTTTAGTACTCTCTCTCTCTCTCTCTCTCTCTCTCTCTCTCTCTCTCTCTCTCTCTCTCTCTCTCTCTCTCTCTCTCTCTCTCTCTCTCTCTCTCTCTCTGTGTGTGTGTGTGTTTCAACTACTGAGTCATTCTTATGTATGTATGTATATTTATGTGTGTATTCGTCACATGTTTACTTGATAGATTTAATTAATTTACTATCAACTATATTAGCGCATCCACGAGTCCACATTATTGGACTAGAGTACTCGAAGGTCAAACTCGACCCGGACCCAAGTACCCGACAGTTACACTAGATGATAATGAGACCATTTCACGGGTACTCTAGTCCTGTCTTGCTATATTCGGCCCGTCCCCCGAGTACTTGAGTACTCGTGGATACCCTAATGTGCATATACTATTAGGCGATGGATCAGGGGACCCCGTTTCAATTGTCTGGGGCAATAAAATGTATTTATGGCGATGGATATGTAGATAATAACAGGTTAATGATATAGGTTATACGTTTAACTATTGTCAAACTACTGTAAATGCAAAAAGAATATGATGATCAACATCAACATAAAAATGCAAGAGGTAAATAAAACAGTGTAAAGAACTGTGCGAAATACAAATATCTCAGATATGTAAAATTAAAATTTAGAATAAAAGTCAGTATCACGTAAAAATTGTGATAAAAGTTCTGGATGGAATTGAAAGGATTCCATCACATTTTTTTCACCAAACATATTTTTCTAGTTTCTTTGAGATGATTACACTTCACCAAGATGTGGTGTACCGTCAGAGACAGTTCTCATACTGAGGTGGAGGACCCTTCTTCAAGATAAATGAATGGGTCAAGTATGAATGACTGATGCGAGCACGACACAATACTATTTCACCTTTCCTGGACTGGTTAGCCAGCATGAAGCTTATTCGCATTGAATAGAATAAAGCCGATTACCTACATCATTCATTCTTTTTAACTTGCAACTCGACAAGGACAGTGGGAAAATCAACTTTATCTCTAGCTTTCGATATGTTTAAGCTAAAGAAGAAAGCTTTTTTGCAGTGTTGCCTAAAAAACAAAATCATGATTTCATTTTTGTACTATGTTATATTTGTCAGATTCGAAATAGTTTTTCGTTCATAATTTCTAACAAATAAACATGTAATTTATATACCGGCTATTTACCACAACACAAAATGATATTTTGATTGCAATTAATGATGTAAAGAACATTCAGTGAAAGCAGATGAGTAGTTATATTTAAAACAAACAAGTGTCGATTGTCAGGATTGAACCTAGATCACCGATTCTACACTTAACATTGAACATTTAACAAACTATCTTCTCCTAGAGTTTTGATCAAACAGTTCTGAAACTTGGTACTATGATTCTCTTGGATAGTCTTCGCAAAATAATAGATATTTTTGGAATTTTATTTATTACATTTTTGAAATTTAAATAAAAATGCAACATTAAAATATTTGTATTTAAAGTTTATTTTCTTAGTTTTAAATTTAAAATATTTAAATAGACAAAATGTTTTACCTCCGCTATAACATTCGTCAGTGAAGTTTTTCTAATATTACTTTGAAGTTTATCTTTTGGAGTTTCGATTGGATTGTTCCAAAACGTGGTCCAATGATCCTCTGACTGTTTATTTAAAATGTTTCAAATTTAAATTGAAAATTTCAAAATCTGTCTTCTCCTAGAGTTTTTATAGGATAGTTTTCTAAAGTGTAAAACAGTGATTCTCAGGAGCAGATTCTGCCAACTATTGATTATTTCTAATAAAACTGCTGCTGAGCATTGACATTTCTGTTTCCTGTACTTTTCGTTTAAAAGCTAGCAAAGATAATAAATGTCATAAAAAATTGTCACAAAATAAAGCTATTTTGGAATCTTAAAATATGTATCAAGCCAGTTTAGTTCGATAACTCTTAAAGTCGTCTTTACAAATTAATGAAGTATCTACTACTGACAAAATTCTAAATAGAGATGCTTTATAGACCTATAAGCCTCTTGTATAACACTTACAATGAAGTTAATATTTGATTTTTTTAATGTTTTAAAGTTTTCTTTATTTTTTTAGGATAGTGTATTATTTTGATGTTGTAAATATAATCTATGTAATAGTAAAACTGCATTGTATATTTTTGCTGTTGTCTAGTAATATATATACAGTATATATATATATATATATATATATATATATATATATATATATATATATATATATATATATATATATATATATATAATCTTCGTGCTGGGGTATCGTTAAACATTCATTCATATGTTCTGGCAACACACCACTTAGGCCTGGAGTTCAGCTAGACGGGTGATCAGGGAGGCCCAACCTTCATTTTGATAATATAGTCAAGAACAAACATTGTTTGATTTACCATGTGTTGTATTGTATTGTTGCTCTTGGAGCGGTGACTAGGGTCAGCTGGGTGATTTATTGTGTGTTTATTGCCCACGTATATCAACCATGTATCCCTGGCATGATTGTCTGCAGCTTCATGTTCCCTTGTTGGACTATGTGGTGGGTGGGGGCATGGTTGATGAATCGCACGATTTTAATTATGGATCAATAAAAAAAACCCACTATAATTTCAGATGGGACCCTGATGTGGAGTTATATTTGAGAGAAATTAGTAGTTGTATACAATATTTGTTTTAATAGTTTACCAATGTGTTTGTCCATAACAATAAGCTTGTTAAACACATATTTATGTCTCTAGATCACAGATGTTTTAAATACTAGGTAATCACTTAATTTGCTACAATGAAGTTAATTTTAAGTGTATAATAGGTACAGAACTAATTGTTCCAGATTGTATTATCTACCGTGGAGTAAGATGATCATTTTTCATTGTTAAAGCTATATTATAGACTATTATCAACTTAATAATAATATGCTATGTTACAGTCTGTAGAACTGCACCCAATACAATTTGTTTTTCATCTGAATATTGTTTAAAAAGCTGTAATGGTCAAAAATATTTCATATTTAATAATTACTAGAATCATTTCAAAAGAAAAATTAATATATACTTTTGGTCATTATGCAACTTTGATATTTCCCCTTAAATATCTTTTGCAAAATTTGGTAATATCATGTGCACTTAATGTTTATGTTATTCGCATCATGTTTTTAAAAAATATTCCTTCTTAACCTAATAGCTAAACATATTGAGATTTTCAACAATATAACAATTATTATGTTTTAATTAGTTACGTCGCTATGGACGTGTTTAGATCAACATACCTACTCTTAAATCCACAACATTGTGTACATAGCACCTTACACATGTTGAATGAAGAAAATGTGGTTATACTATTGTTCATATAAGAAACATGTTTTAAAAATGTTCAAAAAACCCATATTAAAACCTTTGACACAGTACTACTAGACACACATATATCTGAAAAGTCGTACCAAATAGATTGTGATCATGCTCATTTATGTTTGTTTGTAGCAACCTGATTTTAATGAGCTACTAACATCTAACGTTGTACCCTCGTATTTGTTTTATAATCTGTTTTGGTTCATTAAACAGGATTATTTTGTTCCACTAGTGTATCTGTGTCAACACGTCCTTTGATCCATTAAGAGTAGCATTAGGTTACACCTCTTACACTAATCCATGGTTCGCAATTATTGTATGTTAAAGACGAAATATCTGTAGTTTAAAATTACATAGTTCATGTATATACATACATGCATGTACTAACATTTTTGTATTACACTGCATTGATTACACTGCAATTTTTCAACTAAAATGTGTTTATATTTTATAATTTTTGTTCAGAGGGACTGCGAATTGTTTTTGACAGTGAGAAGGCTACTGCCAGTGTCATGGCCTAGGAATTGGTAATTTGAAAGTGTGTGTTTCTGGGAGTGAGAGGGGGACTGTCATTGCGATGGCCTGACGATCCCGAACCCTTTAAGAGGGATATGGGGGTCGTGTTACCTTTAAGTAAAATTCCATCTACAGAATGACACCCCAAATGTTACGTTATACCCTTCAATATGTAATATGCCAGAGGCTTGTGTGATACTATTTTATGTTTTTCATAATGCATTCAACAATGCATGGATGTGAATATTGACGATACTTAAACACACACTTTCAATAATCATTATATATCTTGAAACGTATTAAGCGATGACTTGCATTAATGATATTCTAGGCATTTAAAGAGACTATCCCGAGTTTGCTGATATTGCAACATGTTTTGTTTTTCACTAACTGAGCCTTCTTAACGATTAGCATGAGTCGAAAGCATGTTACGATGACAGCAAACTCAGAAGGGTATGTTTAACCTGGAAATTAAATTGGCGTTGATTGATAGTTTGATAGTTTGCTGTACTAAACATTCTACTTGCAGGTTTGATACCTTATTGTTATGATGTTTTGCTTAATCTCCGAGTAATGTATTCGGCCCATAGGCGTACGGGCCCCATTTTTGTAGGTGGAGGCTGCTTTTTGCTTCAATTAAACGAAAATGCTAGAATCTGGATAACAACATGTAATCTATTAGTATTACTGTCAAACAGCTTCATAGAGTTGCAAACGAAACAGTACGCACTTTTACATGGATTACAACTAATTTTGTGGGTAGAAACGTGGTGAAAAGGTTTCAGTCCAGCTCATTTTGCCTACAAATCTGTTGGTTTTTTGCCCGAATTTGTGGTTTTGCAAAGCGATCTTAGTTAAAGAATCACCTTATGTGCTCTTTAGATGATCTTAGCGCTAACATCGCTTCGTAAAACGGGGGCACCCTGGAGTAAGTATGAGTGATAAACTATAAAGGGCTGAAAGGGGGTGGGGGTGGGGGTTAGTATTGTTTTGGGTGTGCTAAAATTAAGCGAATGGTAATTATTTTATTAAAGAAAATATTTAGTAATCACAGTCATGTATGTATTGTAATAATTCAAGTCATGTTTAATATATTAGAAATATGATATGTAGCATTAGCACTTATAGGTTATTGACAGTAGGAAACACTGTCTTTATCTTTTATTTTTCTCTTATTTTGCTGATGTTTAGCTTTTATAACATTGCATATAATGAACTTAATGTTTCATTTGTTTTTAATGTTTTCCTTTTGTTGTTTTTATTTTAGATAGGTTAGTGTGTTTAATGCTGAAAAAAAAGTATGTATGTAATAGTAAAACCGCATTGCATGTTTTATGTTTTCTAGTAATTATGCGTTTCACTATTTTAATGCAATATAAGTTGTAGAAGCATCACTCGGGGTATATGGCTTTTTATGTACCCTCTGTGTGTTCTTTTACCCCGAGCCGAAGGCGAGGGGGTAAAAGAGCACACAGAGGGTACATAAAAAGCCATATACCCCGAGTGATGCTTCTACAACGAATTTATCTTGCCGACATATTAAACCATATAGCCAAATAATCAAAATAACGCCAGACAATAATTGTTAACAATTTATTAACGGAGCCGTACCACGCGGATGCGAACGAAACCACTTGCCAGTGACGAAAAATAGTTCCATCGATAAACGAGTTTTTAACTTCAAATGTTTGTAATACGAAATTGTCTGAAACAGATATTAATAATTCCAATCTCTAAAAATCCCTTTATTATAAACCCTTGGATTGGTCAAATTCTTATCACGTGACGATAAAAACTGGCATTCATAGCACCATGAATCTCAGTTTAGCACTATTTTTGGCTATATAGCCGGAACTACTTCATGAATTATGTCAACAAAGGAATCCCCGAGGAATTTCCTTGATTCTATTTTTAGACATCAAACAGTAATCGTTTGCCGTCAAACTTCTAAACATTTTCACATATAAATTATACCATACAAAATAGGTCGCTTCAGACATTTTTATTAAAGGTTAAGTTATTGAAATTACTTACGTTATATATTTATAGGAATTCAAAATCCCACAGCTAAAAATCTATTTTGCCGATCCAAAAAAAGTATATAATTCCAATGGAATTTGGTATTTTACAAAAGCGATTTCAAAAACAAAATTCAGTCAGTTCATGCCAACCATTAGCAGTAACGCGCATTCAACGGCATTGTAGTATGACGTACACAACACATAGTTTCTAAGTTTGCGCGCCACTGCGATGCAATCTTTAAACGAGTCGGGTTTTGAAACTAGGCATATCATGTACATGTCGGGACACAGGAACGAAGCTTCAATTCGAAGCTACAACAGAGAATGTTCTACTTTCCAAAAACGAAACATGAGCATGGCACTGTCAAATCTCACGAATACTTGTGTTGCACCACTTGAAGTCACATATGCCAAAACCATCCTGTTGCCACTTCCACATTACAAGGCCAGTAAACACACAAACTCGCGACACACCTGTTTCATCCATTTCCGGAAACATTGAAACCACTTTCTCCATGTCAAATCTATCAACACATGGAATTATCACGCACTCAAAATTTTATAACTGTAATTTCAACGTCGTAATTGGTAAATCTGGACAGTAATCAAAAAATGGCGCCCATCCACAGTTCGTAGTTAAAAATTCATACACCAACCGCTTCACATATAAATTATAGCATACAAAATAGGTCGCTTCAGACATTTTTATTACAGGTTAAAAGTTATTAAAATTACTTACGTTATATGTTTCTAGTGAATTCAAAATGTTTTTAGTTGGTATTGATATTTAATGCAAAAAATTAATATGAATTGTATTAATGATTGTAACATTGTCATTCTCTCATTCGGCTATTGACGGAAAAAGCCGAACCACCATAGGGATTCCGCTAATGTTGAGTATGAATTTCGTGTTAATAAAATAGTAAATAGTTGGAAAATAGAGTTCACTTTTTATTTTAAAGAGCTTTACATTAATGACATGGTTATGTGTTTGGAATTATAAGAATTGAACGTGAAATTGTTTGAGTTTCATGCTAGTATGAAACGCAAAACCGCTTTACACACTTTAGTACGCGCTACGCCATTCATACAGTGTGTAAAGCGGTTTTGCGTTTCATACTAGCACGAAACTCAAAAAATTTCGCGTTCAGTTCTTAAATAAAAAAAAAAAAAAAACAAAACTTTTTTTTAAAAAAAAAAAAAAAAAAAACCCAAACACAACTGTTGCTAATCGCGCATTAATACAATAACACCACGACCGTAATTAGGTGGCCGAGTTCAACATTGCAGCTTTTAAAAGTATTGAAATAGTGTATTTTATATTAATTATGTATACTTGATTGATTATCAATGTTATTTATAATCTAATTATTGCTTTAGCATTAACTGGGGTGGCTGGAAACTGTTGGAAATTACAGACGGGGTATAAGAGAATTTGGCTCCGCCCACTGGGGTATAAGGGATTTGCCCAACGGCAAACAACCAATGAGATTAAAGAATTTTACATGAAGGCGAGATAATGAAGTTTAATTCATTGTTTTAACATTCTCTTATTGTTTATTAGTTCCCTACCGGGCCAAACGGAGGGGACTGTACCTTTCATATCCGTCATATGTTCGTTTGTCTGTCCGTCCGTCTAGCTCACAAATAGTTTTGCGGATGTCTTTTCACAATGCCTTGAGATAATAAGCTGAAATTTAGTGAATAGCTTTCATGGCGATTTATTCATTTTTGACAGAGTTATCGCCTTTTAACGTAGGAGACAATAAAACAAAATCCAGAGTTTTTCGCAATGCTTCAAGATACCGAGTTGAAATTTTGTGTATAGCCTCATCATAAGCTGTTACAGATCAGGTTTCACATCCATGGCGATTTATCCATTTTTGACAGAGTTATGGCCATTGAACTTAGGAGATACGAAAATTTGTTTTCCAGATTTTATTTTTTGCAATGCCTCAAAATAGTGAGTTGAAATTGTGTATGTATATGTATATGTATCTTTATGATGTACTGTTACAGATCAGATTCGACTTTTATGGTATCTACCCATTTGTAACACAGTCATGGCCCTTGAACTTTGGACATGAAAATTGTTTGAGCCCGGCAGGGGACAAGTATTGCTTTTGAAGTACTCTCATAATGCTTTGTTTATGATGCAGGCCTTGGAGTGCAAGAAACTCTGACTTGGGACAGCTTCTCTATCTTGGAGATGTAGTGAATGCTTGACGTGGTAAAGAATTTGTACAGCCATGTCTCATCAGTCCTCACGAAACTGGTGCTATTTACTGGTTTACATGTTCCATTGTGTGTTTCGTATAATTAGCATGCATTTCCACCTTCCTATGGATCTTCACATCAAGCGCGAATACTTACTCAAGATATTTTGTATTGCTGATTGTGCAGTTTTAATCGAGTCCTTCTACGTTGTAAAATACCAATAAACTGCATTCCCCTAACACGACCACAAAACTAAGTAATTAATTTTTATTAAAAAAATCAATTTGAAAGAACAATCACGATAGTGTAACTCGGTCATAGGAAGGTTTCTTATTTTACCATCCAGTGGTATGTACGAGTTCGGATGGAAAAGGGTAGCATATACTGTACCCTAGTTAGTTGTAATTTTGTAACTGATGGTAACGTAGATTGCCAGTTTAATAGAGAGGTTTCGCAACCACTAGTTTACTGTTACTGATAGTGATAGGATACTACTTTTGAGTGTAGTTGGTGACGTCACAACGATTTGCTTCCCGCTCTTTACGATTAGTAGTGCATTTTGTGGCTAATGTATACAATTAAAAAATAAATAAATAACACTTCTGAGAATGCTGCCATCTTTAAGTCTCTAATCGTGGCGATGAACGAAATTAACTGAACGATAAGTACAGTTATCGAATCCTATTGGGCCGAATTTACGAATCCTGCTTAAGTGCTGTAAATGGTTGTAGTTACACGCGTGTAAGACATAAACAGGTGTTAAACACTGTAAATGGTTGTAGTTACACGCGTGTAAGACATAAACAGGTGTTAAACACTGTAAATGGTTGTAGTTACACGCGTGTAAGACATAAACAGGTGTTAAACACTGTAAATGTACGTCTTTACACGCGTGTAAGACATAAACAGGTGTTAAACACTGTAAATGGTTGTAGTTACACGCGTGTAAGACATAAACAGGTGTTAAACACTGTAAATGTACGTCTTTACACGCGTGTAAGACATAAACAGGTGTTAAACACTGTAAATGGTTGTAGTTACACGCGTGTAAGACATAAACAGGTGTTAAACACTGTAAATGGTTGTAGTTACACGCGTGTAAGACATAAACAGGTGTTAAACACTGTAAATGGTTGTAGTTACACGCGTGTAAGACATAAACAGGCTTTGTAAATTCGGCCCATTATGATTATCCGTAACAATAATGGTGTAAAGGTAATAAAACCTTATACAGGCCATATGGTCGGTTAATACTGTGTTTTTTAAATAATAATTGTATTGGGATAATTATTCTACTGAAACACACTAGCAATAACCGCTATATATCTTAAAGAGATGATTTGCATTATTACCAATCTACACATTAGCAAATTAAATTAACGTTGATACAAATAAATTGCTATTCTATACAGATTTTGTACTTCGGACATATCTACTTTTCTGTATTAAGTATACCTTATATTTGTTTATTTTTGCTTCTTTTTTGGTCTACATACCGTAATGTATTCAATTAACAAGGCAGTGTTTTCAAACTTGGGTGGCACCTTTTCCAGTGCAAATAGGGGGATATTTAGGAGAACGAATGTATATATATATAAAGACACCCCAGCACCAACATACAAATGCATCTGTTATTTTTTGTGCCAAGCAAAGGTGGTACTGTATTTAGGAATGGGAGAAAAACTATAAGGGGCACTCAGAATTGTTTTCAAAAACGCTGTAAATTCGAACTTTTGTTATGAAATAAAATTCTTTATCATCTCAATTATGTTTTACTATGTGAATGCAGTAAAGCTGTCTTTAATTGTTCTACACCGTTTCGTGTTTCAATATCAAATACATCTCAGATGGCCTGCCAGCTCTTATAGTTTACTGATGGTGGGTGTACTGTTAGGAACAGAAGTTGGAAACACTGCCTTCACTAGCATGTATCGTTTACAAAATTGTAATAAAGTTAGCTTGATTCTGGATTTTTTTCTTTGTTATATTTTTATCTAGTGAGTCTATTCACAATCTCTTTTGTAATTTGGTTATTTAGTAACAGAGGCTTCATGGCTACATATAAGTGCTGTTGATGGCAGACATCAGAAGATTTATGCTAGGGGTGGATGCACGATCAAGGGAAGGGGATTAAAGTTTAAACGGTGCATACTTTTGTTGAAAAGTACACTAAACATGTATTATCTACATGTATAGTGTCCACAGAAATATCAAGCTGGACAAATATAAATATTACATGTTCCACACTAAAAAACCCACCCAATAAATTCATTGCATCATCTGCTAAACACTCGGACTTTGAATTTTTCCCAACCCAGCACCTTCCTCTTAGAACCACGCCTGACATTGATATCTACATTTCACTTGTTTGTGGTTAAAGTTTTGTGCCCATCAATCTAATGAAAACCAGCCGCTAATTTTCCTAATGCAGCAAGGGATCTTTTATATGCACTTTCCCACAGACAGGAAAAGCACACACAACAGCCTTTGACTAGTTGTGGTGCACTGGTTGGAATGAGGAAAAACCGAATTCACTGAACGGATCCACTGAGGTGGTTCAATCCTGCAACGCAAGCACTTCAGGCGAGCGCTCAACTGACTGGTCTAAATCCGACCCCCCTGTTTGTGTGAGAGAGAGAGAGAGAGAGAGAGAGAGAGAGAGAGAGAGAGAGAGAGAGAGAGAGAGAGAGAGAGAGAGAGAGAGAGAGAGAGAGAGAGTGAGAGTGAGAGTGTGAGTACTTTTTAACATGTCCCAATACCACTAAGGTTTCGAGCATGTTCATCCCGGGCCCGGCCTCTGGATAGTCAGTGGTCTGGGACAGAATACTAGTGGGGAATTTAGAAAACTGCACCTAATAGGTGAGTGGTTTTTAATAATAAATAATTATATTTAAAAGGCGCAAGCCAAAACATTATATTTTAAAATTAAATATTTGAAATTGACTTTCATGACTTATTTAATAAATTAATCTAAATTAATTTAGGTGCCATTTTAGATCGGGCGTTCCACAAACCAAATAATTTTAATAACCAAAAAGTGTTTTATTCCTAAGGAAGTCAAGGAGGAAGGTTGCGCTCAAGCCTCACAGGGTTATTTAGTGGGTTAATTTAAGATGGAACACTTCCTATCCGGAACATCAGTGTGACCAACCAAGGGGAGAGGGAGGGCATGTTTGTTAGAAGACGCAGAACAATCACGCACATCCATTCTTTTCAAGAGGTGAAATATATTAACCACTGTTGAACAGCAAAAAACACTGCTACATCCCTTGCGAAACCATGTTTTATCATTTGAACGTCTTTCTTTTGCAATCAAAACTAGAAAATGGTTGCTGGGTGAATTGAGATTTTTGGTGGCGATGGATTTAAGGAATTATACAATACCTGTAATAGTAAGGAGATACGAGAAGTGAATTCCTCGCACGCTATTCCGAACTGGAATAAAAATTACTGTATGTGAAATAAATAATGCACGATAGTGAAGACATTTAGAGAAAAATTGTTTTAGGTTTGCAATCAAAACATACCATTTGCATTAAAATCTTTGTCTTATGTGATATAAAAAAGAAGTTGTTTTCTTATGGCCATCTTTGGGATGAATAAGCAAGTGCTTTCATTAAGAAATATTGTAAAAATGTATCTTAGATGTGACGAACTAAAAATTGAAGTAGTCAATCCTCGTCCTGAATGCAATTGTGTATGTCCAATGTTATTCTGATCAGCTTAGTGTGTGTAGTGGCTCCGATGTCATTATATATATATATCAATTGAGAAACAATGTCACTTCTCTCATGCTGGCTCGTACAAGACCAAGTACTGCTGGAATGCACACTAAATTAAAAAACAATGTCTGTTTCAAACATGCATGGCAGATTATTCTCATCAGCAGGATAGGTTTGAAAGCACTGATCCAGTAATGGCTGCCCCTGTCCACATTAATGATAACCACTAGTAATTAGGTCAGCTGCTCCAAGTTTATCAGTTCTAACCAGGTAACCTCAGTCATTTCACAAAGATTACTTGATTGAAAACAACTGTATCCATACTGTCTTAAAATTAAAGTAATTTAAAAATGCTGCCACTTACTAAGAAAGGAAAGTGTGGTTTAAAAAGGGATATCTCCCAAACAACAAATGCAGAACACGTAGGAAACTAACAACATCTATTGCTAAAGTAGGAGAACAGTTGGACTGTGTAAATCAGTGACTGAACATGTTATCAACTGTCATGCCCATGGAGTACCAGTGAGTGAACTGTTGACTGGTGAGCCGTATCGGCTTCTACGTTCAGTACCAGACCCACTAACTGAATTGGAAATAACTTCAAACAAAGTACCCGGCTCAAGGTAACTGATTTCATGTCTTTGAGTAGACACGCAACAAATTTTGATATATTTGCTGGAATGGTACTTATTTACATTTTATGGGTGAAAATTGCTCATAAATAAACAAAATGATAGGGAAATGTATACAGTTTCCATTTCATTGTGATAACTATACTTTCTCTGAAACAATAAACAAACACGCAACAAGAGTAACTCAAATATTTGTCTCTGAAGTCAGATTACAGTAACATTCTACTAATCTTGCAAGTAATCAAAGGGAGATAATCTAATTATGAAAATGCAATGTACATAAAATACACTTTTTTTTTTTTTTATATTTCAGGCAGGTCCCGAACATGCCGGGTGCCCCATTTATTTCATAAAGCCTCCTTATTTACAATAAACCAGGTTCTCCTTGAATGTGGCCAATAAAAATCTACATATGAGTGTAAGTGCTTGTTTCAAAATAATATACATTTTAGTTAGTGCATGTTTGTGTTTTTGTTTTCTTTATATTATTAGTGTGTGTGACTTAGGTGGTGTGTATTTATAATATCTTAACCTGGTTGACGGACCTGGCCTCCAAAGCTACAAGCCGGGGGGTCCAGGTCTATTTTGTTCTACAGTTTGTGCAATTTACCAATCTTTATCATAGTTTATATGTAATGTCAAGGGCGTCATTGCACGATGCGATGACCCCCTTGAAGCACCAGTGATTTAGGAATTTTTCTTTTCTGTTTGGCCACTCTAATGCGGCGAAATATTCTACTTCGACCCTTGAATATATTAAATGTTTGAAAAGAGCCATTTCATTACATGGCTTATCTCCCTCTAGTAATTTTCTGGTTGTCCATATTACCCTTATCGCTTTACTCCAGAGAAAAATTCCCAATTGCGATGCATAATCTCCAGGCTTATGTTTTATGCCGAAAATCATGGCATACGGATTCAGACGGAAATTGTTACCAAAAAGTTTTTTTTAAAGATCGGTTCAATTAGCTTTATGAATAGTTTTGTTTTGTTGCAGTGAAAAAAAGGCATGGAAGACTGAGTCCACTCTGTTGCACACAAGGCACTCCGGAGTGGTCGCAATCTTCCAGTCATATAGATGTTTTCTGACTGCAATTACGTTTCTAATCATTTTATAAATTAAATCATAGTCGGGATTTTCAATGAAACCTGAATTTAATGTTTTCCAAATGTTTTGCCAGTTTATGGTTTCATTAAAGGCTATATTCCACCTGGTTTTAAATGATGCATCTTTGTAAGTTCTTAATAACAAGACTGCGTATATGTCTTTAGTTTTCGCGTCTGTCACGTCTTTTTTCGTGTCACCTACGTTGATACGAAAGATGGCGTCTAAGTCACCATCAAAGGGGTCTTCATTTTGTAGCGTCCATAATAATGTCCGCGAAAAGTTGTCCTGTAGGTCTTTTAATTGGCGATAAAATACCGCGCTAGTTGAGCAACCAGCGAAGTCCAAAAAGTCGTTCGTCCCCACGTCCCAAATGTCTTTGACTAAATTTAGTCTTTCTCTACGTATACTTGTATATGTTTTGTTGGATATAAAGGGGTTTTCGTGTATCGGTTCATAAATTATCTGTCGGTAGCTGTTAGTGTCTCTAGTAATGTCAAGGTCCTTCCATGTTAATAGTATTTCCCTGTAGATATTCGGCATTGAGATGAAATTAGCTTTTTTATTTATAATTTTACATTTTAGAACATGTCTTTCAATATTTAAGTTTTTGTATTGGCCTAAAAAGTGATCCGCTAAAGATTTCCAGTGGCCATCGCCCTCTAGGCTTAAAAATCTACTTACAAATTTAATTCTTTGTGCTTTGATTTTTAGCCGAATATTTACGACACCCAACCCGCCTAACTCCTTAGGTAGTTGAAGTTGCTCTTTTGATATAAAATGTTTTTTGTAACTCCAAATAAAATCAAAAATAATTTTATCGATTTGTTTAGCGTATTTTTCCGGTAATTCCAAAACGTTAGATAAGTACCAAATGCCGCTGGTGGCAAGCGAATTTACTGCTACTACTTTGCCATGTAAGGTTAATTTACGATTACTCCACATGTTTAAAATAGTTTTGATTTTTTGAATTTTTGGTTCCCAATTATCGGCTGAAACATCTACGTTACCAAAAATAAAACCCTAAAATTTTGATTTTTTTCGTTTGTCCATCTTATATCAATAGGCGTATCTGTCTCGTACCTAAGTCTCCCCATTAGGAAACCAGTGGTTTTCTGAAGGTTGACTTTGGCTCCAGAAGCACGTTCGTATATATTTAAAACTTTAAACAATCGTTTAACCGAGTCTAGGTCTGATAAGGTCGCGTTGCCGTCGTCTGAGTATCCCACCCACTTGCTAACGAAGCCATCAGGTAGATTTATTCCATTAATTTTTGTATCTTCCCGAACAGCTTCCGCTAGAGTTTCTGCTACTAAAATATATAAAACTGTGCTGATCGGGCATCCCTGTCTAATACCCCGAGATAAGTTAAAATAGTTTGAAATATGTCCATTGACTTTTACCGCAGATGAAATATCTGTGTAACAAGTCTTAATCATTTTAATGAAATTTGGACCAAAGTTAAATTTTTTTAGTACTTTAAATAAAAAATCCCACTCTACTCTATCATAAGCTTTAGTTTGATCTAGAGAAAGAATTAACCCCGGTAAATTTTCACGATTAACGTATTCTATTAAGTCCCTTATCAATGACGCACCGTCATGTATTGATCTGCCTTTTACTGAACATTTTTGATTTGGGTGAATAATTTTTGGTAAGAAATCTCGAATTCTACTGGCCAGAACTTTTGTGATAATTTTGTAGTCGCAATTTAGTAACGAAATCGGGCGCCAATTTTTTAGAAGTTGTTTTTCATTGCCTTTCCAAATTAGAACAATTACACCGCGCCTCATGGTGAAGGTTAATTTTTCTTTGCTAAAGGCATCATTAATTACTTCTACCAGGTCACTACCAATAAGGCCGAAAAAATTCTGGTAGAATTCTGCAGACAATCTATCACATCCAGGCGATTTATCATTGGCAAAAGATTTAATGGCTGATGAGACTTCGTTAAGAGTTATTTCCCCTTCGCATGCATCTCTGTCTTCATCGTTTAACATCTTTGTCATTTTGTTTAATAAATAGTTTTGTGCCGAGACGTCTGTCTTTTCTGAAGTGTATAAAGTTTTGTAAAATTTAGTAGTTTCTTCTAAAATTTCTTGTTGTGTGTTAATTAAATTACCGTCTTCAGTTATTAAGGAGTCCATGGATTTGTTATTGGCTTTTTGTTTTTCAAGGTTTACAAAGTACGCCGTGCATCTTTCACCTTGTTCTATTTCGTCGACCTTGGCCCTAATTCTAGCACCCTGTAATTGTATTTGTTCGTAGTTTTTAATTTTATTTTGTACATTTAATAATTCAGAGTAATCATCCAAGTGTCCTAACTCGTCTAGTTGTGTTAAGAAAATTTCGTCTTGTTTTAAGTTATATATGTACGTCCTTTCAGTCCTGCGTTTTCGTTTACAATAGTCCTTGGTCAGAGTTTTTATTTTTACTTTACCCAAATCCCACCATAACAAAAGATCCTCATAATCCCCTTTTTTTGTTTTCCACGTCTGCCAAAAATCATTTATTAAATTAGCGTAGTTTTTGTCTTTCAGAATGCTATTGTTAAAGGCCCATAGTCCTGGTCCGTTGTTGTTTTTGTCGAAGGTAAAGTCAGCCCAAACAAGCTTGTGATCAGTATGTACGCACTGAGTTACACCAGCTTCTTTCAGGCCAGCAATAAACTGCCCTGAGATTAAGATTCGGTCGATGCGAGAGTATGTTTTATAAGCTTTACTGTGGTATGTGTAAGAGGTTCTGTTTGGGTATAAGTATCTGTATGCGTCTGTTAGTGCATGTTCGTTTATAATGTTATTTAATTCTTTAACCCCTATAGTGCCCCTAAGCTCCTGCTTCTTAGAGCCTGTCCGGTCAAGCGTTACACTGTCCACACAGTTGAAGTCGCCGCACAGAATGCGGTTAGTCACGGTTCGTTGGTCATTCATTGTGAAGAAGTAATTTACACAGCTTGCAATGAACTCAGCCCTTTGGCATGGGTTCACTGGACAATACAGATTAACTACGTTAAAAACCTGGCTTTTAAATTGGCAAAGTAAACTTAGAACTCGCCCTTCCGCGTCTTTAAGGGAATTAATTACTTTTATTTCTAAACCTTTTCTGAATAAAATAGCTACCCCCCATTTTCGGCCGACATTACATGAATTGATATAAAATTTCCCCTTAAATTCTTTTAATAGGTTTTTAATATTATCTTTATCATTGAAATGAGTTTCCTGTAAACAGATTATGTCAACTTTTTCGGTATTTAATAGATCTAGAATAAGGGCTCGCTTTGTGTCATTATTCACAAAGCCGTTCACGTTTAATGTGCCAATTTTCAAGTGGGTGCTGATAACTGCCAACTTTTAAGCATATAATGATAGTAGTGGTAATAATAATAGTAATGGTTATGACAAGAGTTTGACAACACATGAAACAAATATAACAATAAAAGAACATGGACATACATATACACAATACATTTCGCAACGGGGTCCTGTCTCGGGGACCCCGGGGGACACCAAGTCCAACGTTCGCCCTGGCCTTACAGGCCGCAGGGTGGGGTGGTGGCCGGGGTCGTGTCCGTGATGTAACACAAAAAACACATGAAAAACACAATATATATAAAAACACACAACATAGGTTCGCGCACGTTTGGGTTGGTCACACATAGAAACAACACATTTACACACGACTGCACAGTGGAACACAGTATGACTCCAACGATGAAAAAACACACACACAGACAACACAGAACACGAAACATCACAGAAACACAAGAAGGAACACTGAAAACACTGAAAACACACAAACTGAATGCACTTATTATTATCTCTGGTCGCATTGCGAAGACACAAAAGGGGTGGTCCGGGGGCATGTCCATGTCGTCAACGTTAGCTAGGTTTAGGGGGGTGTTCGTGAATCGCAGTCCGTGGGCAGTCCCGAGTCGGTAAGGAAAGAGGGGGTGGGGTGGAGACCGCTAGACCTAGGTCTTCGCGGACTTCTGGCCCTTGCTCCTGGAAGGGGCTGGGGGAGGGAGCGTGTGGCACGCTTTCTCCGGTGTCACGTCCTCCGCAGAGGATGACAAATCCCTCTTTTTCTCCTTCTTTTCTTTCTTTTCTTTCCTCTTTCTTTCTCTCCTGCTTTCCTCTCCTTCACTTTCTCTTTCTCCTTCTTCTTCCTCCTCTGATGGGGCCGTCGCTGGTGTTTCCGACGTGTCGATCACCAAGTTCTCCTCCTGGTTTGGGGCGAGTGGGAGGGGGGTGCTGTCCTCTTGGGCCTGTCCCTCCTGCCCGTCCTGATCGATACCCTTAAACTCAAACTGTCTATTGGGGCAATCCCATCGATGGTGGCCAGGCTTGCCACAGCTGAAACACAGCTCTGGTTGGTTTCTGTATTTGACAGTAAACCATTCGTGGTCACACGTTTGTAGTCTGGTGGGTATGTCCCTTAAAATGTCAACTTTTAGGGTCCTTTCCCCCGTCTTTACGTGGGTGTTACGCCACGTAGAGTAACTTGCTCCTACGACAATAGTGCCGTATTTCTTCAGCAGCTCGTTTATGTAGCTGTTCTCTACGGTGAGAGGCAGACCCCTCAGTCTAACCCACGTGCCCCCAGGGAAACGGGACAGGATCTCAAACTCGCGTCCTCTGACTGCGAGACCGGTCAGCTCTAGCTTGTCTCTCAATTCTTGGGAGTCCAGGTGAATTTCCCAAGTGTTCCTCCCCTTGGGTACGGCCGCTATCAGGTGTCTTACGACGGAGCCCAGAGCCCTACAGATCTCCTCCCCAGTAAGGGATACACTTAGCACTGCAAAAAAAAAGAATTTTTTCGTTTTTTTTATTTATTTAAGAAACCTGAAACAAAAACCTACAGGGTACTACACCGAAAACGTCCGACTATTGTGTCTGTGTATGAATATCCCTGCACCATCAGCCAGTAGATGCCAAAAAGCTGCAAATAAAGTTTGAAGAAATATAGTAACATCAAATACAGCAGACATGAAAGCCAGGAGAGAGACACTAAGGGACATAAACAAATTAAGGGGCTTCAATCCTAACACTGTCAACTTAAAATGCGATGGCATGTACAACAATCCATTGTAGTCAGAGGTTGGTTATACACAGAATTTTCAGTCATTTTGGTATTGCCTGGTGGTCACAGGCACTTCGCGAAATGACTGGTTTCACAGATTGACTAACATATACAGTAGTTGAACAGAAACACACAAAACAAGTGCTAGCAATTTGTACCAAAAAACAAATTATGCTCTAAACATCACAACATTAGTACTTCTGAAACATGCCTGCAAGACCCAACAAGATGGATGGGAAGTATTCTCGCAGGATCTAAAAAGTAAATGAAACAGATAAATAAAAATAATAGATTCTGAATCTTCTTAATATATGTTGCAATAGAAAAATTACTCCCAATGACATACAAATTGTCAGAAATATTTGTCTTTATGTTAAGACGGAAGTAGAAAAATTTAAATGTTTAAACTGGAAAAATACTGGACACAATATTAAAAATAAATAAAATAAATAAGTTTATTTGTAAAATTGTAGGTAAAATACACAAAAACAAAATAATTAACTAAATGTTAAAACAATAATAAATTTACGAATACAATATACTGTTAATAATTCTTTTGTATATAGATTAAAGAAAAACTGTTAAAAATTAATGTAATTAAGCACGAAATCAAAGTTACCTGCCCATGGGACCCAAATGCATCATGTAAGAGGACTTCAGTGAATGCGCTGGTTCGAATCTTGTTCCGGAAAAGACTCTCAACTGGTTTCCGTCGATTTGTAGAATGTAAGATGAGCAGAACAAAAATATCTATCACCTTGTGATCAGCAGGGGACTTCAACGAATCAATCACCTGAAGAAAGAAAAACATCATTGTATACTAGCAATCTAAAGTGGAAAATTGTTCTAGGAATTCTAATGCATGTTTTTATAGCATACTAATAATATAAATACATAGTTTTCAAAGGAGTTTGTAATACCTGTTCATAGACAACTTATGCTTATGTAAATATGCTTGAGTATACCAACATCTGATGTTTAAATCCAACACATACTGAACAAAGGTTAATAGAAGTAACCATATGTAAAGCCATATCTTAAAATACCCTATTCTTATCAATTAATGTGATATAGGCCTACCATGATCCAGGCTTCATTTAATGTGACATAATGATTGAAAACCAAGAAATGCTCATTACTGATAGCGCCATATAACCGTAAATAAAATGCATTGAGTGCGGCATTAAATAAAACGTTTCCATCCTTCAATGACACCTCAATTCATTTGGATATGGCTACTTGGTGTTCAGCATATGGTTAATTCGACATTTGAAACTGTCGATAGAGAGAATGGGATGAAATCAGGTCACCACTTGGGTTACTCCTAACAGTAAAAAAGCAAGGGATCACCTACAATGTACAGGCAATGTTTCTGCCAGAAAGAAATGTTTGGGTACGGTGCTATGGAATTGAATGCAACCACAGTCAACCGGGGATATCGGGGGCCTCCCCCAGAAAGAAAATGGGTTAAGTTTAGGGTTAGGGTTAAGAAAATCATACATTAATGACAAGAGTAATTAATTTTGTCAAAAGGGTAACTTTAAAAAAAACAAATCTGCAAAAACATTTGGGGATGACATCATACCCGTTTTACCATTTTACCCTCTGGCAGAAACCCTGACAGGTACTGACTAAACATAAACCAGCTGAATAACCTAATCATAAATCTCCTGGGAGGGGCGGGACGTAGCCCAGGGGTAAAGCACCCGCTCATTGCGCGGTCGGTCTGAGATGGATCACCGTCAGTGGGCCCATTGAGCTATTTCTCATTCCAGCCACTGCACCATGACTGGTATATCATAGGCAGTGGTATGTACTACCCTGTCTGTGGGATGGTGCATATAAAAGATCTCTTGCTGCCAATCGAAAAAGAGTAGCTTATGAAGTTGTGACAGCAGGTTTCCTCTCTCAATATCTGTGTGGTCCTTAACGATATGTCTGACGCCATATAACCGTAAATAAAATGTGCTGATTTATTAATCATCTGCTATTGGATGTCGAACATTTGTAACATTTTACATATATTCTTCAAGAGGAAACCTGCTACATTTTTTCTATAAGTAGCAAGTGATCTTTTACATGCACCATCACACAAACAGGATAGCACATACCACAACATTTGGTATATCAGTCATGGTCACGGTGCACTAGCTAGAGTAAGACATAGCCCAATGGGCCCATCGATGGAGATCGACACTAAAGTGAACATACTTCAGGCTAGCGTTTACCACTGGGGATTTGAAATAACTGCTGAAGCTTATCTTATCATATAACAGAAATAGTACATTTGAATATTAAATACAAATTATTTAATGAATTAGGTTATAATGTTGTACATGATAAATTAATGTTTGATTTTGTTTGTTGTTTTTCTAATGATTAAGCAGGGTAGTGAAATCACACTAGTTACTGTAAAAAGAACAATAAAATACATGTAAAACTTACATATGCCACATTCACTGTTACACAGGCTGGCTTATTAAACTAAAGTTTGTTTTGTCTAACAGCACGACTAGCACATTGATGTATTAATCATTGATCAGCTGTTGGATGTCAAACATTTGGTTTTTCTGACATGAAAGTACATACCATGATTTTTGAAATGCCAGTCAATGGGCACTGTTAGGATGAGAGAAAAAAACTAATCAGAGAATGGGACAACCAAGGGGTTTCGATCCTTCGATCAAAGTATCTCTAGTGGCTGTTCTAACGAACTGAGCCTATGTCTTTAGCATGCATATCTAATTAAAATTTGTCTTATGCTATTTCATGTTGTATACATGCTATTGTCCAATTCAATTATTTAGAGCCTATTTTTGTTGTTCAATTATCACATTTAATTCCTATTCAGTATGGTTTTCTTTACATACTCATGAAAACAAACCCTATTTTTTTTTAATATATAATCTTTCATCAAAAAGGTATGAAGTTTAATTATTTCAAATCAAAACAAAGCTCTGTATGTTTTAGATGGAAGTTCTTTCTGCTGTCAATACATACAGGTAAAGCTATTTGCATAACATGTGTTTGAAAATAATGTTCCTTTTGATCTTCCTACTGATGGACACCGACGTTTGATTTACATACATGTATATTTAACAATTATGAAACATAATTCAAGAGAAATTACTCAGTGTTTGACAAATGTTTGAGAATGTCACTAGCCCTCAGAGAAGCTTCAAATGGCTAGTGTACTATGTATTATAGTGATACAATTGCTAATTTCCACCAGCTCAAACCAAACATTCACTAGCCAGGACCAAGGACTAGTAGATTTGTCGAACCCTGAATTACTAAATTACTAAAAGTTTCCTACACAATAAAATTTAAATATTGTTAATTGCATTTGTAGTCATTATTATTACTTTTATGCAGTTAATTATTTTACCCTTGTGATGTACTGTACAACATAGTATAACCTAATTCATTGAATAATTTGTATTTATTAATAACAGAGATAACTGATTAATATTAAATTTTTATTTCAAGTTAAAAAACCCCCACCCAATTCCGAAATATCTCTTTATTACTTCGTGAAGACTGCCCCAGAGAATCACAGTATCAAGTTTCAGAACTATTTGATGAAAACTAGAAGACAAGTTTTTTAAATGTTCAATGTTAAATTTCTATTTAAAATTTTAAAATTTAATAACAATTCAAAATTTCCAATATATTTCTTTTAGTTTCTGAAGACTGCCCCTGAGAATACTTATACTAAGTTTCTGAACTATCTAATCAAAACTTTAGGAGAAGATAAACTGACCATTAAATTTTCAATGTTATGTTTTTTGAATTCAAAATGTTTGAAGTTAAAGGGACATTCCTGAGTTTGCTGCATTGTAAGATGTTTCTGACTAATAAAATATTTCTATGATTAAACTTAAATATTAAATATATTTTCTTGTTTAGAATATCAGTGTCTGTATATTCAATGTGTTTCTGGTCATCTTAATATTTGTAAGAAGCCCAAACTGGATTTTGTCTTCAAATAATTTCGTATGTACGAAAAAAACATTTTTAGGAAATAAAATGAAATTTACCCTAGTACAAATATTAGAACGATCAAAAACACGTTTAATATACAGCCACTACTATTTTATGCAGAAAAATATATTTGTAATTACAATCGTTAAAACGTCTTTGTTGGTCGATAACATCTTAAAAATTGCAGCAAACTCGATAACATCTTAAAAATTCACAAATTCAAACTTTTCCAAAGTATCTCTCTATTAGTTTGTGAATCAAAGTACCAATTTTCAGAACTATCCGATTAAAACTTTAGGAGAAAAATAGACTTACATTTTCAATGTTAAATTTATATTTAAAATGTTTAAAATGAATAAAAATTCACAAATTAAAAATCATTATTAGAAAAGATCCACGGATGAACCCTATAGCGGAACTAACAGTACTGTTTCTGTTATATAATAATATAAGCTACAGCAGTTACAGTAGTTATTTCTACCCTTTAGTGGGGGCCCATTAGGCTATTTCTCGTTCCAGCCAGTGCACCATGACTAGTATATCAAAGGTCGTGGTATGTGCTATACTGTCAATGCGATGGTGCATATAAAAGATTCCTTGCTACTAAGAAAAATGTAAAAGGTTTCCAAATTGTCAAATGTTTGACCATGGGCGTATGGGGACTCTTTGATTTAGGGGGGCTGGAGGGGTTGATTTGCCCGAAATTTTACCCAGATAAAATTTGCCCAAATTTTGCCCACTGTTTTGCCCGAATTTGGGGGGGGGGGGGGGGGCAAATGCCCCCCCCCCCCGCCCCCCCAGGTCGTACGCCCATGTGTTTGGCATCCAATAGTAGATGATTAATAAATCAATGTGCTCTAGTGGTGTCGTTAAACAATACAAACTTTATTTCTACTCGTCTAATAACTAAAAAACATCATTTCTCTTGGACTGCCATGAAACAACCAAACACTGCTGTGTCAGGATATCAAATTGCATATTCTCTTCAGAAGGGAACTGGCTTCAATATTGTTTATATAAAGTGGCCAGCAGTGGTGGACTTGTCATAACACTGCCTGGACATTTTAATTGAGTTTTTGTGGTCTGGTGTGGTCTCGAGTGGTCTCCGACAAGTGTCTTTAACAGATTAATATAAGGTTAAAGAGACAAACTACATATAAAGGTTTTAATAAACCACTCAAACCTGGTCCCCTTCTTCTGGGTATTACTGGACTTAAAACTGAGGTTTGCTCTAATCTTGGAAACCACCCGTCGAACAAAGGATACAAAATAACGTAATGTATGAAACTATAAAATAAAGAACATAAAATTTTTTTAAAAAATTAAAACATTTTGTTCAAACAAGCTTATTTAGTTGTTTAAAACTGGCCTCTGAAATTGTGAGAATTGTTTTGTTCACACATGACATCAATTTTCTATTCTCAGAGGCGGCCTTTCTTACCACTATATTTTCTTAATCCTGATAAACTTAAACTGTTTAATTCAAAATAAAGTATAAAGTTTTAGTGTTATTATTAGCAAGTATGATTCAAATTTAAAGTTACATTCTCTGGTTACCATATTATAACATCATGTACAAATATGAAATACAAGCTCAAATGCACTTTTACAAAACTTGTGTGTGTTCGCTATGAACGAAGATCGTCAAAAGTATATGCTTGATTCGTCGCCTGTGCCGCCTAGCTCAGCAAAGCACAAACGACAGCCTGTTGTCAGTTTCAGGTAACACATGTGTTTGCCAATTTCAAATTGTAGGGTTCGTCTAAAAAAATTAAAAGAGAAATCTTGCGTTGTACGAAGAAAGTTCGGAGTCAATCGTACCTTCCTATTTCAGAATTAGTATTTTATAAAGTGTTAGTAGAACTTTCAAAGTATATATATTTTTTAAAATAAAATATACTAAAGTAGACAATGAACGTTTTCACTTCTTAATTTTACGTGTTAAAATCGACAAATTCAAATAAATATTCTTTCGTTTGGAAAGGGTAAAGTTAGTGGGGGGGTGTTTAACGACATCAAAGTTAGAGCATATTGATTTAATAATCATCCGACGCCATACAACCGTAAATAAAATGTGTTGAGTGCATCGTTAAATAAAACATATCCTATCCTTCCTTCCATCTGTTGTTGGATGTCTAACATTTGGTAATTTTGACACATAATCTTAGAGAGGAATCGGGTGCATTTGCAGGGGAAGGGTATTGGAGGTCGAAATCCTTACTTGCCCAAGCTTAAAAAAATGTTTAATGTATTTTCTGGGGGAGCATTGTCCCATATAAACTTCACTCAACAGTCTATAACCCCAACCCCACTGAAATCCCTGCACACGCGTCTTGGAAACCCGCTACATTTTTTTTAGCATGGGATCGTTTATATGTACCATCCCACAGACAGGATATCACATATCATGGTCTTTTATATACCCGCCAATGGGGATCGATCCTAGACTGACCGCGCATTTCCAAAAAACACCTTTTTAGGTCTAAGTAATGAATAAAAATAACATATAGCCTTGAAAAATGTTACGTAAATCGAACACAGTACCCTCTTCTTCTACCCCTAGAGCATTACGTAACACCCCCTTACATGTAACACGTATGCCAACGGCTGGCCACTGTCTTAATTGCAAGGCAAATCCCCCACCCACCAACCCCTGGAAAGGCGTTGTACCATACCTCTATGGATATAAATATGTTTTGGAGATATGAGACGACCCCTCAATCAAGACAGTTAAATTTGTTAAAAAATTACAAAATCTCGCGTGATCTCTTGTTGGGGAATTCCACACTTGTGATAAGCCAATGAAAACCGAGATCGGTAGGAGCCCGTCAAAAGTGTCCCACTTTTGAAATACTGGCTTTGTTTTTGACCTGGATAAGCCAGCGTAGTGAAACAAATGCGGAGTGCGGCGTCATATATGCACCAAACATAATTGGATTTTCTGTTCTATATGCTTATATAATAAAAATATTCCAGACACTGCCGCTTTAATTATAAGTATAGTCTGTTATTTCTTTTACGTTCATCTGAGTATGAAAAAAAAAAAAGATCTGCAAATTTATGTGAGGTGGGTTTTTGTTTTGTTTATACCCCGATGAAGGTAAAAGAAATAACAGACAATCCTTAAATTAATGTGTTTTGGGCCATTGCCAGTTGTTAAAGAAACAGAAAAAACATATATACACATACACATAAGATGTACATATGCACACATGCGCACGCACAAACACTCTCACCTCTTGAGCATCCTGGGCTGTGGCTTTTTGTAAGAGAAACTTGACAACCACTGGTAGATCTTTCATCTTCACGGAATCCAGAGTCTGCATCACCGAGCCGCGAACCTGGTCAGACAGTTCAAACAGAATAAGAAAGATGAAACTTTCACCAATAAACTTCAGAAGATATAAATAGTTTTTAGCAAATTAAAAAAAAATTATAATTATTTTGGTACTGTCAAATATTTAATTTTAAAGATAATTATATAGTTGTTTTAACATAAAAATTACATAAAAGTTAACTTTGCGGGCACTTTTGTTTGGTTCATTATTTAAGAAAGGGAAGGACAAAAACAAATTACAGATTTCTGCTTGATTTAAAAAGTACCCCTAATGAAATTTCAACCCTGGCATTTCACAAGCATCATTTTTCTAATTAAATTATTTCTGCTCGATTTAAAAAGTACTCCTAATGAAATTTCAGACCTGGCATTTCGCAAGCATCATTTCTCTAATTAAATTATTTCTGTGTGATTTAAAAAGTACTCCTAATGAAATTTCAAACCTGGCATTTCACAAGCATCATTTCTTTAATTAAATTATTTCTGCTTGATTTAAAAAGTACACCTAATGAAATTTCAGACCTGGCACTTCGCAAAGATCATTTGTCTAATTAAATTTTCACCACCATAGGTGTATATGTTTTACTCCTGTGACTACGTACGACTGGTTCTTATTATCTCACCTCAGTCAGTAAATCTGGTTTGAGTGCCAAGTTAGACAGAGCATCGAGAATTGGAACAGTCAGCTGGTTTGCTTGACGTAAGATGTCCCTGAAATGTGAACACAAATATATATAAATCCACTGAACTCAAGTTCTTCTTGTATATATGGCCTCTGTATCAATTTGTCATTAAGACATATGCAGTGTAACGAGAATTGAGTTATTACTTTTCTAATAGATAAGCACTTTATTTTAGATAAGACAGAATATAAAGTATGTGCATTTTTTATTTGTCTGGTTCCACAAATAGATTTGATAATGTGGAATGAAAAGTGTGAGAATGGGAGTCATCTTGGTTCAGTCATGATGAAGTTTACGAAACACTCAAATAAAACTCTGAATGAAATGTTTATTAATTACAATAACTCAACATCAATGGTTTTGTTTGTGCTGGAGTTGTTAAACATTCATTCATCCCATGTTTTATAAAATTACAACTGACACCCTTTTCCTTGTCCCACTACTATAAAGTTATAGCACAATTTACACACAGATGCTAAGGGCTTGCCACTCAAGATTTATATACTGTAAACCTGGAAACAAAGATGCATATATATATAAATTTTGTGTTATTTGTGCCTGACCTCAAATCATGAAATTTATACCTACGGGTCATTTTTATTGCAGATACACACATGGTTTTTAAAAAAATGTACACATCATGAACATGCACTTTTGTGCATGTTCATGAGAAAAAAAAAATATGTCACAATATTAATCCAATTTACAGTAATCACATGATTAACATAAACTAGATAAATATACTGATAGAAAAATAATAAGGGAACACATAGCATATAATTAAGACTAAATTTAATTCCCTACTATGGTAGATACACATATATATGCCTGAGTTGAATATGGGATTGAATGTCAATACTGTGTGACTGACTGCCAGTAACATGATTAACATCCTGACACTGTGGATGAGGCTTTTGGTAGCAGTCAATATTTATTACTAATTAGGGGGCTGGACATATTCCAGTGGTAAAGTGCTCACTTGAAGTGCAGTCAGTTTAGGATCGATCCCCGTAAGTGGGCCCATTGGGCTATTTCTAGTTCCAGGTAGGTGAACCACGACTGGTATATCTAAGGCCGTGGTATGTGCTATCCTTTCTATGGGATAGTGCATATATAAGATCCCTTGCTACTAATAGAAAAATGTAGCAGGGTTCCTCTCTAAGACTATATGTTAAAATTACCAAATATTTGACATTCAACAGCTGATAATTAATAAATCAATGTGCTCTAGTCGTGTCATTAAAAACATTATATAAAAAATTATTACTAATTATGTGTTCCTCAGAACACAATGTATACTGATGAAAAAAACGAAAAAAGGAACACATAATTAGTAATAATTTTTACATCGTTGTGTTGTGAATCTTCTAGCATCTCTGGTAAGCAACAGATCATTTCTCTCTGAACGTCAAATGATGTCAGTCACATCGTACAATTTGTATATTATAAACACATGATGAAGAGAAACCAACAAATAAATCCCTCAGTGTCTTAGCTACATCACTGTGTTCAGAATCTTCTACAATCTCTGGTAAACAAGAGATGATTTCTCTCTGAACGTCAAACGATGTCACTTCAATAATCTCTAGCAGTTTCACAGTGAGATCCTGAAAATTAAACACCTCCATCATTTCTGATACACAATTATTTATTAAACTCTTATTTTTGTCACCAAAATCTGTTCTGAAGTCATAATTTGTATGCATTTCCCACTGTGACTATGATTATAGTAAATGGGCAGGATCTAGCTCAGTTAGTAGAATGCTCATCTGAGGCACTTGAGGATCAAACCACCTTAGTCGGGTGGGGGGTGGGGGTGGAACCACTCTACAGTCTGAAGATTCAATGGTCCAAAGGTTCAATAGTCTGCGGTTAGGTCTATAAACCTTCGGACTACCGAACCTAGGTTTAGGGTTGATTCTTCGGACCATTGAACCTTCGGACTACTGAACCTAGGTTATGGGTTGAACCTTTGGACCACTGAACCTTTGACTACTGAACCTAAGTTTATGGTTGAACCTTCGGACTACTGAACCTAGGTTTAGGGTTGAACCCTCAGACCATTGAACTTTCGGACTACCGAACCTAGGTTTAGAGTTGAACCTTCCGACCACTGAACCTTTGACTACTGAACCTAGGTTTAGGGTTGAACCCTCAGACCATTGAACTTTCGGACTACGGAACCTAGGTTTAGAGTTGAACCTTCCGACCACTGAACCTTCCGACTACTGAACCTAGGTTTAGGGTTGAACCTTCCGACCACTGAACCTTCGGACTACTGAACCTAGGTTTAGGGTTGAACCTTCGGACTACTGAACCTAGATTTAGGGTTGAACCTTCCGACCACTGAACCTTCGGACTACTGAACCTAGGTTTAGGGTTGAACCTTCTGACCACTGAACCTTCGGGCTACTGAACCTAGGTTTAGGGTTGAACCTTCGGACTACTGAACCTAGGTTTAGGGTTGAACCTTCCGACCACTGAACCTTCGGACTATAGAGCTGTAACCTCTTTGTGGACCCATTCTCTGATTGGGTTTTTTCCTGTCCCAACCATGATTGGTATATCAAAAGCAGAGGTATGTGCTGTCCTGTCTGTAAGAAAGTGCATGAACACGATTCCTTGCTGCTAATGGAAAAATGTAGCAGGTTTCCTCTAAAAATTGTGTCCTTGATTACCAAATGTGTGATCCAATAGCTGATGATTAATAAATCAATGTGCTCTTGTGGTGTCGTTAAACAAATATTTTGTTGGATATCACCAATACATTACAGTATCTAGTTGACAGACTGGTTCTCAAAGGTGTGTTTTCTTGTATTTATGTCTGAACTACATGTACATGTATGTCTGACATAACACCCTATAATCAGAATTTACATTCATGCTCAACTCCAGTTTTATCCATCACAAATTACGATCAGAATCAACAAGATGATTACAGAACTGGCTCTGGCACTCACCAACCTGGGAAATTTTATTTTAATTTGGCAAAATAATTTCATGTAATAATTGATATTTTGCAACAAAATAACTGTTTCTGCAATTTTGAAAGTTTAGTACATAATCTGGTGAAATTTTCTGTTCACCCACAGCTAGCCGAAGATTACAGAGATTACAGCACAAACAGCTATCTTACTAACTAAACAGGAAAAGGTCTAAAGGCAAGATTTATAACAAATAATTTTATCAATTATTTATCATAATTAACTTTTTAATGTAACTCTACTGAGATGATTTTTGTAAACCTTGCTGCAGATGATACGATCCAGCCATCGGAACTGACTTAGTAGAAGACGTGGAAGAAAAACCTTTTCTCCTTCTTCAAAAATATCACTGAAAAATAAACATACATCATTGTAAAAAATATCACTGAAAAAAAGCATACATCATTTTGAAAAAGATCACTAAAAAATATGCATACAATGTATGTAGTTTTAAACTTAAAATACTGCACCAGACAGTTAAACACTTACTCCTCATCTCCTTCAAACTCAGGCAGTTTTTCCAACAACAAGAGTCACAAGCTTGGGCTTCAAGAGAAAAAATAAGTGTCACAACAGAGAAGAAACCTGCTGCACAATGTACTGCAATAAACAGAGACACTAATGAGGTACCTAATGGATGAACCAAATGCTGTTTTCATTTTGCCGACATCACATCTGATACATGTAGTCTGAACACAGAAATATCTGTTTGGTTTTAATTCTGTTTTGTAAAAAAGACTATATGTATGTTAATCAAACAATTTTTTTTTAAATGTATATCCTGCAGTAATCAACAGTTGCGCATGTAAGAACAAACAGTAAAGTAAACGTCTAACCGAAAAGCAATAAAATAAAATATTATTTACTTAACTAGTTGGACCAGAACTGTATATAGCACACTATAAATTTACCACAGCAAATTTTTAAATAGATGCCACAGCAAGTTTTTAAATAGATCCCACTTGTGGCATAAAATGAATAGTCCGACACTCCATTCTGTTGACATGTTCGGCAATTTCTATCTCAGGATTCTTGTACAGTCAAACCTGTCTTAAGTGGTCACACAAGGGAGTAGATAAAAGTGGCCACTTAAGACAGGTGGCTGCTGATTACAGGTTGCGACATATAGTCTTTAAAACATTTGTTGTTGTTTCTTGTTTTAGCGTCTGTACTGCTAATTAACAGATGTGTACTTTAGTTTATTATAAACTTTTGACATGTTGCCTCCTTCAGGAAAAAGGGGGCAGGACGTAGTAAAGTGGTAAAGCGTTCGCTTGATGCGCGGTCGGTCTGGGATCGATCCCCGTGGATGGACCCATTGGGCTATTTTCGTTCTAGCCAGTGCTCCACAACTGATGTAACAAAGTCCATGGTATTTATTATCCTGCCTGTGGGATGGTGCATATAAAAGATCCCTTGCTGCTAATCGAAAAGAGTAGCCCATGAAGTAGTGACAGCGGGTTTCCTCTCAATATATGTGTGGTCCTTAACCATATGTCTGATGCCATCTAACCATAAATAAAATGTGTTGAGTGGGTCGTTAAATAAAACATTTCCTTCCTTCCTTCAGGAAAAACTGCAACTGGAATGTATTAAATTAACCGTTCTCAACAAGTTTGTTCTCTCTTTCCATTTAATTATTTAATTTCTACTTCATGCTGTGTATTGTCATAGTAAGTGAATCTACAAATGTAACGCGTAGTCCGCCCAGTGGCAATTAGATGCATTCCATAGTCATACTTTCTTAACTGACACACAGTAGAGAAAGAAAGAAAGAAAGAAAGAAAGAAATGCTTTATTTAACGACGCACTCAACACATTTTATTTACGGTTATATGGCGTCAGACATATGGTTAAGGACCACACAGATTTAACGAGGAAACCCGCTGTCGCCACTTCATGGGCTACTCTTTCCGATTAGCAGCAAGGGATCTTTTATTTGCGCTTCCCACAGCCAGGATAGCACAAACGATGGCCTTTGTTGAACCAGTTATGGATCACTGGTCGGTGCGAGTGGTTTACTGGAAACCCACTGTCGCCACTTCATGGGCTACTCTTTCCGATTAGCAGCAAGGGATCTTTTATTTGCGCTTCCCACAGGCAGGATAGCACAAACCATGGCCTTTGTTGAACCAGTTATGGATCACTGGTCGGTGCAAGTGGTTTACACCTACCCAATGAGCCTTGCGGAACACTCACTCAGGGTTTGGAGTCGGTATCTGGATTAAAAATCCCATGCCTCGACTGGGATCCGAACCCAGTACCTACCAGCCTGTAGACCGATGGCCTAACCACGCCGCCACCGAGGCCGGTACACACAGTAGAGATGTCGGGACTGAATGGGTTTTATAATCTTCATGAAGGTGTGAAGATTGGCTACTTGCTGCACCTTATCGCTGTTGTTAAATATCCCTTTTATATAATAGTAAACATTTACTGTGACCGCTTAATACAGGTATTTTAGCGATTTGGGATCCAATTTGGGTGGCCACTGGCCACGTTTGACAGGTGAACACTTATTACAGGTGCATTTAAGTTATAAATCGTTTGGGAGGGAAAAAAGTGGCCGCTTTAGGCAGGTGACCATTAATACAGGTGGCCGCTAAGACAGGTTTGACTGTATTTGGTATTGGAGAAAACAGACGTTTCATTGATGAAAAAACTAATGGTGTAAATCACTTAATCTGACAACGGACTAGGAAGCGTTGTCTTCATTTGTTGGTAAATGTGACATTACTGGTTCGCGTGTGTGCATGAGCTTTAGAATTATTGTGTTTATTGTGTCATGAGCATCTTTTGATGTGTGCGACTACTGATTACTCCACGATAAATATTTTAGTCCATTTTGGTTTATGATTATAAAAACAAATACATGTAGCTTTCTTTATTCACTCAGTTCATCTATTTCTATTGAGGACCCAACACACTTAAAAACAAATAACGCCCAACTTAAATAATGATCGTAAATCACATGTATATTTTCTATTTAAGACCCAATGCACTTAAAACAAATAACTTCCAACTTGAAAAAATAACGACGGTAAAACATACCTGTATGATATCCATACCAAGCAGAATTCTAACCAGACTGTTCTGAGTGGACGACCGAGCACTGAAAGTTAGAAAACAGGCTTAATGTGTTATTATAAGTTAATGCATTGTCATGAGGTGCATATAGATAGGACCGATATTAAACAAATTACAAAATAGTACAGTATTTTTATTATGAGACACATGCAGAGATTATCAAATAAGTACATTGTAAAACAAAAAGTATCATTATGCAAAGATGTGATACCAATTTTAAAATAAATGCCGAAAATCCTAAAACAGTGTTGTAAAATAAGGTGGCTTTTCATCATTTTAGATTAAATCCAGTTTATTTAGTAAAAATTATGTTGTGCAAAAAAAAAAAAACTGATATAAGTTAAAAAGTTGAAAAATGCCAGAGTGCCAAGACAACAGTCAATATTTTTCTGGCATTAATTAAAGTGGATTTCTATTATATTATTTTAGTGTTGCTGATAACTAAAAGACAAAATCAAACATGTATCACTAGAAAACACTACTACAGCCTTGTAGAAAAATAAAAGAAACCCCATCCTCATTCCAAAACCTACATCTTTCTCTTTCTTTTACCACACAGAAAAACAAGTCCTAGCCCTTGTAATTAATTCACAATGGCAACCAGCACAGTCACCCACAAAAACCTTTGCAAAATTGATCTGCATCAGCACATTCATCATTATCAGATGTTCTAAATTGCTGTCACAAGATAATCAGTTTCAAGGGCTAATGTGCCCCTTTTTATTTAAAGAATCCCCACCAAAACTGCCTCTCTTTACAGAATACTAAGTGGTGGATAGATTCTAAAGTCATTCCCAATACAGGGATCGACAAATCCACTAACCCTCGGTCCTGGCTAGTGAATGTTTGGTCTGGGCTAGTGGAAACAGTCACCTGTATTACTATTAATACATAGGGCACTAGCTAAAGCTTGTGAGGGTTAGTGGAAATAGTCACCTGTATTACTATTAATACATAGGGCACTAGCTAAAGCTTGTGAGGGCTAGTGGAAATAGTCACCTATATTACTATTAATACATAGGGCACTAGCTAAAGCTTGTGAGGGCTAGTGGAAATAGTCACCTGTATTACTATTAATACATAGGGCACTAGCTAAAGCTTGTGAGGGTTAGTGGAAATAGTCACCTGTATTAATATTAATACATAGGGCACTAGCTAAAGCTTGTGAGGGTTAGTGGAAATAGTCACCTGTATTACTATTAATACATAGGGCACTAGCTAAAGCTTGTGAGGGTTAGTGGAAATAGTCACCTGTATTACTATTAATACATAGGGCACTAGCTAAAGCTTGTGAGGGCTAGTGACGTTCACAAACATTTGTCAAACACTGCCAATACCTTTCACATTCCACCGATGTAAGAGTTGGCATCAAACTTTTGTAGAATCTGAAAAAGAAAGCTTCTATTATGTGATGCAATGAGGTGACGGACATAGTAACAAGATACAGAGAGAAAAGATCGGCTGTTCTCAACAATTGAAATGGTTTTTGCAAAACTCAAGCAGTCTATAAGATGTCGACCTAGTTATGTTTCAAATAATTATATCTTTATGTATGTACCACTTGTTTATTTATACAAAACATAAAAGGGGCTTTAATCCATTTGGTGATAATCAGCCTATGTATGTAAACTTGCACGGTATATCAATGATCAAGCAATCTATGTATGTAATCTTGCACGGTATATCAATGATCAAGCAATCTATGTAGGTAAGCTACACGGTATATCAATGATCAAGCAATCTACTTATGTAAACTGGCATGGTATATCAATGATCAAGCAATCTATGTAGGTAAGCTACATGGTATATCAATGATCAAGCAATCTATGAATGTAAGCTTACACGGTATATCAATGATCAAGCAATCTATGTATGTACGCTTACACGGTATATCAATGATCAAGCAATCTATGTATGTAAGCTTGCACAGTATATCAATGATCAAGCAATCTATGTATGTACGCTTACACGGTATATCAATGATCAAGCAATCTATGAATGTAAGCTTGCACAGTATATCAATGATCAAGCAATCTATGTATGTAAGCTTGCACGGTATATCAATGATCAAGCAATCTATGTGGTTATTGCCATTTTCCCCACTGTCAAGGTATTACTGAATTTACTAAATATTTATATGAAAAAAAACATTCACAAAGATCTTAAAATTTTACTACACTATAACAGGACATAGGATTTCAAATTTCATGGGAAACACTTTTTCGGTTCCGTGCCTTGCGATCAAAGGAACCCATCAGAAACTGTCTTTTAAAAAATAATTATATTTATCCTATAACTTACCCATGATATTCATGTCATAAACCCATGTGATAATTTACTTTATTAACCCGGTTAATAATGGTATGCAAATTTGCAAGGTCTCTAGGTAATGTGTTGCTGTGGATGGGTCATTTGCTTACAAGCCAACAAGACCCGTGTACCTGAGCGTAACGTTTTCAAAGATATGTTTAAAATGCGTAACGTCAAACTAATCTGTGCTATCGTGATGACGTCATATTAACAATGTGATTTTCTAAAAAAAAAAATTAAAATGTTATTTTAGAAGTGTTATAGGATAAATAGAATTCGCTACTAGTGTTTTTAATATGTAGTAACATTAACATAGACTTGGTTGATATTTTCCATATTAAAAAATACTCGTGACGAATCCTCTATATATATTATTTTCGTTGAATAGTCAGATTCGATATAATAATCAGATCCAGGGAGGGTCCAGACCATCCCCACCATAACCTTTAAGGGAGAAACGTGATTATATTAACTGTTCTGTGTAAAAGGAGAGATCAGTCATCACATTTGGATGCCCCCCTTTCAGAAATCCTGCATTCGCACCTGCATGGGAAACAAAAATTTCAGTTCTGTGATTTTACCGACACGGTACCGGTAACGATTGTTTCCGTGAAATCCAAGTGCCTACTATAACCAATATATGTAGTGTAACAAAATATGGAAACACAAATCTTTTACAAAACAATGGAGATGGCTGCTGATTCAAAGTAGTTTAAGCACCCTCTTATTAAACAGTTATTTAATCTGCTAAATGTAGCTACAATACTGAATTGCCCATAAAATTTGCTTATTGCCTATTTAGAGGCCAAGTCTGATTATGAAGACAAATATAAGAAATTAAAAAATATTTTTTCTTTTAATACCGTGAAACATTTTCAATATAGTCTTGAAATCCTTGCAAAAATTTTTCCAAAACCTAAAACAAAATATTATACAGTTATAACCAGGCCTCAAATTAGCAAAAGCTTGTGACAACTGAAAATTATTTCACTCGGGACATAAATTTGTTAATTGGCAACTCGTTTATTATCATCCATGTATCAACAAACTGTCCAGTAATTACTGTGGTTGTTATGTTTCTACTTAAGTCTTTTTAACTACTAAATTACATATTAAATTCATTTTCTTCTTTACAATATCAGTGACTGAGTCTGTATATCAAACACGATTATTTATAAATATATTTTCCAAATAATTATTATAAAATGAAAAAAAAAAAAATTCCAGGACTTTCCAGGGGGTAATTAATTTTTCCATGGAGTTTTATGAAAATAAAATTTAAGCACTTACCAGGATTTTCCAGGATGTGTGCGAACCCTGTCTATATATATCAACAAACTGTCCTGTAATTACTGTTATTGTTATGTTTCCAGTTAACAGTCTTTCTAACTACTAAATTACATATTAAATTCATTTTCTTCTTTACAATATCAGTGACTGTATATCCATGTATTTGTGATAATCCTAATGTTTGTAGTAGCTGAAACTTCACTTTATTTCCATATATCGTTTACAGTACAAAATTATTGGCATACATACACATATTTACACAGACTTATCACCTAAACATGAAAATTTATTTAATATATAATTTTAGTCATTTGTATTATCCAAAAACTTGTTACAATTATAGCATTAAACTTTCTTTAACAAGAAATAACATCATTGTTAAATAAATAAATAAATCAATGAATGTTTAATGACAGCCCAGCACAATATATATATATATATCCATTGTTAAAAAGTCATATTATACAGTACGGCATCTGTCAGAGAATGGAAAAGCTGAGCACTATATATAATACAAGAGAAGCACGTACATCAGGAGAACTGTTGTGTCTTTTCAAAGCCAGGTTTAAACTCCTCTGAAACACAGCCTGGTCAACGCCTGAAATAAACGAACAAAGCAATGTTTAATGACTCACCAGCTCATTGTGAAATATACCAGAAAACCAACGTTTAACAGCATGGACATTCTGCTTAACCACAAACACATAATAATCATGTCACATTTGGCTTAAAGAATGTAATGCAGAAATCTGATGCTACAAGAATAGTTATTTTACATAACTGGACAGAACATACCATGTATTTTGATAGTCTATACCAGTTACAAAGCACTGGCTGAAACACAAAATAACAGAATGAGAATGTATTCACCAAATGGGATCAATTATCATCGGTAACCAGTCAATTCGTACCAGTCATTTCGTACCATAGTCATTTCGTACCCAATTTTACCATTTCATACCCAAGTCATTTCGTACCCTGGTCATTTCGTACCATAGTTATTTGGTCATTTCGTATCAGAAGTCATTTCGTACCATGGTTATTTCGTACCATGTCTGTTTGGTCATTTCGTACCTTGGTCATTTCGTACCTCAATCATTTATTGTGCAGCTTAGTTGACTCATAGATAGTAAAATGTCGAATTACTGGTTTAAAAAATAAGCATTAGGCTAATGTAGCTATAGTGAAGTCCCACCCTTAAGAAAGAAACAAACATACAAATAACAAGAAAAAGATGATATATTACTTTTATTACTTTTATCTTCAAACGTTTCCGTTCATCATTATATAACAAGCACTTTCTGTTAGAATAACATATCAAGATCTTCTAAGACAAGCTGATCTCAGAAAAACCTTAATTACCCATAAAGACCATGTGTTAGATAAACGGATTATGGTTTTATAAAATAAACAAAGGCCATGGTTTTCTTCACCAAGTTTATTACAAGAGGCCCAACATATTTATTACAAGAATCCCTACAACAATGTTGTTATTTTAGCAGTATCTTTGAACAAATTAGAACCAATGAAATTTGTCATCCAGGATCAAATAAAACACAATATTTTGTGAACATCATTTCATTTCCCTTGCTCGTTACGATGAGGGATCTATGTTTAGCTTGCGACTGTTTAGTTAGGCCAAGACAAGAGGCCTTGCAATGTGATATGTGCAATAGATGGCAACATCGGATATGTGGTACCAGTAAGTACAAAAAATATTTATGTTTATTTTTGTAAATTGTATTTATATCATAATTTTATTGCCTTGTATCATAATTCAATATTCAAGCTCATGACTTGCCTGAATAACCTGGCTAGGTTTTTTTTTTTTTTTTAACTTGTTAACTTGCTTATTATATCATTTTTGCTTTGTTTTAGGTATTTCTCGAGTAGTACATGTATACTGTGCTACGAACAAAGGTAATCAACTAGATATGGTATTGTGTCAACTGTCGCGATAGGTCTGTTGTAGGGGTGCCAGTAACAGAAAGCACACGAAACGATGCTATTAATACGTAAGTAAAACTTTTTTATTTCATAAACCTCTGATCATATTATGTCTACTTTAAAAATAAATTATTTATACAATTATATGTATTTTAAATTTATGTATTTTATATAATTATGATGCACGAAAATTTAATAGTTCAGATTCTTTATTATTATCATTATTTCTTATTATTATTTCTTATTATATAGAACAATGCCAATGGCCACTACCTTACAAGAAGACTGATATGACAGAAGACAGTGGTTTGCTGGAAAAGAGTGATCAGAGGTATGAGAAAGGTTTGAATGAGTGCAGGAGATGTGTCGTCATTTGAAATATTGAGAAGATCATTCACGATTCCTGACGTGCACATGGAAGAGTGAGAAATATAGTTAATATACTGTCGCTTTGAATTTGAATGACAACCGCATGCCGTAATCAAAATCGTACAATCTACTTACAAACTTTTGTAAATTTTTACTAATATTTTTTTCAGATCAATCTAGGATCATAATCCATTGGAATACAGTTGCGCTGATGATATAGAATTTCACGTGGGAAAAAATGGGGGTATATGACAACATCAAAAGCTTGTGGATACTAGGGGATATTCGTATACTGTAAAGATAAGTAATTTTATATTGTGAACTGAATTAATTTGTGAAGTAAATATTTTTATCTTGTGTTTATATATATATATATATATATATATATATATATATATATACACACACACATACATACACATACATATATATATAAATTGGGGGAGGGGTGTTGTGTTTGTGTCTTCTTATTTGTTACAACTCTTTTTTTAATTTCTATTAACTTCAGCGAGTACGTAACAATGGATCTGTAGATTGGTGGTGTTCAGTACGTTCGAAGAAAACAGATGCCCTGCAACTTTAATCCAAGAGGGAAGCCAATTTCAACTTGGGAAACATTCGCACAATCACGATTCCAAACATAGGTCCACTTTAGGTCTAAAAATCCGGGCAGAGGTATTATTAGTTTTTATATACCTCACTTGAATTTTATTAAACAATATTTATTTTTGTTTATTTCAGCTTTATAGTAACCAATATTTTATGTTATATATAATATATATATATATATATATATATATACACATGTATATATATATATATATATACACACATGTATATATATATATATATATATATATATATATATATATATATATATATATATATATATATATATATATATATATATATATATTAATACTGTTATTATAGTGTAATGGCCCATTAAAATATTAAAATCAATTACATATTTCATTTTAGGTGAAAGATTTAGCCCACTATGGTACGAAATGACCAAACATTATGGTACGAGATGGTAAAAAGTAGGTACGAAATGGCTATGGTACGAAATGACTATAAACTATGGTACGAAATGACTATAAACTATGGTACAAAATGGATGGTACGAAATGACTAGTAACCTCATTATCACACAAATGTTATCTTCCACCATTTACATGGGATCAATCATCATCACACGATTCTTATCTTCCACCATTTACATGGGATCAATCATCATAACACAATTGTTATCTTCCACCATTTACATGGGATCAATCATCATCACACGATTGTTATCTTCCACCATTTACATGGGATCAATCATCATAACACGATTGTTATCTTCCGTCATGTACACATGTACATATTATTTATTACCTATTTCATTGTTTTTCTTTCCATTAGTGAGAATAAATCCTGCCTTGTTGAGCATCTCAGAAAAGACAGACTTGTCACTGTATACGTCATCTTCTGTCTGATCCACACCCCTCTGCTTATGTTTACTCTGGTCTGAAATACAGAATAACAATAGACTTGTCACTGTCTGAAACATAGAATATCAATAGTCTTGTCACTGTATACGTCATCTTCTGTCTGATCGGTACACCTCCGCTTACGTTTACTCTGGTCTGAAACATAGAATAACAATAGACTTGTCACTGTCTGAAATACAGAATAACAATAGACTTGTCACTGTCTGAAATACAGAATAACAATAGACTTGTCACTGTCTGAAATACAGAATAACAACAGACTTGTCACTGTCTGAAATACAGAATAACAACAGACTTGTCACTGTCTGAAATACAGAATAACAACAGACTTGTCACTGTCTGAAATACAGAATAACAACAGACTTGTCACTGTCTGAAATACAGAATAACAACAGACTTGTCACTGTCTGAAATACAGAATAACAACAGACTTGTCACTGTCTGAAATACAGAATATAACAATAGACTTGTCACTGTCTGAAATACAGAATAACAAGAGACTTGTCACTGTCTGAGATACAGAATAACAATAGACTTGTCACTGTATACATCATGCTCTGTTTGATCGGCACACCTCCACAAGCTTGTGTGTGTAAACTGGTCTGAGATATTTTTTATAGAATCACAATAATGTTGTCACTGTATACATATATATCACCTCCTCAATCCACACACCTCTAGTTATGGTCACACTGGTCCAAAAATAGAGAATAAAATACTGTTATTTTGTTTGAAATAGCATGTCAAGAGAAGTATGTCCTGAGAAAAATATGCCTGTTGGAAATAGGACAGCACATGATATAAATGGTTTGGATGGTGTGTCAAACATTAGGACCTCAGAGTTGTATTTTAGAGCATTTAATGATTATGGAAAATTTACAATACAGGCCTTGACCTTAACCTTTTTCAGTGGTAGCCCACCAGGCTTCTAGGTTATGTAATCTGGTAGCCCTTAGTAAAATTGGTAGCCCATAATTTTAATAAACTTTTAAAAAAGGAGAGAAAAAACAAGCTAAATAATTTATTTTTATTTTAAAAAACGTTTTAGGATGTTTTTTTCAGGTATTTAAGCATCTTGTTGATTGCAGAGTAACTGGAGGTGCAAAAACAATCTAGTAGCCCGGCAGACTACCAGGTTTAGACATCTGGTAGCCCGAGTGAGAAATTGGTAGCCAAAACACCCTGAGATACTGCTACGGTCGAGCCCTGCAATATAACAGAATTACAAACTAAATAGCAGATGAGATATGATGTAATCGTACATGGATCTAGATATCTTGAAAAATTACCTGACATTTTTGTTTCGGAGAGGAGAGGGGAGGGTGGTGGTTCACCTGCTAGGTCCAAAAATATATCCTGAGATCTATACTAAACTAAAATACTGAATTAAGCTGATTTAAGTGATTATGCTAGTACACCTACCCATTGAGCGATGCAGAGTACTCACTCAGGGTTTGGAGTCGATATCTGGATTAAAAATCCCATGCCTTGACTGGGATCCGAATCCAGTACCTACCAGCCTGTAGACCGATGGCTTAACCACGACCCCACCGAGGCCGGTACAATATAACAGAATTACAAACTAAATAGCAGATGAGATATGATGGAATCATACATGTATCTATATTTTGATAAATGACCTGAGATTTTTTTTTTGGATGGGGATTGGGGGGTGGTAGAAAATTAATTCCTATTTCACCTGCTAGGTCTAAAAACTGGAGTCCTGAGATACTAAACTAAAATAAAGAATTAAGCTGATTATGCTAGAGCTAAATGTAGGTGTGGATTGAGTTCCTATCTCACGTAGTCTGGTGTTCACATCACGACAAACAGATGGACGGACAAACCTGAATTAAGCTGATTTAAGTGATTATGCTAGTGCTACATGTAGGTGTGGATTGAGTTCCTATCTCACTTAGTCTGGTGTTCACATCACGACAAACAGACGGACGGACAAACCTGAAGCACCAGAGTTCTTCCTCTTTTTTTTCTGCATGATGCTGAAAAATAAAAGTGATCAAATATACCATTCAAAAAAAGTAGGGGAACCTGAAATATTAATGTTAATATCAACTATTAGACAATAACATAAATACACATTATTTGATACATATTCAAGTTCATACACTCTTTTGTAATATTAGTATATTACAAATAACATACATAATAATAAATACACATAACCTAATATATAATTGAGTCCATATCTTATCTTTGGGACAAAGGTTAGCCTGATGCAAAAAACTGTGAAAATACTGTGCAACAACTTCCAAGAAAATACTCAAGATCACCAATGACTCGTATCACAAACAGCAGCAGAATGAAGCAGTTTGGGTGTTTCACATAAAATAAAGACTCATTTATCAAAAGCCAAGCTGGAACAACCAGTAACAAGAAAGACAGCTGCAGATTGCTTCTATCTCAGTAATGCAGAAACAATAGAAAGGTCAAGCTATTATAGCCAGACTGAGAAGAAACAGAAGAATAAACAAGTTAAAACTTCAAGCTTGGATACTGAGTTTAAATTACATTCAGACTTGTATTTAGAATTAATTTATACTATTTTATGACAATAAAAGTGTTAAAAACCTAATTTTAGTGTTTGTTATGTTTATAATATTTTATGACAAGAAAATGTTAAAACCTGTTGTTTATAAAAACTATATACACATTCTGCTACATATAATGCACATTATTGCTTAATATCCACAAGTATAATCTTATAGTTAATTAATAAAACGGTTAAATGTCACGGCTATTATACATATATAATGGGCACAGCCATTTTGTACCATCCCAGTGAATACGCCCTCTGGCGAGCTGGTGGTTACGTAATATTTAACGTGTCACATCAGGAATTAGTCTTAGAACTGAAGAAACAAAATGTACCTGATTTTTGCAGATGCATCACAATGTTCTGTAATAATATCCATCCCATGCAATACAATATAAACCACCATTGTCAAAGTGTCGAAATAACTGCATTATCTTTTGTCCATACATTAACACACGTACTGAAATGATAATCGGAGTGTTTTTCTAGTTAATTGGCGTCTTCTTTCCGTGGCCTGTACCTGTGGTTCCTGATTGGCAGGTGTATATTTGGACAATTACCAGTCAATGTGTCTAGACATGCAAAAAACATGTGCCTGTTTTATTAAGATTAAAGGGTATTATGAGATAACCGCACGGCCACCCCTAAAATCATAATGGACATTATCAGCCGTCCTGCTTTATTACCGTAAATAATTCTGTAAAACTCTTATTAAGTAGACTTTCTCATCTAAAATCACAAAACTGACTGATTACGTAGTCCCAAAGAAAAGAAAATTATCACTTGGGTATCGTGAGTGATCGTTTTTGCTCCAACATCATCATCAGAGCCGTAGCTAGCAGGGGGGCACTTGCCCCCCCCCCCCCCCCCCCCCCCCCCCCCCCAGAAAAAGTTCGGAAAGCATAGAAAGTTAATGAAAAGGAGTTTTAGACTATTAACTACTCAGTTGCCTCCCCTCCCCCCCCCCCCCAAACAAAAAATCCTAGCTAACTAGTATGTAGTAGGTTGTGGTCTTAGTATGTGGAATCTGTGTCATTGCAATGGTTTTTTCCTAGATTTCTGTTTGGACAAAATATGAGTAAAATCTAACGAAAAATAAAGGTAGGAGAGCAATTTTTCGTAGTTGTTAACATTTTGATTCAGATTTTTTTTTTTTTTTTTTAGGTGTACCTAAGACTACTACACCAACCTCTCTGAGTCTCTCTCACTAACCACTAAATAATAATCACCAACTCACTGTCCTGGACATGCTATGTCACATAGCCCTGAGACACTGATAGCTGAGTTGTGTTCCTAGAGTACTTGGCCTAGGTGAGTTGGTAACTTTTAGGAGGCGAGTTGGTCAGACCAATTATTGGGACGATTTTGGGTCGAGATGACAAGCATTCATGGTTCGTTCATCAAGTTTCGGCCCATATTTATTATTTTGGTAATGTCACAATCAATTCGCAGATATTTTATAATTTTACTTACCTTTTTACCGCATACCAGACATAGTAACCCAACAAAATATCAATAAAATTTTGACTTTATAAGTTGCTATGAATGTCCCGCGTTTTATGTTTTACTTCCGGGTTCTTCAAATACATGAGTTTTAATGACGTGTAATAACCACTGGCGTAGGAAGCGGGCGGGGGCGGGGGGAGGGGGGGAATACAGTTCATCAAGATTAACCTCGGCTATAGTGAAAGCCAGGGCCGTAGCTAGGATTTTTTGTTTTGGGGGGGCAACTGAGTAGTTAATAGTCTAAAACTCCTTTTCTTTAAGTTTCTATAATGCTTTCCGAATTAGGGGAAATGGGGCATGTCCCCCCCCCTTGCCCCCCTGCTAGCTACGGCCCTGCAAGCACAATGCGAGGTTAATCCTCCCGAGGCATTAAAGCCGTTAGCAGATCTGAACGGTTCCGAGGAATTTTGCTCGGAACGGAATTGCTGTCAAAATAACGACTCGCATTGTGCTTGCACTCGAGGTTAATTTTGATGAACTAGGGGAAAGGGGGCATGTTCCCCCCCCCCCCCTCCACACACACACTTTTCAGATATTTTGTTTTATATGTGTTTTATAACAGTGTAAAAGTGTGTAAATATAAAAGTATGTCCCCCTCCGCCCCCCCCCCCCCCCCCCCCCCCCCTCACACTTTTTGGTACCTTCAGGACTACGCCGCTGGACACTGATATTTATTTTAATGGTTTTGGGTTTTCCTCTGGCTACGCCCCCAAAAAGGGTACTGATATTTTTTAATAGGGAGTGTATTATAGGTGAGATTTCGGGAAGGAAATAGACTAGAATTGAGACATTTTGTTAAAATAGTTATCTTTATGAGGTATTAAAATAATTATGTAGTATTTATTTGACGGAATGGCGTATATTTATAGTTAATTAGAAATTATATTTACGTTATTAAATAATTTTATTCATATGTTTGGCGATTCCACGAGTCAAGGGACATGAGAGGAAAAATTAAATTTAATTATTTCATCATATAAAGGGTCAAAATTAATTCACAAAACACCCAATTTGCAGAAAAACTTAACATAACATCCTTGTTCACACACTCAGGACTTCTAACAAAGCTAACTCCGACCAAAAACAAGAACATTAAGTCACTCAAATCCCTTCCTTCAAACTGGCTTCGATACTATATGTTATTCAATTTAAGTCAGTAGCAATATCACTTTAAAGAATATAGGCATTTATAGGTAGAAAATAGGTTGCCAAACATGATTTGAAACAATGTAAAGATGATAAACATGTTTATTTAAATTTGACCACACTTGTCCTGGTTGCGTTATATATACAGGTGGCATTAAGCGGTCACTTTTTCTTCCCAAACGATTTATAATGTAAATGCACCTGTAATAAGCGGTCACCTGTCTAATGTGGTCAGTGGCTACCTAAATCGGATCCCAAATCGCTAAAATACTTGTATTAAGTAAATTAAGCCACAGTAAATGTGTACTGTTATAAGAAAGGGATATTATATTTTAACAACAGCAATAAGCTTAGTCCAAGAGCTAGGTGGGTGTTTATTTAACCAAAAAGGTTCAAACGGTCTGAGGGTATTTCTGAATACCCTGATATATGTAGTTTATGGAATGGGTTTTTTTAGTTGTCAGATCTATTCCAATTTGTTTTAAATGTTGATGTTTTTAATAACAGTGTTAAAATCTACGACATGGAGGAATTAGGGGTAGGGATAACTAAAATGTCTGTAGTTCGGTCAATATACAAGATATTATAACAAATGACCCCTTATATTAACGTTACTGGTCTCTATTATCTATTCATAAAATTTAAAACAATGTAAATATTTTAATGAGGTCAGCAGATGTCAAAGGTCACCATTTTTGGACCCGCGCTTAAAATCTGGGCCATTTTTTGGCCAAACTTCTCTCTCATTTCTGTACACTGTGGTATAATGGCATGATTTTCATGATATAACAGTTTGTCGGAATTTCCAATATTTAAGGTAGGGGAAACATAATGCCACACAACTCTGAACGTTTTAATGGTAGCATTATATATTACCACTCAGATTGAAGGTCATAAAACCAGGTAATCATTGATCTGCATTTCTACATGGTTGGTTGATTACTTTGGTCACCAGAGGTCAAAGGTCACAATGTTTTACCGATGGACCATGGAGGAAATAAATAAATGCTACCCTGCATTGCCTGCAACAACCTGGACCAACATCTTCACTGATGGATCTGCAGAAAATGTCACAGGAAATGGAGGATGTGGCGTCTACATCAAGAGACCAGGATTGCCTCCTGTTTCTCATTTAAAAACCAGATGGAAGTCTGTGCTCCAACTATAAAGCTGAACTCCTGGCACTATACAATGCTACAAAGACTGAAACTGTGGGAAAGATAACCCAAGAAAGCAGTCTTCTTCTCAGACTCCATTTCAGCATTGCAGACCCTAACCTCTGAAAAAAATGACGACTCGCAGAAGAGACTAGTGGACAACATCAATGGACTGGCCCAGTCAACAAAGATTGTTCTGCAGTGGATCCCTGTACATACAGGCATAGCGGGCAATGGAATCGCTGATCTGCTGGCAAAGAAGGGGAGCAAAACAGATCAGCCCGTCTCATATCTATCTTACAGAGAATCCAGAACTCTGATCCGCAACAGGCAAACATCCACATTCCTTGCTTCAGATGACGGATACAATCTACATCAAGATCCTCTCCACCAACTGTCTCGCCACGTGCAAACAACAATTTCTCGCCTGAGGACAGGTCACCAGCAATCGGTTCTCTGTGATTGTGGAAACGATGACCAAACACCACAATACTTCCTGCAGTCCTGTCCACTTTATAACAGAGAGAGAGAGAGAGAGAGAGAGAGAGAGAGAGAGAGAGAGAGAGAGAGAGAGAGAGAGAGAGAGAGAGAGAGAGAGAGAGAGAGAGAGAGAGACAGACAGACAGACAGACAGACAGAGACAGACTCTGTAAAAGATCTACGCTTGACAGCCCTTTTTGCGACTCTCACGGGACAAAGGATATAATACAACCAATCGAACGCTGAAGAAGAATTACTTCATGCTGAGTGGTACTATATAATCATACCATTAAAACTTTCAGAGTTATATGGCATTGTATTTCCATTACCTTTACCTTACCGCTATATCACAAACATCGTGCCATTATATATTCTAATTCGGAACCATTTGACTAAACATGTTGTTTTCCTCTTCTACTTGCCTAGAAGTATACAAAACTGTTTAGAAAAACGTGATAAAAATACGAGAGAAGTCTAACCGAAGAAAATGGACCAATTTTAAGCATCGGTAAAACATTGTGAACTTTTGACCTCTGGTGACCTAATTAATTAACCAACGATATAGAAATACAAATCATTGATTACCTCATGTTATGACCTTCAATTTGAGTGGTAATATATAATCCTACCATTAAAACGTTTAGATTTATGTGACATTATGTTTCCTCTACTCTTAAATATTGGAAATTCCAACAAACTGTCATATAATGAAAATCATGCCATTATATAGGATATGTCGGAACCAGTTAACTATATCTGTTGTTTTCCTTTCCCATATACACAGCAATATACACAAATAGTTTAAAAGATTTGATAAACCACATTTTACAGAAATGAGAGAGACTTTTGAAAACAAAATGGCCCAAATTTTAAGCAAGTGTCCAAAATGATGACCTTTTGACCTCTGTTGATGTATTTAAAATATTTACATTGTTTTAAATTTCATGAATAGATATATATAATGTGTGTGTGTGTGTGTGTGTGTGTGTGTGTGTGTGTGTGTGTGTGTGTGTGTGTGAGCGTGTGTGTATGTATGTATGCATGTATGCATGTACTGATGTATGAATATCTATATATTGTATGTATGTCGAGGTTGACTGTTACATACATAGATATTAACGCACTGGCACAGGGGATGATTAAATCCATTCTGACCTCACAAATTGTCCCATGCCGTTGATGGGACTCGAACCTGTGGCTCCGAATCGCCTGCAAATTGCGAGACTAACCACGATACGCTCTGAGCTATCGAGGCATCCATAAAAAGGATGCTCTTTAACTCAACCACATGCAGGGGCCTACAATCCCGCTTACGTGCACGAAACAGTGGACAGACCTGGCACTGGCTAGTATGTATTGATGTATGAATATCTATATATTGTATGTATGTCGAGGTTGACTGTTACATACATAGATATTAACGCACTGGCACAAGGGATAATAATGTAAATGTATGTATGTATGTATGTATGTATGTATGTATGCGTGGGTTGCAGGATCGGACCTCCTCGGTGGACTTTGCTTTCATTTTGTTTTTGTTGTTTTCGTTCCAACCAGTGTCCCACGGATGGTATACCAGACGCCGTGGTGTGTATTGTTTTATCTATTGGAAAATGCATATAAAAGACTCCGTGCTGCTTTGTCGGTTGGAGTAGCCCATGGTTTGGCGGAAGCGGGTTTCCTCTCTCGTTATCTTTGTGGTCCTTAAGCATATGTCCAATATATAATATAAAATGTGTTGAGATGTTGAGGACTCTTAATAAAGTTCACCCTTTTGACTAAAATAATGGGGTTTTAAACTTCGGAGTAACATTAGGGGTTAGGTAACAAAATATATCAATCGTCGTTTCTCTGTCATTATTGAGCTACATGGGGCGGGACGTACGCAGTGGTAAAGTGCTCGTGTGATGCGCGGTCGGTCTAGGATTGATCCCCGTCGGTTGACCCATTCATGATTGGTCTATTTCTCGTCCCAGTCAGTGCACCACGACTGGTATATTAAAGACCGTGGTATATGCTATCAAGATCTATTGCTACTAATGAAAAAATATAGCGGGTTTCCTCTCTAAGACTATGTCAAAATTACTATGTTTGCTATCCAATAGCCGATGATTAATAAATCAATGTGCTCTAGTGTTGTCGTTAAACAAAACAAACTAACTTATTGACCTACAGCTATCAAATTTGACACACCAACCTCCTATGGGATGAGGAATGTTTTTTAATCACCGTCATGCTGTCTGTCCGTCATTTTGCCTCTGTCTGTCTGTCGGGTGGGCGAGACGTAGCCCAGTGATAAAGCGCTCGCTTGATGCGCAGTGGTATGTGCTATCCTGTCTATGGGATGGTGCATATAAAAGATCTCTTGCTGCTAATCGAAAAGAGTAGCCCATGAAGTGGCGACAGCGGGTTTCCTCCCTCAATATCTGTGTGGTCCTTAATCATATGTCCGACGCCATATAACCGTAAATAAAATGTGTTGAGTGCGTCGTTAAATAAAATATTTCCTTCCTTTTGTGTCTGTGTCATTTTGTTTTAGTCTGTCTGTCTATCATGTTGTGTCTGTCTGTCATTTTGTCTGTCTGTCATTTTGTCTCTGTCTGTCAGTCATTTTGTGTCTGTCTGTCTGTCATTTTGTGTCCGTCATTTTGTGTCCGTCTCACTCTCTCTCTCTCTCTCTCTCTCTCTCTCTCTCTCTCTCTCTCTCTCTCTCTCTCTCTCTCTCTCTCTCTCTCTCTCTCTCTCTCTCTCTGACATCTTGCAAAGCCAAGGTACCATTCCGTACAGTTGATACTGCAGTGTACTATACGGAATGGTAAGTTGGCTTGCGAAAATGATTTTTATAACATCCCAGACAGTGCAGTGCCCCACGATTGGTATATCAGAGATGGCATGTGTTGTCCTGTCTATGGGAAATTGCATATAAAAAAGGTCCTTTTTTCTAATTCGGTAGGATTCGGTAGGAACAGTTGCGCCAGAAGGCTTCCGCGCTCACTTCCCATGTGTCGAAATTATTAAACACCAGTGTCGTAAATAACGTTTGTTGAGGTGTCATAAAACAAAGGTTCCTTCCCTGTGTGTATGCGTGTCTCTGTTGGCCCCGTCCTGCGACGTCAACATCGACATTTACGTGTTCGCTGGTGTACAAATGTACATGGGTGGAACTTGGGGAAATTGGCGGCGAGTATGGTTCAACGAAGAGTCACGTTTCCTTCTACAGCGACGTGATGGACCACAACGTGTTTACAGACGCCGCAATGAACGTTTTGCCAACAACTGCGTCGCCCAAGTTAACAGATTCGGTGGAGGGAGTGTCATGATGTGGGGAGCCATCTCATACACCGGCAGAAGTGAATTTTGTTCGTACGAGGCAACCTGACAGCTGTACGCTACCGGGATGAAATTCCTCGCCGTCACATGTTTCCCATTTTGGATCGACAGAGAGAACTCTTTCAGCAGGACATTGCCAGGCCGTATACGGCACGTGTAACAATGGATTTCCTACAGAATGAGAACATTAATGTGCTGCCATGGCCATCAAGATCGCCAGATCTGAACCCCATTGAACATCTATGGGACGAACTGGACAGACGTGTACGCCAACGTGACCCGGAGCCTCAGACGCTTCAGTAACTGTCACATGCACTACAGGAAGAATGGGCTAGGATTCCACGTGTCTATGCCAAGGAGATGCCGCGCAGTGACGAAAACGCCTCCACTGCCGTCAGTCCATAACAAGAACATTGTCACATACTCATGTCAAATTTGACTGTGATACGATCATAAATAACGAAATTATGCCACTTTGTATTAAAGAGATAATTCCATAAATATTTCGCCTATGCGTTTCTTTTTTGACAGAGTATATATATTAATTATCGTAAACATTAAAATAGTCTAACAGGTAATCAGTAATATAATTATGAAAAAATTCATTTGAAATGTTACCAAGAAAATCATTCATACCTACAAAGAAATCAGCTGCAAAACATAATTTGTCGATTAATCTTCCAAAGAGTTAATAATAGCTACAAAGTGGGCCTCGAATGTACGCATAGCCAAACTGGCGACACAATGGGCCGTAATACACCTCCATTATTAAAAAATACACAAAACTTGTATTATCTATATGGCACATTTCCACAGAAATATGAAGCTAAACAGATGTTACATGTTCCCAGTTAAACACCAATACATGCATTGTATTTACCTGCAAAACATTGGATTTTGTCAGGTCTGGCATCAACATCACTTGTATGTAACCATGAAGCCCCCATTATTTACTAAATAACCAATTTGCCACAGAGATCGTGAATTGATTGACTACATGTAGATAAAAGAATAACAAAGACAATAAATTTGAAACCAATCTAATTTTATTACAATTTTGTAAATGATACATGCTAGAAAAGACAGTGTTTCCAAGTTCTCTTTATAACATGTACACCCTCCATCAATAAACTATAAGAGCTGGCACCCATCTGAGATTTCTTTAATGTTAAACACGAATGGTACTGAAATAATTAAACAACTTTACTGCATTAATACAGTAAAGCATAATTGAGATGATTAAGTGCTTAAAGGGACATTCCTGAGTTTGCTGCAATTTTTAAAGATTTTATCGACCAACTGAGATTTTTAACAATTGTAATTACATACCAAATATATTTTTCTGCATAATATATTAGTGGCTGTATATTAAAAGTGTTTCTGATCGTTCTAATATTTGTACTAGGTTAAATTTAATTTTACTTCCTAAAATATACTTTTTCGTACGTACGAAAATATTTGAAGACAACATCCAGTTTGGGCTTCTTACAAGTATTAAGACGACCAGAAACACATTGAATATAGAGACAATGATATTCTAAACAAGAAAATATATTTAGTATGTAAGTTTAATCGTAGAAATATTTTATTAGTCGGAAACATCTTACAATGTAGCAAACTCAGGAATGTCCCTTTAATTTGGAACAAAATTTAGAATTTGCCGTATTTTACAAAACAGTTCTGAGCCCACCCCTAAATACAGTACTCTTTGTTTGACACACAATAACCGATGCGTTTTTCTTAGTGTCATTAGATATTCATTTGTTCTACTAAATATCACCCTCCCTGCACTAGAAAAAGTACCACCCAGGTTAAAACCACTGCCTTTTTAATTGAAAACATTATGTAGACAAAAACGAAACAAGAAAAAGAAAAAATACACAAATATACGGTATATTTAATACAGAAAAGTAGATAATATTATGTCTTACGTGCAAAATCTGTGTAACAATGTATTTTTATCACCGTTAATGTAATTTTCTAATGTGTACATTGCAAATCATTTTATCTCTAATTACTTTAACATATATAATGGTCATCGCCAGTGTCTTTCAGTATCATACTTATCCTTATAAAAGTAGGCTATTATTATTAATAAAAACTATATTATCCGTCCATCTGGCCTATATAAGGATGTATTGTAACAGTTGACCCAGTCCAGAATGACTGAATACTTTACATAGACAAACAACAAGCAAATCATACAAAAAACACACAACAAAAACAACAAAAAACAAAACAAGCAAACCATACATAACAATAAGGTATTAAAACTGCAAGTATAATGTTTAGTACAGCGTTATCACACACTGTGCTTGTATATCAATCAACATCAATTTAATTTTCATATTAAAGACACTGCACTGTGTTTGCTGCTGCATAACATGTGTTCGACTAACAGCCCTTTTAACAACCATATTTACATATAGCGTGGAATGTCACGGTCTCAGACTGATTATACACGGTGTTTCCGGTTGTCCTAACGTTTGTAGCAGCCCAATCTGAATTGCCCAATAATTTCATATGTGAAAAAAGAAAATACTATTAGGAAGAAAAATGAAGTCAATGTTTGAGTTGCTACAGATATAAGCGTACGAGACAGGGGGAATGCGGGGGGGGGGGGGGGGGGGGGGGTGCGGCAACTGCCCCTTAGTGCTGGAGTAAAAACTCAAATTCGGGCAAAAATGATACACATATTCTAAGAAAATCTGCCAGCCACTCCCCCCCCCCCCCCCCCCCCCCCCCTACAAAAATGGGAGCCCGTACGGCTTTGGCTACTGACCACCAGAAACATAACACTTTGCTTTTACTTTTTATGTAGGGTAAACTGGTGTAGAATGCCCAGAGGGGAAAAGGGTCCATGTATTTTGTCCACGCCAACTTGTTGGTCCGGTCCCTTCAATATCGATATAGCGAGAAGTTTGTATATATAATACACATCGATTCGTTATAGCAGTAGTTCTTATATACATTTGCGGAAGTTAACAGTTTTCATTCAGGACGTCGTCCTTTTTGGAGTTTTCAAATTTAAACACAAGAATTAGTGGGGGTTTTCTTTAATTTATTGGGGGCGGGACGTAGCCCAGTGGTAAAGCGTTCGCTTGATACGCGGTCGATCTAGGATCGATCCCCGTCGATGGACACGTTGGGCTATTTCTCGTCCCAGCCAGTACTCCACAACTGGTGTAACAAAGGCCGTGATATGTACTATCCTGTCTGTGGGATGGTGCATATAAAAGATCCCTTGCTGCTAATCGAAAAGAGTAGCCCATGAAGTGGCGACAGCGGGGTTCGTCTCTCTATATCTGTGTGGTCATTAACCATATGTCTGACGCCAAATAACCGTTTAATATATTATTACAAATATCAGTGCAGTTTTTTGGATGTGTTGCCGTTAATGCTACTGACTGATACAAATAAGATTTCTAAAAAATATACACTAATTTACAATTAAATTCAATTTTGACAAAGAAACTGGTTCGTTTTAACAGTTAAATTCGCTATACATAATTCGTTCTATACATTAAAATGTGTTAATACTATAAAGGGAAAAAACGGGACTTTGCAATCAGTTCGTTCTAACCGGTGGTTTGTTGTAAGCTTGTTGGTTCTAAAGGTATTTTACTGTATAATATATATATATATATATATATATATATATATATATATATATATATATATATATACACACATACTAATTTGATTGTTCTTTACGGAATATATATATACATATATACATACATACATACTAATTTGATTGTTCTTTACGGAAACTATATTAAATTGTTAAAGTTTGTTTTTGATTAATGATACCACTAGTGCACATCAGCTGTTGGATGTCAAACATTTAGTAATTTTCATATATAGTTTTTATTCATTAGTAACAAGGGATCTTTTATATGCACCATCCCACAGACAGGATAGAACATACCACCTATGAGTATACCAGTCTTGGTGCACTGGCTGGAATGAGAATATTAAATTAAAATGAGAAAAAAAAAATTAAAATTAAATTTGTATAAAATATTCTTGAGGTACACCTTTTAACCACTCGACCCTAAATATAATAGTTAAGAAGGCTCTGTTAGTGAAAAACAAAACATGTTAGAAGGGCAGCAAACTTAGGACAATCTCTTTAATGTGTAGAATGTCATTAACGCAAGTCATCTCTTAATTATGTTTAAGATATATAGTGGTTAATGAAAGTGTGTGTTTAAATATCGTCAATATTCATATGCATTTTGGGTGCCATTCTGAAGACTAAAATGTACTTAAAAGTTTGTAAGAATTATATATATTCAGTGACTGAGCATTTCGCTAATAATGCAGTCTATAACCCCGTTTTCGTGCACACATTAGCATACAGGAGTATTTGTTTACATATATGCAAATTTCCATACCTGAGTAAATTTGGTCATATGAACGCGTGTGCATACAGGAGTGAATATACTCACGTGTAATTTTGAATAATTTGTATCTAGTGGAGACCACATGCAAATTAACATTTGCATACAAGTGAAAGTATTGCTCGAGTATTTCAGACAATTTTTGGTCATGTGTACACACAGCAAAATCTGCTTATCTGAGCAAATGTTTCCAAATATTTCTATAATGGTTGGAATGAGTTATGCCCTCCCACCCCCACAAACACACACTTTCTTATTACTAACTTCCGCGCCATGACACTGCCAATAGCCCTCTTACTGATGAATACAATATACACGTTTTAGCTGAAAAAATTCAGTGCAATCAATGCAGTATAATACAAAAATGTTTGTATATACATGAACTATGTAATTTTAAACTACAGATATTTCGTCTTTAACATACACTAATTACGAACCATGGATTAGGGTAAGAGGTGTAACCTAATGCTACTCAAAAGGCCCAGTAGATATTTTCGACATAATGGGACGTCTTCCAAAACGGACCACGTTTCATCACATAACAGTCTTTGGGATATTCATTTCTTTGTTGCCAAACACGTTGTCGGAAAATTCAAGCAGGACCTGAATTCAACAGTGAAAAGTCTTGGACACGATTCACCTACATGTCCACTGGCACGTAATTAATGTTTATCGGAGTACATTATAAACGTTTATTCTACAGCTACACATATTAAATAGCGTATTTCATTTGTGATTCTTAGTAAGGTGAACACAAATAAGAGTTAGTATATTGGACCAAATGGAACAGTCACGTTATAACATACAATTAGTATTTCATCGTATTTGCGAGAATGTGACAAGGCAACAAATGAAATGTTGACATCGATACATGTACATTTTCAAAGTGCCTGCTGATACGACGACACCGTGAAATAATACGTGGATGATCATAAATGACCATCAGTCTATATAATGATATAAAATTGCACAATATTTTAAGGCATACTCAGGGAAGGGAAGATTCCATGGCTTTGAACTAGTTAAGCAAAATTCATATTAAAATATTTGATTAATAATCGACTATATACAACACTACAGAACATACATTTGATCTAGTGGAACAAAATAATCCTGTTTAATGAACTAAAACGGGCTATAAAACGAATATGAGGGTGCGGTTGTAACTGAATTGTAATTGATAAAAATCAACATCTACAGAGGGGAATCGACCCACAGACCATCAGTGTGAGCGTCCAATGATCTACCAACTGAGCTAATAAGGACATTGCCATTAACTACTGCCAGTAGGAGCAAGAAGCACTTTATACCGACCCCCCCCCCCCCACACACACACACACACACACACATACACACACACACACACACACCTCAAGTGAAGCTACGTCCCAGAGCTGACGACCTGTCATAGGTCCTAACTGGGTTATAATTGTATTAAGAACACACCCAGTCCCTACATCGACTCCAAAATGTTACCGAAGTGTTGTATGGGGAAAACACGAACAAGTCGGCAGGCATTTAGGGTTTATTTTGGAACAATCATCGGGTGGATGTCAAACTCCCTGGTTTCAAGCATAATAACTATAAACAAACAGACTCTTTGCCTGACACTGAAATAACAAGGGAATATTTAAAATCACGCATATATAAATCTGAGTTATATATACATCTTAATAATTACAGGATATTAAACAGCTTCCATTTCGTTTCATGTTTATGTCCCGAGTGAAATAATTTCCAATTATCACGCGCTTTAGCGAATGACAATGAAAAGTATTTCACGGGGGACATAAACATGATATGAAATGGTAGCGAGTTTAATATCCTATTTATTACCTATAATCGATCTTAATTTATATCAGTCAACTCGTTTGAATGATATTCCTGAAGGTTGTAGCGAGTCCAATCGATGACATCATCGAGTGACTTCGTCCCACGTAGCGTTATGCCAAGTAGGGTGTAGAACTTTGGCGTTATCGATTGTCGCACTACAACCTTACAGGAACGTCAAACGGCAGACTTCAGAACGTTCCAGCATTCTGTTCATTCAGGCTTAGGGTTAGTGATAGTATTAGTATTAGTATGCATGCTGAAACGTTCGGAAGTCTTTCCATCAATCATCACAGAATGGCAAAATACTATTTTATGAAACGAGTCCTAATAAACAGTCAGTAAACGTATATGAACTGCTTAGACTTCCATTGATTTGGAAATAACGCACGATTACTGTTTCTGTTTAGAAAGATTGGTTGTAAATGACAAAAGTATCGATAATGTATGTTTATAAAATTTAAGATATCCCGATTTCTCACTAATTTTATAAGTATATTCCAGTATGACGATAGGCGTACGGGCTCCCATTTGTGTGTGTGGGTGGGGGGGGGGGGGGGGGGGGGGGGGGGGCAGGCTGGGGTTTTTTTTGGGGGGAGGGGGGTTGCATGCCCGAATTTGGATAACAACATTTATTCATATTAGCATAACTGCCAAACAGCTATATAGGGTTGCAAACGAATCGCTTTACATTACAACTAATTATGAGGGTAGAATGATGGAAATAAATAGTGAAAAAGACTCAGGTCAAATATTTATATAATTTTTGCCCGAATTTGAGGTTTGGCCCCTGCCCCCGATCTCGTACGATTATGAGTATGACTAGAAGACATCGGCGTATATCCCAGTTATTCGAATCAGTTCATGTTCATCATGGCTGTAAGCTATTACACACATTTACTGTGTAGCTACACGTTTAATGAAAGGTAAGGTTTACCACTACCTCTGTAGAACTGAAACTCTCACAATATAATTATTTCACTCGTGGAAATGATTCTAGGTATTATCAAATATGAAGTATTTTCGACCATTACAGAATTTTAAATAATATTCAGATGAAAAAATATATATTTGTATTGAATGCATTCCTATAGTTTATAACCTAGCATATTATTTAGTTACTGGATACTGGATAATATAGCTTTAACAATGACAAATGATCATTTTAGATAATACAATGTGGAAAAAATCAATTCTTCACTTAATATACACATACAATGAACTTCATAGTAGCAAATTTGATTGCAGTATTTCAAAAACGTATTTGATCCAGAGACCTAATTATGTATTTAACAATCGTATTGGTATGTGCAAGTACGGACAGAAGGGACAATGGTGACAAAAATACCTAATTATCACATTGGTAATGTGTTTCTTCAACATTTTAAAATAAATATTGTACAATACCACTAATTTCTCTATAATATAACCAGCATTCTAAACATATGTAAAAATTACAATAAAAATCAAGGTATTTGTTTTAAAAACAAATAATGTTTTCAGCATTTCATACACGATAATTAATGATAATTTACGACATTAATCAAATATCAGCAAATGTTATTTTTAATATAGAAATACATTAATGTCAAAATCTAATTTCATATTGTCTTGATATAATACCACATTTAAGATGTGATCAATTATGACAAGACAATCATCATGTATAAAGACAATACCCCTTTTCCCTCAGTGTTAACTTTTATTCAAACTCAATTGTTAGCAACGTACAATGGTTATTGCCTAGGTAATTGACATAGTGGTATAGGATGAAATGTAATTACATACATTTATTTCCTACATAAAACAAATTCAGAGATGCCAACCATTACGAATTTTGCGGAATCATTACGAATTTAAAGCATAGCTTACGCTATTACGATTGTCTTGTTCGAAATTCCGATTTTTAGAAAGAAAATCGTAATTTAGCGTATTTTGTGTTGGATCGTATTTCGGAAGGCACAAATGTTGTTAACAGAAATGGAACTTTTTCTCCTTTTCGCCGTCAACAATTGTAGATTGGTTTCATGCTTTGTTCTTTAAACTTATGGATTCCGAATAGCGAGCATAGCAAGCGTGGCGATATAGAATAAACCAGTCTAGAAATCGGTCTTTTGAATAGCCCCGATGTTTGCCGATTGGGTACGGCTTTGAACTTGACTTTACCAAAATGTCGAAAAACGCTTTCCTGAGCCATCACTGATAACATTTCTATTATTTTTTTTATTATTTTTTTTTAAAGTTTGAAGGGGGGATTCCTATTTTTGAAGGTCTGGATTCCTATGACACTCCAACTAGGGTTGACATCTCTGCAAATTGTTTTGGAAAAAGAAAACCGCCGTTGCATTTTATCACCAATGGTAGAACAGCTAGTATTAGCTGACAACGACGCACTCAACACATTTTCTTTACAGTGATATGGCGTCAGACATATGGTTGACCACATAGATATTGAGAGAGAAAACCCGCTGTCGCCACTTCATGGGCTACTCTTCGATTAGCAGCAAGGGATCTTTTATATGCATCATCCACAGACAGGATAGTATGCACCGCGGCTTTTCTTACACCAGTTGTGGAGCACTGGCCAGAACGAGAAATAGCCCAATGGGTCCACCGTCAGGGATCGATTCTGGGCCGACCGCGCATCAAGCGAACGCTTTACCACTGGGCTACGTTCCGCCCCAGTATTAGCTGCGACATCAAACGTTAGGTACAATTCGAACTTTATCTGTGACCCAATTGTTTAGTTAGTGTTACCTGACGAAATCGTAAAAATTGCCAAATATTTGATATGCGGTAGCCGATGATTAATTAATCAATCATTCAGTGTGCTCTGTTGACGTTGTTTAACAACAATTAACGACAACTACTCTTATACAAATATATTAGTACATAGTTTTGTTTTTATATGTTCTTGAAATTTGAATTTAATGTTATACTATAATTTAATGCTTATAACTGCATTTTTCGAAGAGGTTATCCATCTATGATAAACAAATAATTGAATATGAAAAACATTAAGGGAAGCTGGAACCATGAAAGTCTACATGTCATCAAATCCCATATGTTTCAACAAATTGTCAACGTTATCAAAAGTTATTGCGCTTTGAGCGAGTTCAGCTTGCCTCCTTATCATGTGCAACATTTTAATCCGTTGTTGAAAGCCAGGTTTTTTCTCTTTTTTTTCTGACTGAAGCATAACATCGAGATATTCAACTTCTGTCAGAGGATTAGACTTTATGGCATTTTGCCTCAAGTAGTTTCCGTAATTGCGGACAAGTGCAAGATTCCTGCAAACATTATCCTTTAGATTTACAAATTTTCTTTTAATTGACTGAAGGATTTTCTGTTTTGAAACCCTTTCCTTTGCTGCAAATTCATATTTCGTTTTCATCTGCTGGTAAGTTTTCTCCACGGTGACCGTTTTAACTTGTATTCGATAATCATTGTTCCTGTGTAATTCCCATGAGCAGTTTTTAGGACAAACCTTGCAAACACCATCCTTCATGGCCGAACAGCGGTGTTTCTCCTCGTCCTTACGGACATGACAAGGAAAATGACATGATATATGGCAAAATGTGCAGTTGGTCACATATTGTCCTGGCTTTATGGTTTCTTTCTCTTGGTGAAATTCTGTTGTCTTATATCTGAAGTTTTTATTATCGCGTATTTGCCTTTCAAATTTCTCTACGAGATCTCTTTCTGCCTTCATAGTAGCAAGGTCTTGAAGACCGACATCTATCTGTGGTATGAGACCTTCGATGGTTGTGTTCAGTTGCTCTCTCATTTTCAGTACCTCTGCTGTCAACTGCAGACTCCGTTTTTCCAGAGTTGATACACATGCGAAAAAGTCAATGCAACTTTGAAATCCCATCTCCCAAAACATCTTTCCAAATCTGTTGCATTTCCCTTCTGTATTTGGTTCAAAAAGTGCTGAATTGTTGAATACATAGTGCTTACAGTACGGGACCTTAGCTTGGTCTAATGCATTCAGTACCGGGGGATCTTTTCCATCTGCAAAAGTAATCATAGCAACGATGTTATCCGTCATATCTTTTCCAAAGATTGATAAGATCGCATCAAAGATGTATGTTTGAGTTGGAGTCAGTCTTGCAAGAGGGGCTTGCGTGACGAAGCATATCGCATCTATTGTTTCTATTCCTTTGACGCCTTCAGTTGTGAAGAAAGCTTGAATCTGTTCCACTAATTCCTTGTCTCGTTCAATTCCTCGAGTATCTCCAAAGCCTGGGGTGTCGATGATATTTAAAATGTATTTAACACTTGAAATTTTTGGATGCAATCTGTAACTTGTAATCCAATTCGTTTGCGACACAGTCTGAATAATAAAAAAAGTGATAGAAACGTAGTACATAATACCAAAGAGGGCAACTTAATGTTCTGGTTGAATGTGTGTGTTATCATTTAATATCCATAAATATGATACTGTTAAATGTTTTTAGTACATTTGTAGTGTAATGTAGAGTATGATGTTTTATTGTTAGTTTTCTCGATTTTTGTTTTAGAAAAAGGTTTGCCACCTAAAATCATATTTTCACAGAAAACAGTTTTCCAGTTCCTATTATGCTGTTTTGTTTTTAATCGTCACAAAATTGACAAAAACATGTGTTATATCTGTGAAGAGATGAGAACTATTGAAAATCTCAGAATCCCTACTGTCTCTTGAACAAAAGGTTTAGGTGGATCCCTGCGTGGTAAAAATACACTAAAATACTAAGCAGACAGGTAGTCTGCCTTGTGCTATTGAGCGATGGATGTACATAAAGCATTATTTGGCTTCACTCAATATTTCGAGAAATGCACAAAGGCAATAAGTTACTGAACTAGATGTAAAGCGAATGCAGAAAGATGCGAATCACGAAGAATATCACTTCTGAGCCCTAACAACCATCTGTAACTACTTCAGAAATGGATGCCACAAATACAGTGATCATGTTACGAAATAACAAGTCACATTTTACAAAATGACAGAAGATAAAACAAAGTCAAAGGGATAATTGTTTGTTGCAATTATTGCTGATTTTGATGAGAAAAAAACACTGGATGTGCACTATTTAATTTGGCATTAGTCCAGGCAAAATAGTGAAAGATCCATCACAAATAGTCTTCAACAAGATACAAATTTCTAGTAGCGTGTTGACAAGGTTGTCCACCTAGGTTGCGATCCTAGATATACTGAGTCAAATTAAAAACTTCACAACCGTTTCATCTTGGCTAATTAGCAAATATGACGTGTTAAATAAGGTATTTTTTTTATTGTATGACGTCCAAAGAAAGAATAGGAATAAATATTGAGTCAAAAATCTGTTCGATGCGCCCACAGTATTCGTCAAAACCACAAACAGTCAAAATGGTAATTCACAAGCAGCGTCGTCTGATGAAATCACAGGTTCAGTAGCGCATATGCCCTCCATGTGTACCCACAACTGCAAGGCAATGCCTCTTCTTTGACTGCACGATTGTTGTAAAAACTGCATTAGGGATACGGCGCCATTGTTCCATTAATGAGGCACCAAGTCCATGCAAAGTCTGTGGAGGTTTCATGAGAGTGCGCAGGCGTCTTCCTAGCACATCCCAGACGTGCTCAATGGGATTCAGGTCAGGCGACATTGAAGGCCAATCCATGACATTGATGCCCGCGTTCCTCAGGTAATCCCTTGTCAAGATGGTCATGTGGGGTCTGGCGTTGTCATGTTGAAATATCAGGCCTGGACAATGAGCTACCATCAAGGGCACACGATCCTGGGCCAGCACCTGGTCACGGTATGCAGCAGCGTTGAGGTTGCCACGGATGACAAGAAGTCGAGAACGGCCATTTCCACAGAAAGCACCCCAAACACGTCCCCCTCCGAATCTGTCAACTTCACTGACAACACTGAGCATGATGTTCACCACGTCGTCTTCAAACCCTCTGCTTGTCATCGGCAAATCGCAGTGTGAATCTTGATTCATAGCTAAACACGACTCTATTCCATTCCCTCTGAGTCCATCGCAAGTGGCGTTGTGCCCACAATTGACGTTGACGTCGATGAAATTGGGTCAAAATGCGTGGAGGTGAGCGGTTCACAGCCGATTTCGGATCATTTGCACAGACACACGACGTTTGAAAAGTTCATTACTGGTTGCTGTAGCTGTCATGAAACGGTTGTGGAGGTGACGTAACACAATATAACGGTCATCTGCCTGTGACGTCACACGTGGTCTACCCGGTCGGGGGTGATCAGCTGTGTTGCCGTTTGTTGTACTCGTGTCCGCAGATCATAAATTGCCGTTGACTACAACCCATCGCCCTTGCAACATCAGCTACTGACGTTCCCGCGTGCAACATGCCGACGGCACGTTCACGCTGCACATTTGTGAGGCGTGGCATCGAAACAGGTCGTAACAAATATCGTTTTAATGTGTTTTTTCAGTTGTGTCGGTCTACTGTGAGCAAGTAACCATGAAAACACGTGTGCTATTGTATTCACGTGACCAGTGGCACGTGCACAACCACTGTTGCCTCAGTGGTGCTGTGCACGTGCTATGGATCGGGTCACGTGGCCTGTGATGGGCTTCAAATGGAGTTTCGACATTGCCATTACAATATTTATTCTTGAAAAATACCTGCTTTCGACACTCATTGACTTTATTCAAATTTTAGATTGTGAAGTTTTTAATTTAATTCATTATATATGTAGATATGATTTTAGGTGGCAAACATTTCACAGCACGCCGGGTCCATTTTGCCCCCTGGGTACAAGGCTTCTCGTCTAAATACATACTTGTCTTCCTTTTTTTTCTTCTTCCTCGGCCGTCAAGTCGATCATTATAAAACGGAAGTCGTCTTCCCATTTCACACCAAGAAGATGGTTTGCCATTCCATCGATCAAAGTGCTTTTCCCTGAACCGGTTGCTCCAATCATCATAATTGTCCTTTCGCTTACATGCTGTGACGAGCCTAGAAAATTAGTTATTAGCACAAAACTGTAAATTATCGCTTTATCGACTTATAACATTCAAATATAGTTGAGTATAATTAAATTTCTATTTTCTTTACACATGCATTTTAGAATATGGCTATTTCATCTTTAAAATATTTACCCAGCAATACTTGCTCACTCCCTCGTTCATTCTCGCTCACTCTCACTCACACACACACACGCACACACACACTCTCTCTCTCTCTCTCTCTCTCTCTCTCTCTCTCTCTCTCTCTCTCTCTCTCTCTCTCTCTCTCGCGCGCGCGCGCGCGCGCGCACCAGGTTATCCTTAGACCTATTGATTATTGTGCCAGTTCAGTTACTATTGTCCGAACCAAATTGTTATCAACTACAAGAAATTACTCTCCTACCTTTAATTACTGTTACATTTCCCCCAAATTTTGTCCAGACACAATTTGTGAAAAAAAAACCATTACAGTGACACAGATTCCACATACGAGACTGTAACGATGTCGCCAGTATCGACTTCGCTGAGATAGCATAGGGCAAAATACATGCAGTTTTCTGCCGTCTGCCATTTTTTAAATTTTATGGAATACTCTTCAAGAGGGGTGAAAGCCTCCAAAGTATGTGACATAATTAATATATAATCAACTATCTCTAGTGGTATCTTAAAACAAACAAAAAATACTAATACAAAAAATTAGTATGACGTCATCACGTTTGCTTTTATAACATGTTAAGACGTTGTTACATTAAATCATATCCTTACACCCCTCTTGGAGAATATTCCATAAAAAGTCAAAATGGCAGCCAGCACAAAATTACATGCTTTTTGCCCTATGCGATCTCAGCGAAGTTGATATAAGTGACATGGTTATCATCTAGTATGTGGAATCTATGTCATTACAATGGTTTTTTAAAAGTTTTCTGTCTGGACAAAATGTGGGTAAAATCTAACGAAAAATAAAGGTAGGAGAGCAATTTATTGTAGTTGTTAACAATTTGGTTCGGACAGTAGTAATTAAATTCCTGGAGACAATTTCACGGTAAACGGTTACCGGCACACGATTTATGTTTACTGAATGAATGAATGAATGTTTAACGACATCCCAGCACGAAAAATACATCGGCTATTGGGTGTCAAACTATGGTAATGGAAACAAACAAGGTGATGATCAACATCAACAGAAAAATTCAAGATATAAATAAAAACAGTGTAAAGATACAAATACAAATATCACAGATAAGATACTGACTTTTACTCTAAACTTCAATTTGTGCTGTATTGGCCATTCTCAAAGAGAATGTTACTTCCCTGCACCACGGTGAGGTTACAGTACGCGCAGGGGATGTTTACTGATGTCTTGTAGAAACACATGCCGTTGCGAAGACGAATGACAATTAATAAATTAAATAGGTGAATATTTATATATTTTTGTATTGTTTGTAATTATAAGAATGTTTTCAACGTGCAAAACTAGGCTAATAAGTTTCGTTCCAAATGCGTATACGCGTGAAGAGTAACGTCACTTGCCGAATTAGACTATACCCAGGCTATGTAGCACCTACATGGGCATGACCGACAGTTGTCATTGAGCGTTGTGAATATCTTCGTAGGAGATGTGAAACTGGTGACTAACATGTATATATTTCGTATCAGATGGTATAAAGGTTGCGAAAAACGGTCTACTAAGGTTTACATCGGAATGGTTTAAAGGGACATTCCCGAGTTTGCTGCAATATTTAAGATGTTATCGACTAACAGAGACATGTTAACGACTGTAATTACATATCAAATATTTTTTCTGCATACAATATTAGTGGCTGTATATTAAACGTGTTTCTGATCGTTCTAATATTTGTACTAGGTTAAATTTCATTTATTTCCTAAATGTGGTTTTTTTTCGTACGTACGAAATTATTTCAAGACAAAATCCAGTTTGGGCTTCTTACAAATATTAAGACGACCAGAAACATATTGAATATACAGACATTGATATTCTAAACAAGAAAATATATTTAATATGTAAGTTTAATCGTTGAAATATTGTATTAGTCTGAAACATCTTACAATGCAGCAAACTCAGGAATGTCCCTTTAAGACCAAAATCAGTGAAACAACTTAGATGAGGTCTTTGGAGCCGCCTGTCAAGGACTTTAATAATGCAAAATTAAAAGATTCATACATGTACAATAAAATGAACTGAATTGGAATGTGTTTGCTACTTTGAACAATTAGAATTAGCCTATAGTTAATTTAACTATTCCAGTGATACTGAATTCTCTTCCTGTATCAGTTTTTAATATTTAATAAAAGATGCCTCCTGTTCCCCTAAAAAAAACACGAAAAAAAAACAACAAAAAAAACAACCCCACATCACATACACCTTTATCACAGCTCTATTTTCCCTTTATCATAACACAGTTATATATTGTGCCATAGACATTTTATTTAATCAAATTATACGGCATGTAAAACGTACCAAATTCAAATTTACGTGTTTTGAATCTTTCATTTCTGGCTGCTACATTTTCACACAGCGGGAGTTTGTAGAAAGCTGGCTCTCCATCTTGTAGTTTTACACAGAACCCCTTGACGGCTAACGCTGAAGACTGGCTTGTCTTAATGGGGTCGCTCTGATCACTGTATTCACTTTCGCTATCCTCGAAATGCGCTTTCACCTTGAACACGTATTCAGTTTCTTGTAATAATCCACTTATAGTTTGTACTGATGCAGTGTCCTTGGTTAGCACTGTGTTCTTTCCCCAAGTTGTTTCTTTGAGAGTTTTATACTTGACTTCGTAGTAGCATACATCTTCATCGGAAAGCATATCCCATGACAGAACTATGCAATCACTTTCAGTACTTATAGCACATAGCTTACTGGGTTTTACTGAAGCTCTCGAGTGTGTGTCTGAAATATTAATATATACAACATCATATTAATTATTAATAATTATTAATACATTATGAATTATTATATCAGACACACTGATAAAGGGAAGAAAAAAACGCTGTGAAAGAAATGCCAAGAAAAAAAAATATATATATTTTCTCATAATCAACAACTTAACTTACATGTACGTCTTTTGAGAATCCAAAACTTTTCGTCAGCTTATCAAAATAACTACTTTTAATCTTTGTAAGGTGAATATTTTGACACCCACGGAGTAGAAAAAACTTACATTGGAAAAGGAATGTGTATGCACACACTCTCTAGAAATCATTGCACTGTGCTTAGTTTTTCTTAAGATGTTTGACTCGCAAAGGAGAATTCAAAGCTCAGCACATGAACAATCTATAACAGAATGCGCAATGTGACAGACCTTAGTTTTTAGAGCAGTTTTTGACAATTGGAATCAAACATTACTTAGATGTTGTTGTTTAGATTAATCATTCCTGTACATCCGAAGAGTTTTTAGTTATCCTGCTGTTTTTAACCTTCTGATGACTGCAGGCGAGATATCTCACACTACATCACGCCAGTCGACATACTGTACGCTGTATACAATGCATTCCCCAATTCATATTTCCCGCCGTTTTACACATGGCACTCACCGAAAATACAAAATAGGAAAGCATTCAGACAATATGGCTGCTTTAGGTTTTCGTTTTTCAACGGAAAATACCATGGAATTTTGAGTTTTTGTATTTTCGCTTGACAACAGTGGCTGCACGTCGCGGTCATTTCAGGCCGACCAACCTAATGGAAATATTTTTCCGGAATTTTCTGGTATTTTCATTTTTGAGTAAACTGAAGCCATGTATGAAATTTGTCATACTTGTTATGTAGTTTATGTATTCATTTTAAAGATATTTCAAATATCATATAATAATTACTATGGGACAGACATCGCTTCTATAGCGATGCATGCAACTTCGCCACGGTGGGTAAAAACCTGAATATAAAGCAAAACACTTGCGATCGTGTTGTCAAAAACATTTTCATTGGTTGGCTGTTAACAAATACAGCCAATAGACAAACGTCTTAGTAATAGCACAAAACTGTAGATAATACCGAGTTCAGGTTGAAATGGATAATGCAGAGTGATAAACTCAGTTTAATAAACTCCCTTGAAGTCCAGCCACTGGCCATGCCAGAGACCGGGCTTGGGATGGACGCGCCTGAACCTTAAATAGGATATTACAAAGGTTAAAGATTTATATTATAATCCTAATAATTAGCCTTTAAACATGGATCGATGCAAAAACAACAAACAACCTCTTTACACGAGGTAGCTATCTACATGTTAGATATATTGAGTGTTACATTATGTTCTTCTAAATGGTAAATGTATTTTATTCAATGATATTTTTCACAAGTAAAACTATATTAGAAGAAACGTTCCTTTTAATTATCATCATGCTCTAAAACAATTTACGACACGATTTTTAGGTTATTTAATATCATATAACGCATCAGAATGGACAAAACGACTTTTGACAGCAAAGGTATATCACCTGAGTAATAATTTTTGTCATTACATATAATATTTTTTATTAGCCCCTTCCCCCAAGAGCATCATCACAATGCCAGGACAGAGATCAACATAGCGGCCTGCGAAAAGCAGTCCATTCTTTTAGACCTAGCAGGTGAAATAAAAATTCACCTGGTAAAATTACCTCTAAAATCGCAGGTAATTTTTCAAGAGACAGATATATGTACGATCATCTCATCTTTAATTTAGCTGAGGATGAGCTCGTGATTATGTTACAAGTTAATTTTATAATGCTTTAAAATACATCTAAAAGGTCCTAATTTCCCACACACTGTCTCAAACCCTCCACTCACCAAGTGCTGTATTATTTCCAGCATTTCATATATTTTCTTAGCAGGCCATCTTTTTACTTTATATTTCGAGCCCTGCAGGATATAATCTGTATTAGTCTCCTACATGTTCAACCGAAGAGGACTATAAGTTTCGTCTCCGTCCCTCTGTCTGTCCGTCAGTCCCACATATAGACTTCCGGAATTTTTTGCAATGACTCAAGCTATTGAGATTAACTTCTGTGCATAGTCATTATCATGTTTGACTTTCATGGCGATTTACACCTCTTTTTTGTTGCAAAATTATGACCTTTAAACTTAGGCGATAAATATTTTGTTGGGGACAAATATTACTTTAGTAGTACTCTCAGAATGTTTCAACAAGGCTTGTTGTATTTTGCATTCCATACATTTCGTATGACACGTGGTCATGTAATAATATATAGGCTATACTCAGAATAATAATTATCTAATACGGCCATACTTAACGTTCATAGTACCACTAAACACTAAAATTAGAACCGGAAATGCGCAACATAAACAATCGTCATGAAATTAGAGTAGGTTATACAATAGTGCACTTTCAAAACGTGATATAGCAACTAACGGTATCTGTCCAAACAAGATCAAGTAAAAATCTCCAGAGTACATAAGACACGATATACGACGAAAAGTCAAAGGTTCGCAGAACTAGGTATTAAACGCTATGACAGATCAATATAATCATCCTTTAGACTCCATAAAGCAGTAAAATGGTGTACACTTACCAAATCCAAGTAATCCACTGGTGCTCATTGCATGTGCTTTTGATGAACCTTCATTGCCCTCTGATGAAAGAGTTATGATGGGGTCACTTTTGTCACTGAATTCCCCTTCTTCTTCCCCATAGTGTGATCGAACCTTGAACTCGTATGTTGTAGAAGAAAAGAGACCACTCACACAGTAAAGAGATTTGTTACCATCTGTGAATATAGGCATCTTGGTCCATCCCGAATCTTTCAACTCTTTTGATTTTATCTCGTAAGACGTCACGTTTCTTTCTAAAACTGGTTTATCCCAAGAAAGAAATACATAATCGACTCCAGCATCTAGTTCTACTGGCTTCCCAGGTTTGCGTATTGGTACCAATATCTGTGTCACAACTGGATCACTTATGCTACTAAATGGCCCTGCCTCATTTTTGTAATGTGCTCGAACTTTGAATTCGTATTCAGTTTTATGAACAAGATTGCTTATCTGTTCATAATTTCTGCCGTCATTTGTAAAATGAGATACTTGTGACCAAGCTTCAGTTGCTGATTGTTTCACCTTGATCTCATAATAAGTGACATCCTTGTGTTCTGGCTTTTCCCAAGTGATACATACATAGTCTCCGCCAACATCTGTGGCTACTGGCTTACCAGGTTGTCTTGAATCAGTTGATGCTGTTGTTGTTATTGGATCACTTATGTCACCACCAACATCTGTTGTTGCTGGTTTACCAGCTTTATGTGGTGACGCCGTTGTAAGAACTGATGCTGAAGTAACAGATAGTTGTTTTGTATTAATTGGATCACTCGTGTCACTAAACGGACCCTCTTCATTTTCATAATGTCCTCGAACTTTGAACTCATATTCAGTTGTATGGTTAAGGTCGCTAATCTTCATATATGGGACAGTGTCATCTGTAAAATGGGAAATCTTGAACCAAGATTTGTTTGACATTGATTTCAACTGGATTTCATAATATGTGACGTCTTGATCTCGTGGTTTATCCCAAGATAAACATATATAGTCATTACCAACATCTGTAACCACTGGTTTACCTGGCTGTTTCGAAACTGTTGGTGCAGAGTTCATAGACGGTGGTCTTGTCATAACTGGGTCACTCTTGTCACTAAACGGGCCTTCTTCAGTTTCATAATGTGCGCGAACTTTGAATTCGTATTCAGTACCTTGGTCAAGGTCACGTATCTGCTTAACAGGCTTGTCATCATCTGTAAAAATGGATACTTTTGACCAAGCTCCACTTGCTAATGGCTTTAATTTAATCTCATAATAGGTGACATCCTTGTCCTCTGTCTGATCCCAAGAGATATACACATAGTCACTACCAACATCGGTTGCTGTTGGCTTACCAGGTTGTCGTGGCGATACAGTTGTAGGGACTGATGCTGAATTAACAGAGGGTGTTTTTGTCATAACTGGATCACTCGTGTCACTATATGGACCTTCTTCGTCTTGGTAATGTCCTCGTACTTTGAACTCATAGTTGGTTGCAGGGTCAAGATCATATATTTGCTTAACAGGCTTGCCGTCATCTGTAAAATGGGATATTTTTGACCAAGCTACATCTTTTACTTGTTTCAACTTGATCTCATAATAAGTGACATCCTTATCTTCTGGCTCATTCCAGACGATATATATATGGTCATTACCAACATCTGTCGCTGCTGGCATTCCAGGTTTTCTTGCAGCAATTGATGACTTTGTTAGTACAGGGTCGCTCTTGTCACTAAACGGGCCTTCTTCACTTTCATAATGTGCGCGAACTTTGAATTCGTATTCAGTACCTTGGTCAAGGTCACGTATCTGCATAACAGGCTTGTCATCATTTGTAAAAATGGATACTTTTGACCAAGCTCCACTTCCTAATGGCTTTAATTTAATTTCATAATAGGTGACATCCTTGTCCTCTGTCTGATCCCAAGAGATATACACATAGTCACTACCAACATCGGTTGCTGTTGGCTTACCAGGTTGTCGTGGCGATACAGTTGTAGGGACTGATGCTGAATTAAGAGTGGGTGTTTTTGTCATAACTGGATCACTCGTGTCACTATATGGACCTTCTTCGTCTTGGTAATGTCCTCGTACTTTGAACTCATAGTTGGTTGCAGGGTCAAGATCATATATTTGCTTAACAGGCTTGTCGTCATCTGTAAAATGGGATATTTTTGACCAAGCTACATCTTTTACTTGTTTCAACTTGATCTCATAATAAGTGACATCCTTATCTTCTGGCTCATTCCAGACGATATATATATGGTCATTACCAACATCTGTCGCTGCTGGCTTTCCAGGTTTTCTTGCAGCCATTGATGATTTTGTTAGTACAGGGTCGCTCTTGTCACTAAACGGGCCTTCTTCACTTTCATAATGTGCGCGAACTTTGAATTCGTATTCAGTACCTTGGTCAAGGTCAAGTATCTGCTTAACAGGCTTGTCATCATCTGTAAAAATGGACACTTTTGACCAAGCTCCACTTGCTAATGGCTTTAATTTAATCTCATAATAGGTGACATCCTTGTCCTCTGTCTGATCCCAAGAGATATATACATAGTCACTACCAACATCGGTTGCTGTTGGCTTACCAGGTTGTCGTGGCGATACAGATGTAGGGACTGATGCTGAATTAACAGAGGGTGTTTTTGTCACAACTGGATCACTCGTGTCATTATTCTCCTGCACATGCAATTCAGGTATCTCCTAAAATGTTATTTAAAAATGAATAAATCGTTTACATTTTCGCTATGTAATGTCACATAACATTTATAGGACAGATTTGTATGGTAAATCAAGTACTAAATGTCCTACTACAATATGTTTATTTCAAAATACAATTTATTCAACTAACATTAATGAAACACTTGTTTCCTATATTTTTGTTTATAACTGAATTATGGACTTTCAGGCAAAAAACATGGCTTATGATAGGGAAAATTAGTTGAGCATGAACGTACAGACATGGCAGGTAATCCGTTCGACACAATCTTTAGTAGGTCAACCACCGTACCACTCTGCCTTTAATAGAGCAAACTATAACGTCAGACTATATAAAATTCCATTAATGAAAATATGTCAAAATCCTACATTATGTTATTTAATAGTCGAAGCAACAAACAAGTGACGTTGCTTGACTAATATTCTTTAGTAAATCAATATATATTCACTAATATTCTTTAGTAAATCAATATATTGTTATGTTGTATTTTGTATTAATGTGACTTTTACATGAAATCTGAATGGAAAAAAACATAATATGTGATCAGGGCCATATCTCTGCACAATGCAGAGTCGAAATGGGCATTTGACAAAGTAGTGGTTGATTCCATGGATCGCTATTTAGTGTCTTATCTATAGGAGGACAGTTCTAAGGAGATCCTTTACTTGAGATTCCATCCTTCCTGCACTGCCACAAAGAGGACTGCCATCCCCAGCATAGTTTACTAAATCAAAACTAGCACTGGATAGAGGTCAGTGGAATACGTACAGTTGTGATGTCATGCTGTCATGAATCACTGTCATAACAGTGATGATATCAGGTGTTCTTAAAGCATACACTGTTGTTAAATGTGTTTGTATGTTTGTTCTGTTTTTATTTATAATAAATTTGTTTTGCTATTTTAAAACAGTTAATTTTAACAAACATTAATAATGTAAAGCTATTCCGAGTACTCTGACTGTAAGAGAGCTAGACGGACATTTGGATGGTTATTAGCCGTTACAGTCAGAGACCAAGCTATGTAATTGTTTCGCAATTGCTGCCCAACAAACGGTAGTAAAAAAATCCCGCTCTAATACCACAACAGTCCTACGTTTGATGCTAAATACAGTTACATTGATCATTTTCGAATTCGCTGACAACACATTTCACATAATAATCGCTAATACACACACTAATGGAAGAAACCGTTCAGCAACTATGTAATTAATCGGAAACATTACTGAAAGGGGATGATATCGGGTTTCTTTCTGTAGTGTGTGTATTAGTGATTAATATGTGGATTTTTTTTTTGTAAATCAAGGAACTCGAAAATGATCAATGTAAAGGTATTTGACGTCACACATAGGACTGTTGTGGTATTAGATCGGGAATCTTTTACTACCGTTTAGTGAGCAGCGATTGCAAAAAAATTACATAGCTTGGTCTCTGACTGTAAGGGATAATAAACGTCCAAATGTCCGTCTAGCTCTCTTACAGTCAGAGTACTCGGACTAATGTAAAGCTAGCTGTAAAATAACGTTTTGATAAACCTATTTGTTAAAAACAAACAGCTGGTGCAATTTGATAGTTTGACATTCGCCTTCTAAATTAATCTGGTTGTCATGTTGAAAAAAATATCTTAAAGGTCAAAATACATAGTATAAGTTCGATTTTCATGATTCATTGAATTAAAACGATGTTGTATTATCATGGCAGTTGTGTCTGGACTATAAAAGTTGGCAGGTTGTTAACTATATATATTTTTTAATTATGGCATACAAAGATATTGACTTTGTGACCCATAAATGACATTTCCAAAAATTACAACCGGTTTATTTCAATCAGTAATGTGTAAATAACCATTTCCACATGGTTGTTAGCTTTTAACATTTTTGTTTATCATAAATCTTTTTTCCTATTGACCTCCTGTCTATCACACTCTGTACATTTTGGAAATACATACCTCTGTTACAGAAGACTCTCTATTTTCTGAGATCTCAGCCATGTCACAGCGTGTGGCTGAGTATTCACTGCACACACTTTCACTAGTCCCAACTCATGATTCTTCGTTCTGGTAATAACAATAAATAAATAAATAAATAAATAAATAAATAAATAAATACTACTACTACTACTACTACTACTACTAATAATAATAATAACAATAATAACAATAATAATAAATATAATCGCAAGCGGCAATGATGGATTCCAAAGTTATAATAGCTGTACATTACTAAGAAATATTTATACATTATTTAATTATAGCAATAATTACCTCCTCTCCCCTCCCACACCAATCCACATACACACTCTCTCTCTCTCTCTCTCTCCCTCTCGCCTAACCAACTACCAAATTTCAGTCAAATCGGCCCAGAACTTGCTTTACAAACAACAATAATGCCTTCTTTTTAAAACAAAAAACAAACCCACAAATAAAACATGATACGACTCCTTTCACTCTCAGCTGTTTTCGCGATGCAAGTAGACGTGGCCCCCTCCCACCCACCCACCAGGGGGGATTAATAGCCAGTTTTGGGGCTCTGTTGGAGTTCCGGGTTAGCTATACCGTGTCTTTGGTATATGGTGACCCGCCTCCAAAGAAGAGGAACGGAGGGAGTGGAAGAGGACGGAGGAAGAAGAAAGGCGTGCCAGGGACGGCTCAGGGGGATCAAAGCTGGTGGCTCAACCCCCAGCGGCGGTCCCGTCTGCGTCGCCGCCCCTACCGACTTCTCCGAAGAGGACAGGACTGCCATCGGCGCCCGCGTCCCTGGATGCTACATACTCGCAGCTGGACATCGACAACAGGTCTATCCACAAGATGTTCAGTGCAGTCTGCGGCCCCGGCTACTCCACTGTGGTTCAGACCTTGCGTCAATGACAACATCTGCTGCCGTCACACCGGGAATCTCCAGTCTCCCCGACGTAGAGCGCAACCTTACCTAGGACAGGTAACCTCCTTTTGGGGCTTAGTTGGACTTTAAAATTTTCGGCAGTGGCTCCAAATTCTTATGTTTATTTTTTTTATAAATAGTCCAACGCACTTTACTTTGGCGCCCGTTCAATTGCTCAAATCACCTTAAAACCTTTTAGGCCGAGTACTCAAAAATACTTTTGGTTTTAATTTCTTAATTGCTGACCGACTATTAATTTTTTTTATTCCAAATTCTGCCCACCTCAAACTTACCCCCCCCCCCCCCCCCCCCCCCCCTCCGGTCCCGGACTTGGTCACTGGCGAAAGTCAGAGATTAAGCCCGTGACAGGCGTGCGTGAAACCTTCGTGGTATATATGCACGTAAAAAACTGTACCTGACCTGACGACTCCTTTAAGAAGGCTGACCTCACAAAAAGCAGGCAGAGGGAGTTCTGTATTGACATTAAACTCACTCGTGTCATCCGATGATTGCAGTAGCCACGCGTGCAGACTGTATTTTCGTAGTGCTACATACAAACAGTGTACAAATGTGTATCTTTCAAATATGTGCAATTTTCATTTGCAAAGTCTATCTGAAAAATTTATAAAATTAAAACATGTACATTACCAGTTTATTACGCTCTAAAGAATAGATTACAACAGTGAAAATAAAATTGTGTAACTTCAAAACGTCTAGACTTACATTGATTTTCGGGTTTTAAAAATGAACAAAAAACCCTGCCTGAAAGAGGCCTGACTTTACATTAGAAATCCAAATTACCCTGGAAGCAAGCAGCGGATTAATTCAATATTACGACATTTTTATGTAAATAGGCGGTAGATATTAAATCTACAATTTCAAGAAATTGTAAGTACATTTTATAGAAACTGACATAAAATACGAAAATCTATAAACACATTTTTTAAAATACAACCAACCCCCTTGGTGGGCCTAATTACCTACCAAATTTCAGATAAATGAGCCTACAAAGTTTTCTTACAAAATGACAACACGGAGGGAACAAAAATATTTTTCATACAAAATTCGCGATACATATAAGTTTTTAATACAACCAATCCCCCCCCCCCCCCCCCCTCAAAGTACCCAACTACTTACTAAATGTCAGCTAAATCGGTCCGGAAGTGTTCGTACAAGATGACCCAATAGAGTAGTAAATTCTATAGGATTATTATAGTTATTATTCAATAAATCACTTCATTTATCGACATTTGCTACGAACTGGAAAATAGCTAATGTAAAACCACTATTTAAAAAAAGGAGACAGAAGTTGTTTCACAAACTACAGATCCATATCACTGATCAGCTGTGTTGGGAAAATATTTGATAGAATCGTTTTTAAACATCTTTATAATTTTTTCATATCTAACAATATCTTTTACGAGTTTCAAGATGCTTACCGCCCCAAGCATTATATCAATTAATTGAACTATATACAAAAATATGTGAATCTCTCGATAACAAGGAACATTTTTGTGCAGTCTAAAGCTTTTGACAGAGTCTGGCACAAAGGTTTAATTTACAAACTAGAGCGTTACGGTGTAACAGCCCAAAATATACCCCCAGCCAAACTATACACGGGGTATAAACTGGACTAGCCCAGAATATACCCGGGGTATAAAACAGTCTAGCCCAGAATATTTACAGTAATAAAGCAGGACGGCTGATAATGTCCATTACGATTTTAGGAGTGGCCGCGTGGTTATCCCACAATACACTGTGATCAGTCCTCCCCCCCCCCCCCCCACTGTCTCGTACGCTTATGAGGAAACTCTAGCTAGGCCTTTGGAGTGCCAACTGTGAGGCACTGTTTGGACCATAATAAATGTCCCACTATCTGACACACACTGAGACTACACAGTGCTAGTATCGATCGCTAGGCAAAGGACAAGTGAACCGTGTCATGCGTTCATTCCAAGAAATGTTGCTCATTCAGTTTGACAAACAGAAAGTAGAATTACACACTGATTCCTTTCCAAGAATTCTTATTGTAGTATGTCGACACCGTGGACACATTTCAGTAAAGAATCAAATTATATTACACAGAGAGATCAGTTATAGCAGAGTATATTACGTCTCAGTTTCCAACCCAGTATGATTTAAGAATAGCATGAATTAACATATTTATAATAAATGAAGAAACGAGTGTTAATAGGATAAACAATTAATAAACATTCCTAGTAATCATGTCGATAATAATTATATTTGTTTAAACATTACTCGAAAGTCCACAATGTCATACTGTAATTTGAATGAATTAAATTTTCAAACATGAAAACTGATTTTAAAGTTGGACATTTTCTTTTTAGAATATTAAGTTATTTATAAAATTTTAAAGCAACTTTTGTTTTGCCAATTTAATGTGTTTTTGTGTTAATAAATAACACCTTATCAAATATATCACTTATATATTTACAAAAATATTTTTAATAACTTTAGTCTTGACAGTTTTACCGTATACACACTTAGAAATTACTTCCACTGTAATATCACCTCTTCCTCCCACCCGTCCGAAAAACATGAATATGTGTTCGCTTTAGCTTAAAAGTGCCTCTCTTTTTTTTGTCTAGTTGGACTGATTTATTCCCCCTCACATCCACCACCACCACCCCCCACCTCAACACCCCCACCCCAACACACCCCAACACACATATCCCCCCCCACACACACACACCTCCCCCGCGATTAATTTTTTGCTAACACCCTGTTCAGTTTAAGTTAGTGACGGCTTTGTTTCCGGTTTTCATACGTTTTACTTACTATGACCGATACTATGCATCATTTGATACACGACATATTTCCCTAAATCCATATTAATGTCACTAATGTATTAATTATTTTTATAATTCATCTATCAAAAATAAATAATATCAGGGCCGTACCCTGACCAAAATCCATGGGGGGGGGGGGGGGGGCACTAAATTTTATAAATAATGTTTAACATACTATAAAGATTAAACATTTCTATGCTATTACTGGAGATATATAAAATAAAATAAAAGGACAAGATTCTCAGGGGGGCAGCTGCCCCCCCTGCCCCCCCGGAGGGTACGGCCCTGAATATAGCACAGTATTAAAATATGTTATAAAGCGTGTGTGGGGATCAAGTGTGGTGTGTGAGTATGGGAGGGGGAAGGGGTCAAAACAGATTGTCTCGTTATAAAAACTCCTATAATTATAGAAAGGAACAATAGTTGTAATAAAGTATATTACGTATTTGTGTCTTACCCAATATCATTTAAGGACTAGCAAAGGGGTTAAAACAGACCGTCTCGTTATAAATACTCCTCTAATTGTAGGAAGGCCCCATAGTTGTAGTTTAAAATGTGTTATAATGTAACAGTTGTTAAACAAACATCCCTTTCGTTTCGTTTAACTAAATGAACACACAATATGAACATTATCAGGGTATTTGACAAATGAAAGACAAAGACTCACCTCATATATAGATACATTCAGCTGACGATAATTATTTCAGCTATCCGGGACGTGTTACCCAGGTCATGTGACGTCGCTGCAGGAAGCACGATTCTCGGAAAAGCATACATCGCGTGATGCATTATACGATTGGCCAGGCAAGTGCAGCCGTGGTATACAAAGAGATCGCCACGTCAGTTGTTTATAGACTGTCACAGTTCTAATCATTATTGACATATTATACCGTTTACAGACTACGATTCTTAAACGGGGGTGGAGGTCCTGGGAAGCGATTAGAAGACAAAGTACTCACTGTACGCATTCACAAATATGAATATATGTGCATTCGTAACATAAAATAACTATTTATTTGCGAACAAAATGACAGAAAAATGTACCTCTAAATTACCTGCCACTACATGAACCGGTAAGTAGTGGAGATGACAACCTTTATTGATTTAGTGTTTACAGTATATAAACGAGAAAGATATTCTTCTTCCAATTGCTCATCGACTGTCCCCAAAACAAGGAAAGTAGCTCATATGATTCACGGAGAGTCTAGTCGAATGCTTGTTGGTTTAGTAATTATTAAAACGAGGATTTTGTTCTGTTTTTATATAAGGTACCGGCTCCTATTTTTGAAGAGGGTGGGGGTGGAGGGGCGTTTGTTTATTTTTGCCCAAGTCCAAATTTCAGAAAATGAAATAAAGTCATATTGTTGTACATAAGATACAATTGATGCTGGAGTCATTCAGTGTCACAGTGTATGAACAGAACTGTATAGATTTTACAATTTTCTGGAAGCTGTGACTAAGTTAAGCGACGATCACGTACTTTCGGTTCAGTTGGATGTTTTAGTCCGAGTAGGTTTGACCATATTTATCTTCTTTCTAGGTATAAACATAAAATATAAATTATTGTTCTGTCAAAATCAATCCATCCCGAATTAGCACAACCATATTTTATACTTATAAATAAAAAATAACAAACGTATTCAAACATTTTATCCATCGCTACCAGGTAAAAATCATTATAAAAATCCATTTTGATTCGTTTTGGAAGCATATTGTGTATATAGTTTCGAAATATGTTTGTTATATTGAAGATGTATGGATGATATTAGGCATACTGAACTTGAAAAACATGTTTAAAATAATATACTTGCAATAGACAAGACTTTTGCCAGTTTTTCTTCAAATCTGATTTATGTAGTCACTTGATGGTATTAATAAAAAAAACAACACTGTATAGTTAATTCTGATCCGACTGCTTACTCTTGTTCTGTGTAAACGTCATTAAACGTTAGGTTTTGGTCAACTAAACAAAACAGAACAGAACAGAGCACATCTTTATTTACACTCGGAACACATAACAAGTGATACATGAGCACAAAGTTACAGTATGTGCAATATAATAATACAGCGGTTTTACATATATAATATAATAATACAAGATTAACGTGGGGTCAACAATGTTCCCATAATGTTATCTAAACATTTGCAGGTATTATTGAATAAAGTAATATTCGTGCTACAAAATAGATTGTGATATTTAATAGCATTTGGTCTATATAGTAATATTTTGATATATACTTGCATCTTTCGTTTCGGACCGGTCTCGGTGGCGTCGTGGCAGTCCATCGGTCTACAGGCTGGTAGGTACTGGGTTCGGATCCCAGTCGAGGCATGGGATTTTTAATCCAGATACCGACTCCAAACCCTGAGTGAGTGCTCCGCAAGGCTCAACGGGTAGGTGTAAACCACTTGCACCGACCAGTGATCCATAACTGGTTCAACAAAGGCCATGGTTTGTGCTATACTGCCTGTGGGAAGCGCAAATAAAAGATCCCTTGCTGCCTGTCGTAAAAAGAGTAGCCTATGTGGCGACAGCGGGTTTCCTCTAAAAACAGTGTCAGAATGACCATATGTTTGACGTCCAATAGCCGATGATACGATAAAAAAATCAATGTGCTCTAGCGGCGTCGTTAAATAAAAGAAACTTTACTTTACTTTACTTTCGTTTCGGAAAAAAATAGCTTTCAAATAGAAAGTGATATTCATCACCAACAACATCATCGTGGCATAAACAACATTCCCGTTCACACCTGGGAATATTTTCCCATCTACCAATTTCTACTGGGAGCCTGTGATTAGCAGTGCAATAATTAGTCAAAGTAGACCTATGTTTTTTTATATAAAAGTAATAAATATGGTTCTAAATTTACGATTTCTTTAAAGATCCTTTAGTCAGTACCTTTGCTTGAATGCTAAATGTTGTCTCTCCATAACTGCAAGTACTGGTCTTTAAGTCTCTCAATTTCCATAATTAACAATATTTTGAGATCACCATACGTAAGTAAATCCAGTTTCATTAAAAATATTTTCTACAAAATTCAGCCATTTATATACATGCGTTCCATAAACATAATCAGATAAAAGGGCACTGTATATACTACAGGATAGCTTATTTTTGTTATCACTATTTAACATCCTACACCAATAGTTAATAATTCTACTTTTCACATAAACAACAAGTGGAAACCTTCCAAGCTCACCATAAATCATATAAAGTGGTGTGCAAAAATCGTATATGTACACTTTCAATAATAGAACAATTTTCAAAACCCCGTATCTCACAGCCATAAAGTAAAATAGGTAAAATAGTCTGGTCGAAAAGTTTAAGCTGACAGTCAATTGGTAAGTTGACGTTACGTATTCGAGATTTAAGTAAAAGCATGGCTTTAGTGTCTTGTTCTTTAATACATTTCCTTGTTTGTGAGTATGTACAGTTCTTTGAAAAACACAATCCTAGGTACTTATAACAATCAGTTACTTTTAGTATGTTAACGAATAGATTAAAAACTGGGTGTCTTCGACCCTTAGATCCAAAAACAACAACTTTGGTCTTTGCAATATTTACAGTTGGTTTCCATCTAATACAATACTCACGAAATACATTTAAAAACGTTTGCATATTATTAATATTGTCAGAAAATATCACAGTATCGTCAGCATAAAGGAGAATAAGTATTTTGAGAAAATCTGTTAGAAAGGTGTTATCAGTGTTAGTACCATTGCACTGTTCAGTATTCAAACAATTTTCTAAATCATTAATGAATACAGCAAATAAAAGAGGAGACGAAGCTGGAAGGTGATATATAGCCAATGGTGGTTTAACGTGAAACTGGTGACATCACTTATATGTTTTTGAGCCCCCCCCCCCCCTCCCCCCGAGCCTCCCCCCTTCCCATTAGGGGAAAAACTAGACTGGGTAATAAATATTTGGGTAATGTTTTGGTAAAAGGGACAATTTAGTATTAAAAACTGATGTAAAATAAATATTCCTTAAAAAAGATAATTTTTTCTCATGAATCTTGGAAAATATATCTAATTCCAGGAAATGTTATCAGCTGAGCTTAGTCTGTATTTGATTTAAATAAAATGTTCTTTTACTAAACACACTGAATTAAAACATATCAACTCGCTCACGCTGTGGTGACTGTTAGGTAACATATTTAATCATGCATAAATTGTCAACATGTTAATGTTTGTCAGCATTTATATTAGTTACTGTGTATATGTCCTCTAATATTTCATTACTGTCATAAACATGTTAAATATACTGATTTTGTTCAAATGTTGAATACAACTTAAAAGAGTTCAGGATAAATGCTTATTTTTTTTATTGTGTTATCGATGTTCGCTGGAATATTGAGATATATTTATTATATTTCGAATGCACATATTCATATTTGTGAGTGCTTTGTCTTCTATTCACCTCCCAGGACCCCCCCCCCCCCCCCCCCCCCCCCTCTCCATGGTGTCGACATACTACAAAGACATTTCTTGGAAAGGATACAATGTGTAATTCTACTTTCTGTTTGTCAAGTTGAATGGTCGACATCTCTAGGAATGTATACTCGACACAGTTTACGTGTCCTTTGCCTAGCGGTCGATACTAGCACAGTCAGAGACGTATTTGAATATTTGGCGTCCCTAGTCATATGTTTGCCTAAAAATAATGAATAGGATTAAAATATTAAGAAAAAGAATAACTGTAAGTAAACCTGTATGAGGCCTCGGTATGATAGATATATTTAATTATATCAAGGCTTTAAATATTACCTGGATTCGAAAATTGGAAACGAAAAATTCAAAATGGAAACCTATTTTATTTGCTTGTATTCCTCAATTTCGTAATATTTCTGTATTTGGTAACGACTTCCCCTCAAAATGTTTCAAAAATGTAAATAACCTGTTTTGGAAGGACTGTATTCAGGCTTCTCGACAGCAATAAAAGTAACATCCTTTTAAGATTTCTTATCTGAACCAATTTTTTATAATTCCAAATAAAAATTGATAGGAAAGCCTTTTTGAAAAAGAAATGGCTTGAGAAAGGCATTTCTCAGATTTGCCATCTTGTTAATGAGCGAGGAGATTTTTGACTTTAAATGAATTTAATGATATATACGAGTTGGTGTCGTCCCATTTGGTCGAATTCCCAATTGGTCGAAATGCCAATTGGTCGAAAAATAAGTACTCGTCTGTTATATAACCACTACCTGATTACCTGTGCATATAATGAACATGACCACCTCATGAAGCTGCAGTGATTGTGACATAGTGAGTGTAACATTCTGAAAGAAACTGCTGCTTAAGTGGACATTTGTACTTGTATGTGTACTTGAATGAATGAATATTTTAAAATATTGAAAAATGTTTTGCTTTTTGTGAAATAAACATTTTTAGATGGAGACCTTTTTTAATTATTTACAGACATTCACTACATTCAATACATGGATTATTTCGATATTTGTCATATTTGCATACTTTATGCGTTAAGCGATATTTATACCATCTATACAATAATAATCGGTTTCCAAATAATCTGGAACAGTTCATTACAATGACTGAGGTAACAACAGGCATGTCAGTAAGACCACTGAACCATATCTATTGTTGTTTTAGCAGTTCGACCAAATGGGAGTAAGCCTACGAGTTAGATGTTTCTTTTTTAGAATACCATGGCGTCGTTAATTCCGTTAAGTCATATTTTAGGAAAACAAAATTTTATATTAAAAAGGTTGGACGATTCTTCGGTTCAACGGACACTTTGCTCTATTAGAAAAGGCTCAAAATTATATTATTATACATTAACGTTGTCGAAAGTTCCAAATATTGCCATACTAAAGTGGCAATTTCGTTTCACTTCCAACCTAAACTGGTCTGTTATCTATTTAAAGCCATTTATAACCACTCAAGAAATAAAATTAAGATGGTTCCAATATAGAATTTTATACAGAATACTGACTACCATCACGTTTGCTTATAAACTAAAACTTATTGACAGTGAAATGTGTACTTTTTGTCATGAAATGCGAGAATCTATAGAACATCTATTTTGGGAATGTAAAGTTGTTCAGCTTTTTTGGAACAATTTTTTTAATTGGTTATTAAAATCTTGTAATCATATATTTAACCTAAATTTATCATTTGAACTTGTTATATTTGGATGTAAAAGTAATACTAAAACAAATAATATTTTTGATTTATTATTATTGTTAGCTAAGTATTTTATATATAAATGCAAAATGCAAAATGTACAGTTAAACATTACTCATTTCCAAAACGAAGTTAAACAAAGATACCTGATTGAGAAACATAGTTACTACAGTAAAAACTGCTTTAATAAATTCGTTACCAAGTGGGCAATGTACCATTCTCTATTTGATATATAATCTTAAAATTACTTTTGTTCATTCATTTGTTTTCATCATCCCCAACAGGTCACGCAAAATTGATGTAAAGTAAAACACCTTCATATCTGTATGCCTATTGTATATCCAACTTCTTTTTACAGACCACTGAAATGTTGTTATAAATAATGATAAATATGTACATAATCAAAACACGTGCGTGTGTGTGTATGTGTGTGCATATTTGTTTTCTTTCTCTCTGTCTCTGTCTCTCTCTGTCTCTCTCTCTCTCTCTCTCTCTCTCTCTCTCTCTCTCTCTCTCTCTCTCTCTCTCATATATCATTATATACTTTCATTTACTCTAGATACTTGTTAAAATCCAGGTCCTTGTGAATATATTATTTTAATTAAGTCTGCCTATAAAGTAGTAACTACATTATGTGTGTATAAATTATATATAAAATTACTGTAACAACCCAGTTGATATTTGTCAACAAGGGAATGGTCAAGAAAAAATAAACAGTTATTACTATGGAAAAAACATATATATATATATATATATATATTATATATATATATATATATATATATATATATATATATATATTATATATATATAGATTATATTAAAGAGGACTGAATTATTGATTGAAAACTGTCTTAGAATAGACCATGTATTTTATCATGTATAGATCATATCATTTATTATAAATCAATGGAAATGCCTTTACTCTATATAAAATGTGTTGAGTACGTCGTTAAATAAAACATTTCCTTCCTTACTCTCTGTATATATACATCCGAAAAAGAATAGAACATAAATTAAAAATGGGTCGTTATAGGAAATGCACTATTTTCATAATGAAACAAACCACAAACAGGAAAAAAGAAACCTACTTTATATGGAGATACATAGTTGTATGCATGATCATAATGCAAATATTCCTGGAAAGGAAACCATATTTAGTCGTACTTTCTCTTTGTCAAACTGAATGGCAATTTCCAGGAAGAAAGAACGAAGAAATGTTTGATTTAAAGACGTACTCAACACATTTGCGTTTCCTTGAATGTAATTCAGCGGTAATAAATGAATGAATGAATGAATGTTTAACGACACCCCAGCACGAAAAATACATCGGCTATTGGGTCAGCGGTAATACACCCTGTGTAGTGGTGGGGTCTGTTGGATTACTAGTCAACCAGCCAAATCTGAAAAGAGGCCTACTTTAAGAGTTAGTACAAGTTGTTGAGTAGAAAAATGCCAATAGTACCAGCTGTTAGGGGAGTCTATGAGGGTAATAACCAGGTTAGATTTAGATTCTGAAAGTGGTGCAATTATTTTTTTACAGACGCGTTTCGATGGTTACCAACAAAAAGTACCACTAATAACTAAATTCGTTCTAACGCCTATAGTTTTGTTATTATAGAAGCTAGAAACACAATTATTGTGTTGAATGAAAGGTCTTGATAATGTTGATTAAGCCTTAGTGTTCATAGTAACGTTAATGATCAATTTGATAGTGGAGCAGTTATCTTCCACTGTTCAAATTTATATAACTCCTATAACATTGCTTTTATTATAGAAGCTAGAAACACAATTCTGGTGTTGAATGAACGGTTTGACAATCTTCTAAATATTAGTATCCATTATTATGTATTGTAGAGCTAATTTGCATAAAGTATGACGTCACAAACATGAAATAGTTTTGGGTTTTTTAAAAGTTACTATTAATAGATGCATTTCTTGTGCATGTTTTCAGCTTACTGTATTGCCATTTAGCGCATATATATATATATATATATATATATATATATATATATATATATATATATATATTGCATGGGATATAGTGTCTGGGTAATATGGATTAAGGCTTAGTGTTCATGGAGACGTTAATAATTGGCTTGGTAGCAGAACAGTTACATTTCGTTGTTCAAATTTGAATACCTATTGTTAATATGCTATGCACACAATTATTGCATTGAACAAGAGTTTTGTGGTTAAACAATTATGTTTTGGGGTTTTTTAACTGTTAATTCCCAGTGCACATTTCCAGCTCAGTATAATGTCATTTACTAGAACGTATATCGGTTGTACGAAAAATGTATATTATATGGGATTTAGGGTTTCGGTATTCTTATTTCAGCCTTATTTTTCATGATAACGTTAATTTCTATAAAGCTTGTTTTGAATATGCTATGAACACAATTCTTAGACTGAATAAAAGTTTTGTGATTTCGCAATTATAGAAGTGCTAATTGTCATTGGGCTAATTTGCATATCATTATGATGCCACTATTTTTCCCCAATGTATTTTTATATTTCATCTTTCATCCACCAACTGATTTAGTACCTAGTTTTCACCATAAGCTCCTGTACAAGGATTAAAATGTTGTTTAGAAATAATAATGTTAATAATGGTAGTATCTTCCTCTCCATAATATGTCGTTTATGGTTGATACATGTCAATGTCAGAATTATAATGGATAATGTAGGGGTCTAGCTGAGTCTGTATATGACTCGATGGTCTCATTCTAGTGCTCCACGACTGATATATCAAATGCCGTGGTTTGTTTTATTCTGTATGTGGGAAGGTGCATATAACAGATCCATTACCGCTAATGGAAAAATGTAGCCTGCTTTTCCTCGAGGACAATGTGTCACAATTATTACTTAATCAATGTGTTCTAGTCGTGTCATTAAACAAAACAAACTTTAACTGTTATAAAGGATATGTGACTGTTTTTCTTCCAAATAAATGAGACACATAATTCAGTAGTTATGATCTCCAGACCACTGAAGAAGGCGCGTGTACAGTGTAGAACTAGGAACTAGGAAAGTACATCATGTGCAAAAAGAAGAATGCTAAAAAAAACTGAGGCACAATTCATTTCATGTCTTAAATGCCTTGTTGTCCTGAAAAACCAAAACAACCATGCTTGTATATGCATTCAGTATAATCGATTGGAATCTTTGATACAAGTCTAAGACTATAACGAACTTAAATTTATCAAGACACAACCTGGTCTATTGTGGTATAAGCACTGCTAATCGTCATATAATATATTTAAGACGAATTTGATGGTTTGCAGTCGCCTATTGAATGAGAAGCTGCATAGGTGTCGACAAGCCAAAGATTACATCGAGAATTACTTGACTATAAAACAGCAAAAAAAAGGATAAGTGTTGAGTTGAGGTAGGGATTTTCGAATTTAGAACGCCCTTTGAGTAAAGAGCCACAGAGAAGAATTAGTGGCAACTTCACTAAGCTGATTGCATTAAACACAAGGTACAATAAAGCTTGTCAATGACTCATTATAAATATACCAAGTCAGCAAAGCAGCCATAAGCAATCGGTTCAGTACATGATCATATACTCGAAGAACTTGATTCTTACATGCAAAGGGCAAAGCCTTTGAAAGTAACTGCTTGGCCAATCGTTATCATCAACTGCCAAAACAATGATGAAGCCGAACTCCACGTGACAGTCTTAAGTATATGTTAGAGACACGGTAGGGTGACATTTTACAAATTCTTGGTACCAAAATAAACCAGATGTCCATCGACATACAGAATCTAATCAATAAAGTGGTAAAAATAAAAGTAATGCTGTCACACAGGTTCAAACAGGTTGAAACAGGTAACCAAGTGAATCGTGGAGAAGACTTTACCTTTCAAAGAATTCGATGTCACAATGGCATGGTAAACTATCCATCCTGATGTTATATCAATTACAGCTCCAAATAATTTTGAACGCATCTGTCGCAATAGGATAAAACGCCCAGAGAGAAATGTATACACTTTCGTTCATTTCTGCCACTTTATTGATTTGAAGCTGTATTTTGATGGACTTTAATAAAAATCAATTCTGGTTTCTTTTGGTGCCCAATGTTTAAGATGTCATTGCACCTTTTCGTTTAGCTTATGCTTAACACACAGCTTCTTTCTGTGGCGTGCATAATTTGGGCAGTTCACGATAACGCCTTAACGAATTGAGCAAATAGTTTTTATTAACGTTTTGCCTGTAGCAAGTTCAGTTTCCGTGTAAAAAAAACAAGTTCATCATATGCTGAACTGGATGCTGAATGATTTAAATCCTTGGATTGAACGCTAACTCAGTTTCTCGTCGTTTTCGTTTTGGGAGATGATGCACTTTCCAAGAGCTACATTGACCAGAGTGGGCTAGAGATCATACCTAATGAATTATGTTACTCGTTTGTACATCGAAAGAAAAATTGTCAAAGAGCTATTAAAATTATATCAGTTATACATATGAATCCCTAAACAACATTTTGTGGACAGAAAAATGGTTACCCGATTTGTAACCATCGTACATGTGTCGAATATGATGTACTAGAAATATTAATCCTAAGTAACATTTAACGCTTGCACAGGAATTATAGTGACAACAAAGTCAGTTGTTGGAAGAAAGATGAACTTTTAAAATACACTGAGAAAAATATAATTTTGTTGTGATGTCATAATATGTAAATTAGCCAAATAGCACTTAGGACTGTTATAATTATTTAATCATAAAAATCTTGTTCCATGCAATAATTTTGTTCATAGCATATTAACAATAAGTAAACAAATTTGAACAACGGAAGGTTACCACTCTGCTACCAAACTAAATATTAACGCCACCATGAAAACTAAGGCTTAATCCAAATTACCCAAACGCTATATGCCATACATACAATATATATTTTTCATGCAACAGACATATATGCTGTTAAATGGCAGTACAGTCAGCTGGAAACATGCATAAGAAATGCATGGATAATGTATAAAAGGTGACTTTTTAAAACGAGAAAACAAATTCATGTTTGTGATGTCATAATGTATGCCAATTAGCTTCACTCTTACAATAAAGGAGACTAATATTTAGATGGTGATCACACCGTTCATTCATTATATATATATAATAGTAATAAAAACTGGAACCATTTTTCTTTTTTGTAGAGTAAATGAATACATACAGACATTTTTGAGACACTATTCATCGTTTATTAAAGTATATATGAGGTGGGGGGGGGGGGGGGGGGGGGATTCCACTTGTCTTAAATATAAAATATGTATTTCTTCACAAAGAAATAGGCCTTTCACCCATGTATATGGGTTAAAGGCCTATTTAGTGGTAAAGAAATATATATTTATATTTTTACACACACAAAAATACGAAGGTGTCTCTATGTATTTATTTATTCTATAAATACTTCCCCAAAAGAATACAAAATAAAATAAAAATGCTTCCTGTTTTTATTATTATTATTATTATTATTATTATTATTATATTATTATTATTACTACTACTATCTTTTTGTTTATTATTACAAGAACGAAGAACGATGATTTGGAAGTAGACAAAGTGAGAACGTGTTTGCAGTGATAACTCAGCCCGAGTAACATGGCTGAGTCCACAGAAAACGGAGAGTCTTCCGTAACGGAGGTATGTATTTCTAAACATTTCAGGGTATGCTAGACAGGAAGCCAATGTGAAAAAAGAAGATTTCTGATAAACCAAAATGTTAAAAGCTGACAATTGTGTCCAAATAGTTATCTACAGATTATTGATTAAAATAAAACCGGGTGTAATGTTTAGAAATGTCGTTTATGGGTCACAAGGTCAATGCAATATCAATAGGACACTATGTATGCCATAATTAAATATAAGTATATTACGCCCTAAAAATGCACAATGTTTTGTTAACAGTCTGCCACCTCTATAGTTCAAACACAACTGCCATGGCAATACAATATCGTTTTGGGCGGATCCAATTACCAGGGGGACGCGTCCCCCCCACAAATTGTCAAGTGAAAAATGTCGTATTTTTGCTATATAAAACAAATGAAAAGCATATTAATGGAAAAAGATATGTCTGTAAAGTCATGGGGCCCCATTGATAGCTCGCGAGTGAAATTTGACTGACAAATTATCGTGACCTGTAGGACCATATTAATTGTATATCTGTTAAGTGCAATCGAATGGGTCTTGTTAGGTGCCCATAGTTTTATTACAAAATCGCTTGTGTTTTGGCCTAAAAAAAATGAAAAACATATTAATGGAAAAAAATTCTTAAAGGTCCACAATTTTAGGAAAATCGTGACAGGATCATATTGACAATCGCAGTGTAGTTATTACAAACGCTTGTGTGATGGCCTAAAATGGTCACAATTTTAGGAATATCACATCAATTGACAGCAGTAATTATAGTAAAAAAAAAACATAGTTACAAATAAATAGCTCTATCTCTTAATTTTTAAAAAGAAAGAAAATGTTCGCTCCTTTTCAAAAATGTTTTCACAGTAAATTAAAACAATAAAATGCTTTTAAAAATCCATTAAAACTGATTCTATAACTCAATAGGTTTTCAAAGAAAAAAAGTTAAAATACACCAGTGTGCCTTTACAACCATTTCATTTTTTTTATACAATTTGGCCACTATTGACTTCATTTAAACCTCTAAGATAATTTTTCAACATGACAGTTAGATTAATTTTGAAGAGGAACGCATGAACTGTCATATTACACCAGTTGTTTGCTTTTATCAAAACGTTATATAACAGCCTTTTCTGGAATTGACCTTTCTGACCTAGATATCTTAGCCGTGTCTTTCTTTGTTCTGAGAAAATAATCAGTAGTAGCTAGCTTTACATTATCAATGCTCGTTCAGATTAACTGTTGTTTGCAAAGTTGTATTCTCTTAAAGCAAAACAACAAAACAAAATAAGTTAGTTTGTTTTGTTTAACGACACCACTAGAGTACATTGATTAGTTAATAACCGGTTATTGGATGTGCATTAATAGTAAGGAATCATTGGCTACTGAATGTCCATTAGTAGCAAGGGATCTTTTATATCCACTTTCCCAGACAGAAAAGCACATACCACGGCCTTTGACCAGTTGTGATGCACTGGTTGGAAACGAGAAAAATCAAATCAGTTGAATGGATCATGTGACAAAACAATTGTACATACCTCCTGTTTGTGGTTTCGACTTCTGAATTACATAATGTAAACTCTTGGCTCTTTTATCACGTTTTTTATTAAACATATTTTTTATTAAAGTTAGTGTCTGGTTACCATATGATAATATCATGCACAAATATGAAATACAAGTTCAACTGCACTTTTAAAAAATTCGTGTGTGTTCGCTATGAACGGAGAACGTCAAAAGTATACTCTCGATTCGTCGCCTGTGCGTCATTGCTCGGCAAACCACAAACGACAGCCTGTTGTTATTTTCAGTTAACAGGTGCGTTTGCGGATTTGAAATTGTAGGGTTCGTCTCAAAAAGCCATTTTGTATCATCCCAGTGAATACGCCCTCTGGCGAGCTGGTGGTTACGTAATACCTAACGTGTCACGTCAGGAATTATTCTTCGAACTGAAGAAACAAAACATACCTGGTTTTTGCGGATGTATCGCAATATTCTGTAATAATAGTCATCCCAGTAAGCCAGCAACAATTATATATTATTTTTAATACAAAATAAACCACCATTGTCAAAGTGTTGAAATAACTATATTATGTTTTGTACATAAATTAACCCACGTACTGAAATAATAATCGGAGTGTTTTCTTAATTAATTGGTTGGTTCTTTCCGTGGCCTGTACGTGTGGTTCCTGATTGGCAGGTGTATATTTAGACGGTCCCCAGACACTGTGTCTAGACACACTAAAAAGACGTGCCTCTTTTATTAAGATCACAGAGTGTTAACCGCACGGACACCCCTCTAATCGTAATCGATCAGCCGTCCTGCTTTACTACTGTAAGTAATTCTGTAAAACCCTTGATTAAATAGACTTTCCCATCTAAAATCACAAAACTGACCAATTACGTAGTCCCAAAGAAACGAAAATTATCACTTGGATATCGTGAGTGGTCGTTTTTGCTCGAACGTAGCATACCAATAGGCCTAATAATATGCATTTTTTCTTAGGATTTTAAAAAAAAGAAAAATACTATAACTCCATTTCGTTCTATTGATGCAAATTGAAATATATTTATTTAAATAGTTTATTATACTATCAAGTCATTTATGTTGTTTTACAAGTCAGGTTGATGAAAGCGAAGGGCCTTGTCGTAAATTAGAGCGTTTGTTTACACTGTGCATAGAGCTGACGTCACTTCGCCCCAAGCTATACCACCGGACGTCACAAAAAACGAAACAAAATGGCTGCCCTCAGTTAGCAGGAATAATTACGCGTTTTTCATTTGTTAAAGTGTCAGTATGTGTTGGTGGTCCGGGTATGCATCTGTCCAACACATAAAGCTCTTGCTTGAGTTTACTCTAGCTTTAATGGAACTTTATATGTTGTGACCTATGTTAAGGAATTAAAATATGTTATAGGTTCCCTCTATCGAAGGCAGGGTCGTACGGTGGTTGCTAATGTTCCCTATCATAAGACATTTTTAAAACATTGTTCCCCGATTTTTGTCTAAGTAGCCTTAATTTAATTATAAACCAAAATATAGGATACAAGTGGGCCAGTAATTTTGGTTGAATAAATTGTATTTACAAAGAAAAATATTGTACTAGGACATTTAGTACATGTTTTACCATGCGACTCTGTCTTTAATAAATGTTATGTGACATTACATAGCGAAAATGTACATATTTTATTCACGTTTAAATCACAATTTAGAACATACCTCAATTTCAGGTCCAGGAGAATAATGAATCCGAGGAAAACAAAATGGATCAGTCGCCAGCACAAGACTTTACAAACCTGTCTTCAAGACACCCTGGTAAGCCAGTTGCTAGAGGTATTGGTTGTCACTTTGTGTCTATCGCTTGGAATCCACCTGAAGACAAAAATATCATTTATTATGAAATCAAATTGAAACCATCAGCAGATGTAGCATGGCCCAAAATATCCCATTTCACTGATAATGACATCCCGAGTAAGCGGATATGTGACCTTGATCATGCAACTGAATATGAGTTCCAAGTTCGAGGACATTATGAAAATGAAGAGGGTCCATTTAGTGACACGAGTGATCCAATTATGACAAAAATCCCATCTGTTAATTCAGCATCAGCTGTCACACCTGCATCACGACGCAAACCTGGTAAACCAGCAGCCACAGATATTGGTGGTGACAGTGTGTCTATTGCCTGGGATCAGCCAGAGGACAAGGATGTCACTTATTATGAGATAAAACTGAAAACAGCAGCTGACAAACTTTGGTACAAAGTATCTCAGTTTACAGATGAAAATGTGCCATACACACAGATGACGAACCTTGTTCATGAAACTGCATACGAATTTAAAGTCCGAGCACATTACAGCAATGAAGAAGGTCCTTTTAGTGACAAGAGCGACCCAATAATAACAAAATCTTCAACTGCTTCAAGAAAACCTGGAAAGCCAGCAGCTACAGATGTTGGTAGTGGCCATGTATGTATCGTCTGGAAGGAGCCAGAAGATAAGGATGTCTCCTACTATGAGATCAAGTTGAAACAAGTAAAAGATGTAGCTTGGTCAAAAATATCCCATTTTACAGATGACGACAAGCCTGTTATGCACATATATGATCTTGACCCTGCAACTAACTATGAGTTCAAAGTACGAGGACATTACCAAGATGAAGAAGGTCCATATAGTGACACGAGTGATCCAGTTATCACAAAAAAACCATCTGTTAATTCAGTATCAGCTCGTGCTGTTCATTCAGAAACATCTACTTCAGCTATGTCACCACGCAAACCTGGTAAACCAGCAGCCACAGATGTTGGCAGTGACTATGTATATATTGCTTGGGACGAACCAGAAGACAAGGAAGTCACTTATTATGAGATCAAGGTGAAACCAGCAAACAATGAAGCTTGGTCAAAAGTATCCCATTTTACAGATGACGACAAGCTGGTTAAGCAGATATGTGACCTTGATCATGATACTAAATACGAATTCAGAGTTAAAGGACATTACAAAAGTGAGGAAGGCCCATTTAGTGACAAGAGCAATCCAGTCAAAACCAACTCACTACTTATGACCTCCACATCAACTGTTTCAGTTTCAAAACAACCAGGTAAACCAGTGGCCACAAATATTGGTAGTGATTTTGTATGTTTATGTTGGGATATACCAAAACATAAAGATGTCAAATATTATGAAGTTAAGTTGAAACTGGCTTCGGACAAATCATGGTTCAAAAGGCCACATTTTACTGATGGCGCTACACCATTTAAGCAAATAAACAACCTAAACAGTGAATCGCAATACGAGTTCAAAATTCGAGGTCATTACGAAAATGAAGAAGGCCCGTTTGGTGACACAAGTGATCTCATAACAACAAAAACGTCAACTCCTTCGCGACAACCTGGTAAACCAACTGTGACAGATGTTGGTAGTGATTGTATAACTATTGGCTGGGACAAGCCAGAGGACAAGAATGTCACTTATTATGAGATCAAGATGAAACCATCAAAAGATGTAGATTGGCAGAAAATACCCCATGTAACAGATGACGACAAGCCTGTTAAGCAAATATCTGGTCTTGACCAGGAAACAGAATACCAGTTCAAAGTTCGAGCACACTATCAAGGCGAAGAAGGCCCGTTTAGTGACAATAGTGATCCAGTTACGACAAAAACACCATCATTACCAGCTATATCTGTATCACCACGCAAACCTGGAAAGCCAACAGAATTGGATATTGGAGATGACTTTATACTTCTTGGCTGGGATAAACCAGAAGATAGAAAACGTGACATATTACGAGATAAAATCAAAACAATCAAAAGAGACGTCTTGGAGCAAGATGTCAATATTCACAGAAAATGATAAAGCTTTCCACCGTATGGCTGGTCTGTTGTCTTCTACAGCATATGAATTTAAGGTTCGAGCACAGTATGGCGAGGAAGAGGGAGAATACAGTGACAAAAGTAACCCCATCACAACTAAGTCATCAGAGAACGTCGGAGATTCATCGCCAACACCTGTCATGGATGCTAGCAGACATCATGGACGTGGTGAGATTGTAAACTAATTAGTCATTTATGTATAATAAATAATGCATGTATTGTCATATATGTATGCACTTGCACAAACTTGTTTGTCAACACATCAATTTCCTAATAAAAAGACATGTTTCTACAACACAGAATTTTCTATTTAGAAATCTGATCTTTAAATTATTTTTCCTTCTTCCTTCTTTGTTTCTCCTTTTTAACTCTTGTTTTTTTTCTCTCTTTTCACGTCCAGCGCTCACTGCTAAGCCCACACTTCATAAAATTATGTTTTCATGAATCCATGTTTAATATTACTGTTAATATTTTAGCAGAACTGTCTATTAAGCCATTAGATTTATTGTTTGATTGCATCATTAATTCTACACATTTTAGAGACACGAACAGCTACAACAAAGCCCAGCAAGCCTTCTGGAATAGATACTGGAAGTGATTATATATGTCTCAACTGGGAAAAACCTGACGTTGAAGGTGTGCTATACTATGAAGTGAAGTATAAACCCACGAAAGAATCAATATGGAATAAAAATTCCATATCAACCATAGATAATAAGCCAGTACACTGCATATGTGGATTGTTACAAGAAACAGAGTACGTGTTCAAGGTGAGAGCTCAGTACAAAGATACCGAGGGAGAGTTCAGTGATCAGAGTGACATCATCAGGACAAAACAATCTCCAGCATTATTCCTAGTGCAGTTCTGTTTGAAACTCAACACTGGAGAGCCAACTCTCTACAAACTCCCATTGAGTGAAATCTTTGAAGCGAGAAATCCAAAACATAAAACAAGAAAATGTGAATTGGGTAACTTTATACAGTCATTTGATGATTAGTAATTTATTTCTAGTAGTTATTTTAGTATTCTTTAAAGGGACACACCCTAGTTTTTAAACACTAATGCATATGTTTTACTATTATAGCTGTTTTTGATAACTGGAATCATACTTTACTTAGATTTTATGGTTTAAATTATAAATTTCCGTACATTTGAAGTGTGTTTGGTCATCAAAGTAAAGTAAAGTTTGTTTTATTTAACGACGCACATTGATTTTTTAATCTTATCATCGGCTATTGGACGTCAAACATATGGTATTTCTGACACTGTTTTTAGAGGAAACCCGCTGTCGCCACATAGGCTACTCTTTTTACGACAGGCAGCAAGGGATCTTTTATTTGCGCTTCCCACAGACAGGATAGCACAAACCATGGCCTTTGTTGAACCAGTTATGGATCACTGGTCGGTGCAAGTGGTTTACACCTACCCATTGAGCCTTGCGGAGCACTCACTCAGGGTTTGGAGTCGGTATCTGGATTAAAAATCCCATTCCTCGACTGGGATCCGAACCCAGTACCTACCAGCCTGTAGACCGATGGCCTAACCACGACGCCACCGAGGCCGGTGTGTTTGGTCATCACGTTTTTAACACAGTATCAGCAAATGCATTTGTCATATTTTAAAAAACGCACGTGCGTCTGAGAAGTATCAGTTATGGAGTCGAGTTTTAGTCTATTTTTAGAGGGTATTTCACCATTTCAAAGTCACAGACTCATGTTTCACTCAAGTGTAACTTTATTCAAACGTGTTACAAGTTTGTAGATTAACTAAACTTAGTGTTAATTTTCACGGGTTGAAACTAGGGTCTGTCCCTTTAAAGCATTTTTATGGAATCTCATCAAATCATATCATGATAAATTATGCTACAACATCGTGTATCAATTACGACAACTTTTATTCCAGGTATTTAATCATGCTTAATTCATTATTTGTTATATATTCATAGTTGTTGAAATAATAAGTTATATAAAAAAGGTCGGCCTGCCAACACAGATTTTACCAGACATAGCCCTATCTTGCCAAATGAGTCGTGTGTGAGTGCGAGTGAGTGTGTGTTTGTGTAGTATGTGCTATCCCAATCTAATTAAAATTAGCTCCACTGGTTAATTACTATTACATGTGGATCTAACAGCACCCCGTTGGAGCTCATGTCCAGTTTTCCCTTCATTGGACCAATCAAAACCTTACTTGCAAAATCATGCCAGTAATTTGAAAATTCGGGATTATGCCGAGGGTATACGAAATGATTCGGGTGAATTACGAAGTATGCCGGAAACTAATTTCAATATAACATTTTATATAAAATTCGCTTCAAGACGAAAAAAAAACCCGTGATGGTATAGCCATAAAATCAGTTTATACTAGTATACAGTCCAGAGTTTATTACTGCACTTTTACCCTCTTTTTTAATGTTGCAATAGACCAACAAATTCGCCTATTGCATAAATAGTCTCGCCCGATATTTTTAGAATCTGTATGCTCCCAAATAACGCTATAAAAGGCGAATAGTAAGTGGTCGATATTTAAATTGTTATTTATAGATGAAATGTCACCTGGACATGGGAGTCCACGCAATGCTGTTAGAACTACTGGTAAACCAGTAGAGCTAATTTTAATCAGATTAGTGCTATCATGTCTGGGATGGTGCATATAATAGATTCCTTACTAGAGTCCATGGGCTAGACCCTTAAATTTAACGAATTGGTATCACCTGGGCGGGCAAATTCTCATGGTGTTTTAATAGCCCTATGTCTGTAGTTAATAAATTAGTATGGTAGACTTTTGTAAGGAGTAGTTTTTTGGTGGATATCACTCCTAAAATTAAGTGAGTAGAGAACAAATTCTTGTACAATATTTTGGGGTAGGGATAACAAAATGTATCATAACTTTGCAACCAATGAACATAGCCATATAAATTAGCACTCAAAATGTTTATATTAAACCTCGATACAACCTGATATATATTATATATAAATTGCTGTAATAATTAGGTCACCAGAGGTCAAAAGGTCATGACATTTCTAGAAATCCGACACCTTGGCATTAATGGTACTACTGCTTCGTGTATGAGGGACATATTTCAACTCAACTACCATGAATGTGAATGATTGTTTAGAAAACAAAATTGCCTTTACAACAAACGACAGAAAGTCATATTTACAAAACTAACTTGTGTGGCTATGTTCATTGGTTGCAAAGCTATGGTACATTTTGTTGTCCCTACCCCAAGATATTGTTCAATAATTTGTCCTCGCCTCTCTATATTTATGGGGTGATATCCACCAAAATGCTACTCTTTACAAAAGTCTATCATACGAATGTATTAACAAAGACACAGGGCTCTTCAAAAACACCATGCGAATTTGCCCGCTCAGGTGATACCAATTCGTTAAATCCTTGTTTTACCATAATTATCATAATAATGCTTCCAAAAATATTTCATTTGTGCATATCTAAGTTTTACTCATTTGTCGAGAGCTGGTTAATTCTTTAATTGATTAATTGATAAGTAATTGATTTAATGCAAACAAATTTTATATTTTCTGTAAATATATGTGGTACCACATGTATTTACAGAAAATATTTACATGTGTGCCACAAATGTTACAAGAAGAAGAAAATAATAATAATAGCCTATACCGAGGCCCACTGAACAATGTAAACATTTGTATCCTTTCCTGAACAAAAATGTTAAAATTCATTGCTCTAATATAAGGTATGCTAACTATAGAATACCTAGCCTTAGTTGAACAAAACTACTCACAGTTGTTCTAACATACCTAATTATCGATATGTGTATTAATATACACTTATACACACACACACACACACACACACACACACACACCACAACACACACACACACACACACACACACACACACACATCTTTATCTAACAAATTCACCATACTAAGCTGCTTCCAAAACTCAAGAAAACCTATCGCCATTTTAACCTTCACAGGATAAAGATGAAAATCTTAAGACAGTAACACCTTCGAGATATTGTGATGTTTTAGATATATATTTAATAGATTGCGTTATGTTGTTTTTTCATAGGATCAACACAGTTTCTGTACGAGAAGACAGTTATGATGATTGGCGCAACCGGATCTGGAAAAAGCACTCTCATTGAAGGAATGGTTAATCATATTCTTGGAGTGAAATGGGAAGACAATTTCAGATTTAAAATCATCGATATAATGGCCGATGAACGCGCACGGCACGGAAGGCAGGTGTGTATTATTTTGGTTAACGTTGCAGAAAGAATAAAATAAAACATATTTTAACATGGTATTAAAAAATATAAGTCTGACATATGTATGTTATATGACTGAACTTCTTTTGAAAGAAATCATAAATTATTTGAATTAATACTTTTATCACCATGACATAAATGTAAAGTGAATTTATGTGAATGCTTTTTCAATTTTAAGATAAAAATAATTAACTCACGTGAGAAAACAGCATTTGGAATGCAAACTATCTGGCGGTCCCATGTACTTTATTAATATAAATATTATTTCTTTACTTACATTACAAGTGGTAAGGAATTCTCGCTTCTTTGAGCTTTAACCGTGTGACAATTTATCCAAGACAAGGAACTCCATCAAAAGTAGGCTAACGTAAGGCACCACACAACCATTGTCTCTATCTAATTTTTGTAGCAGCTTAGTATATTACAATTTATGAAGTACGTGTTCTTTAAAAATGTATACAAAATACAGACATTATTTTTGAAAATGTCTTTGTTAATTATATTCAGACTGACCTCTGTAAAAGCTACTGTACATGTGGTAGGCTGCAAGCTAACAGTAATAACAGCTATTCTTTCCCAAAGGTGGTTCATTCCTAATTTGTGTGTGGTCAACCTATATTGATATTTTGCATGTCAGTTACCAAGAGCCTGTGCTTCCGAAAAGCATCAGTTACGTGTTGATCTCTAATCCTATAATTTGTTTTCACATAATTTATTCTAGCAATGAAGTTGTGTCGAAATGTATACACAAGTGAATGATACAAAACAATGCATGACATATGATAAATATAATCATGAATTATTTTAAAGATGAATAAATACACCTTTCCAATGCTAGCTAAGGTCGTGTGGATGGAATAACTGATCTAAAGTACTATATTGTTAGGATGTTTAATATGCTTTATAGTCATTTGTTAAATTATATTTCTGATGTATATCAATGAACCTCCTGTTCATATTATTATGTTAAGTAATAAAAAGTTTAAAGTATAAAAGTAAACATATTAAGATGCAAATAAGAGGAAAATTATGTTATCACCAAAGTGGTTTAAAAAAAATTAAGAATATAATTGTTTTTCTGGAAGTTTATTATTATTATATTATAATAATAATAATAATAATAATAATTATTATTATTATTCTTATTCTTATTGCTATTATTATTATTATTATTATTATTATTATTATTGCAATTAGACAGAGTCACAAACTGATTGGATTACAAGTTACCGGGTGCATCCAAGACACAAAAAAGATAGCTTTACTTTGAATATTATCGACACACCTGGCTTTGGAGATACACGAGGGATTGAACAAGACCAGCAATTGGTGGAGCAGATTCGAGCTTTATTCACAACGAAAGGTGTAAAAGGAATAGAAACAATAGATGCAATATGCTTTGTCACGCAAGCTCCACTTGCCAGAATGACAGCAACTCAAAGATATATCTTCGATGCAATCCTGTCAATATTTGGAAAAGATATGGCAAACAACATTGTTGCTATGATTACATTTGCAGATGGAAAAGAGCCACCTGTGCTGAATGCATTAACACAAGCCAGATTTCCATACAAAAAACACTTTGTTTTCAACAATTCAGCACTTTTTGAATCTAATACAGAAGGGAATTGCAGCAGATTTGCAAGAATGTTTTGGGAGATGGGATCCTCGAGTTATGATGCCTTTTTTAAATTCTTAGGAACAATGAAGACTCAGAGTCTACAACTGACAGCAGAAGTTCTTAACAAAAGAGACGAGCTGCATACAACCATCCAAGGTCTCGTGCCACAGATTGATATTGCCCTTCATGAACTTGCAATCATGAAGACAGAACGAAATCTTGTAAACAAATTTGAAAGGGAAATAAAAGATAACAAAAATTTCCAATATGAGGCTGTAGAATTTCACCAAACTCAGATACCCTTACAACCAGGAGAATATGTGACCAACTGCACGTTTTGCCATATGACATGCCATTTTCCTTGTTATATCCCTAAAGACAAGAATAAATATTACTGTGCAGCCATGAACGACGGTATTTGCAACATTTGCCAAAAACACTGCTCATGGGATGTTCACGTGAACAATGACTATCGGATAGAAGTCAAAAAAGTAACTGTAAATAAGACGTACTCGGAAATGAAAATCAAATATGAATTTGCAGAAAAAGAAAAGGTTTCGAAAGAGCATCTCATTCGTTCAATTAAAAAGAAATTCTTAAAAGTAAAGAGTACCGTATACAGTATGCTAACACGAGTACGTGACTGCGGCAACTACCTGAGACACAATGCCATAAAAGCAAATCCACTGACTGAAGTGGAATATCTGGATCTAATGATCGAGTCAGAACTGCATAGTAAGAACTGTGGTTTTGAACAACGGATAAGCATGTTACGTATGTTCAGAAAGCAAGCTGACCTCACTGAAAATGCGGTACGTTTTGATGACATGAACAAATTGATGAAACATATGGGATTTGATGATGAGTAGTTCTATTGAGGTGCCAATATTTTTTCCGAGTTTAGCCGTAATTCTTTTTTCGTATTTCTTATAGCTATTTGAATTATTTTTGTGTGTAAACGATCCCAGTTTGTATTCTAGATTAGTAATATCTTTGAACATTTTTTAGAAATCATTTGTATTAGTCTGGAGGCCAAGTCAACATTTTTAGGATTTTGTTTTACCCGAGAGAGTCGAAGCAACCTCTATGTTAATTTCATGCAGGATAATGTGCTGTAATATATTCCAGTGAATGTCAACTTTGAAACACGGACGGGGTGGAAGGCACCAGAGGTCTTTCAAGGGCATGGGGGTACAAATTTTAGGAAAAAAGTAAATTTTCATATTTGTTTTTTCATAAATATTATCTTCACAGTCATTCCTTTTATAAATACAAACAACACAATGAATTAGTCAAATCATTGCTTTAAGATTGTGATTTGCATAGTATTCAATACAATATCTTAACTTTACAGTCACATTTCTCGATATCAGACATGTATGCCACATATGTAAATTTAATACATTTAAGTACATAGAGTATAAGATACAGATAACGGTAAACATTTATCCACTACTTTATTTGTAAAAGCTAAAAATGCAGGTGTGTTACAGTAGAACACAATTTGGTTGTCGGATATAGTTTGTGTACTAAACAATATTAATATAAAACCCACTTCTAAAATTTAAACATGGGTGCTATTTCAAAGATTGCCATAGTATTTTTATTACTGAATTGATTGAAACATATTTTATTGCTTTTTAAAAAGAAGAAATGAATTAAGCATAAGTTAGGCCGTCTCCATAATACATACATGTCACGACAGTAATATATTTTTGGAATTTAAATATAAACAAAAATAAATATTATTGTAAGAGAGAAAGAATGAAAAAAAAAATAGGAAACAGAGAAACGACGCAATAAAGATCTTTATGTGTTCGATAATTAGACAGCAGGCTTGATAAAAAAAAATTAAAGTGACGTCTTTTGTTCAGGCTGTTTTCTCCTTTTATGCGCAGGATAGTTAATTTTTCATCTAAACACAAGTTAGAAATGTTAACCGCCGACGGGTCCTAACTTGCTCTCTTAGGTGTTCTTATCGGGGCCTTTTCCATGGTTGGTCTCGGTGCTTTAACGGCACAGGATTCATTGGCTCCAAATATCCTAAAATTCAGACTGTTTGGGAATGCAGCCAATGCTAAATATTGTTATGTGTCCTACAGCAGACGAGAACCATAGTACCATGAGTAAAAGCTGAAAAGAACAGTATATCCAAAGTAATAAAAACATATGGAGACCATGTTTAAAATAACAGTGATTTTTTTAATTTAAAGTTAGTCTATATTCAGTATTATTTAAACATGTTAAACTGTATCTGTATACCAAATGGTGTACTATTAGCAAACCTGCATTTTTTTCACCAATTAAATATAGATAAAGTAAACAGGCTTTCACCTCAGTTTGTAGTGACTTTGCACTGCCTGATCTTAAAAAAATATCTCAAAATATGTGCAAGATACTCCACAATGTTGTAAAGGTGTACTTACGTAAATGTAATACATTTGCATATGCCTACACATGTATGATGCAATCGAAAACTCGGCCAAGCTGAGAGAAAAAATACTTTCAACAATAGTTTTGCCAGTACAGTGTGGTGTTTGTGTTTAAAGTAATCCCATTTAAAAGGTATTACTGTGAATATCATATTTTTGAAGAAAATGAAACTTGACTGGTGTCTTCCAATTCCCCCCCCCCCCCCCCCCCACACACACACACACACTTTTCAAAGTTGACCTCCACTGGAATATGATGCAGTTCGTCATCCTACATGGAATAACTATGGTTGTCGCTTTGATTTTCTCGGGTAGGACGAAATCCTATTATAAGCTACTTTTGTAGATTCTGCCTCCAGACTATATGGCGGTGGATCCATAAAATAAACATAATGATTGAAAAAAAGATGTTGGAAATCCAGAAGAGAATTAAGTATTTATGTGATGTGTTCTATTTTTTAAAATTCCCTGAATGGAATTACATCTACAGATTTAAGGTTTTTAAGATCTGTTTGGAACCTTAGATATTAATATCAACACAATATGTAGCTGGACAAATGTGTTTGGAATAAGATATAAACATGATCACGAAAAATGTACATGTTTCTGAAAATTGAGATGGATAGAATAAGACAGCGGTTGCAGTGCGATGATGTACAAGAAGTGTGAACAATTAGGGCTAACTATTATGTATCTAAGTAACTTGCCATGGGGATGTTTAATTAAGTTTAAGATAACATAAAATTACAAAGGAAGAAAGAAACGCAATACAAATATGTTGGTAACCAGAAATGGGTTGAAACTGTAATGACCGTGCGTGTAATGGACTGTGTTGGAAGCACATCTATTTCATCTCTATTTGGTTTTATTAATCTCTATTAGTTTTCGTCTTAGTCATAATCATATTGCAATCGTAATAATATGAATCAAGCAGAGCAATGCTAGCCACAGGCCTACATAATATGTACGTACCCAGCCTTCGCCAGTTGTTTGAAATCTACAACTCGTATAGCTCCTTCTCAGAAGCCAGTAACGGGGTCCAAATAAAAGATACGCAATGAATTGCACACGCTTAGTATGCAGGTGTGGTGGCAAATTTAACTTCTCTCTAACAATATTATCAGTGACTTTGTGACAAGTAACGTCTGCCTAAACGAACTACAGGAATATCGCAGGTGTAAGACTGGAAGGACTATAACAAAATGCTGTTTGTAACAATATAAATGAAGCTGGATGGACAATCTAGATTCGTCTACACAAACATAAATTTATTAAATAAATGTACTAAAAAGCATTATTCGTGTTCCAGAAAAGCGGATTGCTTTTATACGGAAACGGTGGCAATGTAGCAAAACATTAACAATACTTTTTAGTGTATTCCCAAAATGAAATGAAAATTATGCCATTAAAGAATGACGTGGTGTGAACGAATGTGACCTCCAAATGTATCTGCCATCACAAGTAGTGCTTGAAGTTGCATCAAATGTTGCAAGTGAACAGATTCCAGAACCCGTGCTTTTAAACATTTAAACTAATGTATCGAGTCTTTAAAGTTTGAGACAACACAGACTGGAAGTCTCAGATAAAATATTCAACAATACGTACAACTATGGTTGCAATGTGGGACAGTGTCGGACAATGTGATATGCTTATCATTAAATAACTGGGATGTTCTCCAGAAAATCGTATTTAAATTGTTTCAGTTTTATCGGTGACAATTACGTACATTACCAGTTTGTTGTTTGTTCTACAAGAATGCCAAACACCAAGAAATATTTTAATTCCTCCATGTATAATGTTTCAATTTGTTTTTATCCACTTGAAATGTGGTACAAACCATTTGTTAATGAGTGATTCCATGAATGTGCTGCGTGCCAGTGATGGACGAATATTAAGACTGTACAGCGCTCGCAAACATGGCTGGAACGTTCATCTGCTGGTCAAGGGGAAATAACAAGAAAGTAAACCATAGAACTGCAGGTAATTTTCATACCATTATAACCTTTCAAAAGTTGTTTTTATGGTTGTAAATAGTAATTGAAAATGTCAAAAATATAACTGATTTGTTTTTAGGTTTGCTTTTCTGCGAATTATTCCTTTGTTAAAACAAACGTGTTTGTTTTAAAACCATTCACTTTAAGATAAGAATCGCAACAAACTTAAAACAATAAAATAAATAAATAAAACTCGACATTTCAGCTGTTTTAATTACTCAATTTATTTTTTCTTAAAATAGCTTTAAAGGTTTTAGTAGCTAAAATATATTGCACCACCTCTTTAAATTGGAAAAAAAAGGTGCATGAACGCGCACACAAACATGACTGGATATATGTTCCCCACCAAACTGTACAAGACCTATTCATTTACTGAAATTAATAACAAAAAGGAAGAGAACATTGTGACTAAAAAGAGGTTGCAGAATGGGAGGGGGTTTACAGAGTATTTGCAAAATTATAGAGGATTACCGACATGTGTTAAACAGGTAACGTCAACAAATATCGATTTCTTATTTGCACTCGCAATTCCATAACTACATTTGCTTCATGTACCTAATTTTATACAGACTACAATTATAACGGAACGAAATACAATTTATCTATAATGCAATCCGGTATCATTAGAGCGATCGGTGAACGTTAAGAGGTCATAGTTTTATTATCCCAAATCATTTAATATAGAATAAACTGACCTGTATTAAGCAATTAAAAGGTCACTTTTACATTCTCTTTAGTGGCTGCTTAACACATGTTTTGTACACATACAAACAAGTATCTAAACACACACACACACACACACACACACACACACACACACACACGCACGTGAATGGATGTCCACGGGAATAGCCTGTGATGTCATATTTTAGTATGATGATATTGTTTCAATTTTAATGTTAACAACTCTGCAACTGGAATATTTATACTCAAGAAAGCATAATTTACCAACTACTTTTAATGGCATACCATAATTATAGGTTTTTAATTTAGTATCATTTTGACCTTGACATACACGCATGTTATAATACTGTTTGGACATCATAGGTTATTCCCGTGGACCTTCATATATATATATATTATATATATATATATATATATATATATATATATATATATTATGTGTGGGGGGTGTTTGGGGGGGGGGGGGTGAAATTGAATTTCGGGAAATATATGCAAAGCAGAACAGTGGAATGTGGACAAAACCAGTTTTTCAGTGTTGTGTAATTTTGGTCCAATTTTTATTTTGATATATATCTTACTTTTTAAATGGTGCGTGATTCAAAACGTAATGTCAAAACTTGCTACACCAAAGAAAACGACTCGAAACAGATGGTTGATTGGCTCACCATTTTCTTTTCTTACAGCCCACAGTCTTTCTTTACAGGATTAAATATACTTCTTTATTTTAGTGTGTTACTTTTGCTCTCAACATGTCGAGATTTTCATTTAAGCTTTTCTACATGTGCAACTATCCGCACGACCGCTGTCAACTTTCTAGGAAACACAGTCCCATATTGAATAGTCCATAGGGTTGCAGTCTGGGGACATAAAATAGAAATTGCAAAATGTTCGTGGCACAAAAAACACGAAGTAATAAAGATGTGGGGGTTTTATCCTAGAAAAAAGTATGGGCTGTGTGAAACGAAAATATGTGAAAACAGCCGTTGTAGTACGTATGGTAGATGTTAGGTATGTTTCTAATTGGTATAGCTTTTTATGACATTATGTGTTGCATGGCATGCTATTTTAAAAGTGAGCCATGTACCAAAATTAAACTTTCACCGTCAATGCACGATATAATTTCCGTTATTTAACTTCAAAACGTAGTACGTCTTTTTTAATCACCCGATATATGTTTGTAGATAACCTGTGACCTGTGGTTCTGGATAACGAACTGTGTAGCAAAATGACCATGTTCATTCAACGACTGCAAGATTTTCGAATACGTGGCTGTATTCAGAGGTATACTAAAATAATTACATTTGTTTGAAGTATTCTATTACTAAATGTATTGATTAAAGATTTTGTTTTCATACTAAATGGTTTAATACGACCGATTGGCTCTAGCCACGTAAGAACGAAATGTCCAGTCCAAGCAGGTGAAAGTATTTGAACTCACCATTTGTCTTCACAGTATCTGTCGCCCCCAATTAACAAACTTAAAAGGACTGTTCCGGATTTGCAGCCATTTTAAGGTGTTTCTGTCCAACAAAACCTTTTTGGCAACTAAAATTACATATCCATTACATTTTCTTGTTTAGAATAACAGTGCCTGTACATCCAATATATTGTATAACTTGTGTTTAATCTATTTGTTCTTTTAAAAAGAAAAAATATATGTTTCAATCAATCCAATGTGTTTGCGGCTGTGTGCTAATGTCTGTAGCAGTCACTTTTCGTTTTACTTTCGTAATATATGTTTTTCGTAAGTACGAAATTATTGGAATGTATAATCTGGTTTGGACGACTACAGACAATAGTATAAAATACAGATACTGGTATTCCAAACAGGAAAACAGTTTTAATATGTAATTTTAGACATCAAAAAGGGTGTGTTGGTTGTAAACTTGTTTCAACGGTAGTAAACTCAATATAGTCCTTTCAAAAGTTAATTTTCAAATTTAAATAGAAATCGTTCTTTGAACTGACAACGACTTAGTTGTAATGCAGTATAAGCATATAACATATTTATTTTAAGAAATATAATTAAAACTGTTTTTATGCACTCTTATATTTTGTCTGTTATACTTATACAGATGTAGTTCAACTGCCAAAATGTCTTTTACAGTTACGATATATTTTTTATTCATGACTAATTTGCAATATTTCATTTTACAGATGAACTCGATTGAGCGGCCTTTGGACTCTGGATATGGATTATAAAACGTTTGATGCTTCATATTTCATGCAGTGATATACAAATAGAGAGTAATTAGTTAATGAAGTAGGATATCGGCGTTATCCTATGAGGGTAAGCATGTGAAATTCCACGAGGCTTACCAAGCTGAATTTACTGTTTGGCCTGAAAAGGATAAAGCCGAGACCCTACGTCCATAACGAGTTATTATTTTTATTCTGCAATCCATCAAACATTATGGGAAGAACTAATATTTGTATTAGTTCAGCTGCATTGTATAATGAACTAGTAGTCAAATGAACAATTTCGTAATGTGTATATGCCTTTTACGTCATACGTTTATGACTTTGCTTTACTTGGTCATCACAATCGGTCAACGGAAACAGTGGATGCAGAATAAAACGATATAACCATTATTTATGTAAAACCTGTGTTTTAACTTTTAAAAGACGTTTATGTGGTTTGTACAGTGAATGCGATCAAAGCCAGATTTTGTAAGTAAATTTGTGGTTGAGTGTTCCATTTTAAATTACATATCATAACTATTGATAGAAATGAATTTGTGTATTTCATCTTCACGATTTGATGTATTCTAGAAATGATTTTTGTTTATTTCATCTTCACGATTTGATGTATTCTAGAAATGATGTTTGTTTATTTCATCTTCACGATTTGATGTATTCTAGAAATGATGTTGTTTATTTCATCTTCACGATTTGATGTATTCTGAAAATGATGGGATACCAAATACACCAAAATACTTATTTCACCTGAACATATTATATGTACATGCATGTATTCTACTTCATAATTATTTTTTTTTAATTATTATTGGGTAGTAATGCTATTCGAACAAATGTCACATGTACGGGCATTGTTTTTGAGGATTTGGTCCAACATAAATTATTAACCTAATTTGGGGATACTTGATCCAAACAAATATGATGGGCATCTGTGAAAATGGCGGTAATTGGTCATACAATTTATATAATCGACATCGGAGTCTTATGAAGGGCATTATTTGTTGCCATAAATGCAAGAATGTATCGCAGTATACCACACAAATCAATTTAACATATATGTGTGATATTATTCAAAATGGCCGCCATATCATAAGTATTTTGAAATGGGGGAAAGGTATCGTGCAAAACGTAGTCTATTTAATAATATAACATACATTACTGATATTTGATTTATTACATCACATATGGCGCTAGGGTTTTTTTTTATCATGTATGAATATTTACTAAAATGGTTATTTAACAGCAGCAACCGTTCTACTACTTTAACACAAACTGGAAGCAAAATTAGATACCATTCTTAGATCATTCACCCGTAGAGTTCATCCACTGCTGAAGGTGATGAAAGGTCTAGAGCGGTACATGTAAGCTTGATGACACCCTAAATGCAATTTCTCAGACGCCCAACATATTGTTTTGGATTCAGCACCCCCAAATTAGGTTAGAAAAGTATGTTTGATATAATCTTAAAGAAATGCTCATACATCAATAAATAAGCGCTTTTTTTGGAAAATGGGACCTGACTAAAATGAAATATGTAAATTTAACTGTTAAAAATGTTACAATAGTTACAAACTAAATATGTGCTTAATATTAATAATTCACGTATGTAGCATACATACATACCGATCTCGCCATGAAAGAAATTGAGGGGAGTGGCGAATTGTTCCCCTTATTTTGATTATGGGAAGCCATTTAAGATATTAACATATTAGCAAATAAACCCACATGGTAATAGAAGCTAATATTACTCTCCTTGAATTAGACTTAATTGAGTGATGGTGAACGAGTGATAGCCCTCCTTAAACGGAGAGGTCTGATGTTACATACATACACACGATACGTACGTTACATCATACATGCATACATTTATACATACATCAATATATACATACATACATACATACATACATACATACATGTATACATGCATACATACACATAATATACTATATATTTCCCTCTAGATTATGTTTATTTTAAAACATTATAATTTTACTATATCTCGTTTTAGTGGATGTTTAGAATTTTAGATTTGACGGACTAGGCACATCGATGCAAGATTTAAATAATTATATTTAGTGGTTTATAACTGATTAACAATAGCGCAGACGCAAGCCGAGTGTTCCCCCTCCCCCACGTATCTTGTCTACTGCTCTACACTTCGCTTTACCATAATTTGCAGTTGATATTATATGCTAGCCATGAATTAGCAGTAGTCTAAAATGACAATTCGCGTTCCAGCCAGTGCTCAACAACTGGTGTAACAAAGGCCGTGGTATGTACTATCCTGTCTGTGGGATGGTGCATATAAAAGATCCCTTGCTGCTAATCGAAAAGAGTAGCCCATGAAGTGGCGACAGCGGGTATCCTCTCTTTACAACTGTGTGGTCCTTATCCATATGTCTGACGCCATATAACCGTAAATACAATGTGTTGAGTGCGTCGTTAAATAACACATTTCCTTCCTTCCTTGTAAAATATTGTCATTTTACAAAGAAGGAAGGAAATGTGTTAGGCCACCGCAGACATTTGCAACTTTGTCGTATGCAACTGAAATTGCATGATTGCAAGCAACTTTTTTTCTCGTTGCACTGATCCGCACACACATGCGACAACCAGCAATTTTAGTCTGACAGTGATCACGTGACAGTCAAAATGGCGATTTTTTCCCGTATTTGTTTCGATGGTGGTCATCGAGATATGTTCTACAACATACTTGTTATGACGTAGAAGACTGAATTTACGTAAAGTTGCTCTGAATTCGTCCCACATGCTTTTTGGTCCTTTGGGATATAACCACACAATTTGTGTAGAAGACCTGTATAAACATACCTGATATTCCAAGCGCAGATTCCATCTCTGGAAGACACATCTCCCTTTTAGCCCTATTGCTATATTCAGGGGATGTTGTGTCAAAAAGATATGACATTGTCTGCCACATCACCACTAATTCATCGTCTTTTTCTGTATAACACATGCTGCTGGAGGCTGCCATTTTGAGTCATGTGATCACTATCTATCCGTTCATTGGCAGTTTAAATTATTACGTCAACGTTTTGTTGCATGGAAGGCGCACACGTTTGCGACAGCGTGCAATTTGATGCAATTACATGCAATAAAATCAAACATGTTTGATCGAAGCAATTTCAGTTGCATGCAACAAAAATTGCATCGCAGGCTAGCGCACACGATGCAACGACGTACGATTTTTGTTGCATGCAACAAAAATTGCACCTTGTTGCAGAGGTGTGCGGTGGCCTTTATTTAACGACGCACTCAACACATTGTATTTACGGTTATATGGCGTCAGACATATGGATAAGGACCACACAGTTATAAAGAGAGGATATATATATATATCTGCATTCTTATTGGTAAAAAACCAGCCACATGCCATGGGAGATTTAACCAATAGAAATAATGATCGGACAAAATTCTATCCAATTAATGAGTAGGTAACGTAATGCAACGTCAATAGCTAATTCTAATGTAAACATGCAAACACTTTTGACAAAACGCTTTGCTGTCCTTCAACAAAAAGATAACGTCTTAATTAATACCGAGTTTAATTCCGCAAATACGACAAAGACAAGGCCAGTAATTGTCAAATTGTGTAAGGAATACCTCGCAGATTTAGAAACGTATATGATATATCAAAATGCAGTTGGAATCGGCACTCAGGATTTTATGTTACAAATAAAAAAATGCATTTGGAGGTAATCGGTAAGTGTTCAGTATAAATGTATTTTCAGATTTATCACGTTTTGTGCTTTATTTTGCTATTAATATGATTTTGACATTCTTTCTGGTTATAATGTCTTGAATTTGATTTTGTCTTGGTAATGTTTCAACTGTTTATATCCGCATTCATCTGCGTGTCACACATTACATCACCGGATTATGTGAGGTCCCTAAATCCCATCAGTTTTAACGCATTGCGGAAAATTGTACGCGTTGGCGTATCTCGATTCTGGTAAACAAAGCAGGAATGTACGAGTCTTATGGATGACATTATGTAATAAATAGGCCTAGAGGATAATAAACGAGTTACCAGTTATTATTAAATTTATGTCCCGAGTGAAAATTATTTCACGAGGGACATAAATTTGATAATAACTGGTACCAAGTTTGTTATTATGTCTATTACCCCAGCTATTTGGAGTTTTTTTAAGCCTTTATTTTCGATATAGCCTACATCGGCTACACGTCCATGTATATAGAAACGACGTAAACTACTTTATTGCTTTAACTTGTATTTTATTCACGGTTCACAAATAAATTTAAAAACTCAAAGTTCTATATGAATTGCATTAAACTACCATTTTATTACAAGTTTAAGACTGAAACCAGAAAGACGTAAACATAAACGCTTTAAGCTACGTGACGTCATTGTGTGTACTTTGCCAAATCGTGATGACGTCATATTTAGTACCGACAAGGTGATTGGTTTATTGGCTTCAAATTGTCCAATAGTAGTGTACGTTAAAGCAATGCGATTTGGCCATTAAATACTCGGAAGTTGATGGTTGGCGTTATGAGTGATACACCTGCTAAACGTGTATCTATGATGTTCGATTTAGTAATCGGTAGTCTTCGTCGTATTCCGTCACTAGTATCAGGTTTATAAGGCTTAAATTACATGTTCATTTGATGATGCAGATGTATGTGGTTTCGTGTCTTTATTAATAATAATTTTATATAGATTCCAATATTTATTTACATATACCACTAGAGTTTCTAGCATCTTTATATAGATTTGAAGATACTGAAACACACTGATAATAATCACTATATAACTTGAATTAATTGGGTATAACAACGACTTGCATTGATGATAGTCTAGCCATTAACATTAAATTAACGTTTATACAAAATGTGTGTGTTTTATGTTACACAGCCTTTGCCTTTATAACATATAGTACTCAAAACAGGTTACGGGTCAGTAAATATATTTTATACAGGCCGGGGGAGGGATCGGGGGGGATCGGACTGAGAGTTCCGCTCAAATGGAAAAAAAAATCGGATTTTACGTATAAAAGTCCTTGTCCCTAAATGACCGGGATAACATAGCCTGTTTGCTACCCGTCGGACTCCTCAGTCACCAAATCAGTTATAGCGGTATGGTTAAATAGTAACAATGTATTATATACGGTTAAAAAAGAAACGCATAGTTAGATTAAAAGTGTATTTTATTACTAGATAATAGATACATAAAGGTCTTCAGAAATTCAACAGTCTAAACTGACAACATATCACAGCAATATTAATGAGTTTATAGATTAGAGTGGAAGCATAGATTAACTGCAGTTATTTGTTCTTGTTTTGGTCGGACACAAATACATGTAAATATCGTTAAAGATTCAAACTATGCGTTTCTTTCTTTTGAAAAGTATATAAACAATTTAATTCAGCGAAGGTCACATGACGTGATGAAGACAGTTTTGCGCGTAATTGATACAACGATGTTTCCAAATATTATCGTTCTGCTAAAGATCGCGTGCACATTCGCGTGCACATTACCAATTACTTCGTGCGAGTGTAAGCGAAGCGTTAGCACCATCCGGCGACTACATACATACATGCATGCTTCTATGGGACAGGAGCGCCTTTCTAATTTGGCGCTCCTAATGATTCATTATGACCGAGGTATAGATGTGAACGAGGATGCAACATTATTCTCTCAACAGCACCCGACGAAAATGCAACTCGACTCTATATTTATACAATGGAATTGTATGATCTTATGCAAGTTAGGGAGCGAGACGTAGCAAGAACGTCTGTCTGAAGTTCCATTTGCTGAATGTTCGATCCTCCACAGTGAGCCCGTTTGATTATTTCCCATCCCAACCAGTGATCCATAACTGGTCCATGAAAGGACGTCATGTGTGCTGTCCTGTTTGTGGGATGTGGGAAATGCACATAAAGATCCCTTGCTGTTATTTGGAAAGAGTAGCCATATGGCGACAGCGGATTTTATCTGTGACCAATGTCGATATAACTCTGCGTTTGCCATCCAATAACCGCTTATTAGTAGTCAATGTGTTCCAGTAGGCTTAAATTTGTTACAATTTTTGCCATGTATCATTTATTATAAATACATTGGTACGACTGCAAGCAAACGGTTTCTTGTCGTGGCTCTGTGACCAGGCCGTTTTACATGCATACCACTACTAGATGCAACTTGTTAACGTATATTTTGCAACAAAAATTAATGTATTATTATCGAATGTAACCGACGTCATCACATTGTTTGGCAAGGGGTTATATATATATATATATATATATATATATATATATATACAAAGTGGGGGTATTTTTTCGTTAAGTTTCTTAATTTTATAAGGATCATTAGTGCCACCAATATAGACATTAAGAACGGTATTATTACACACAGACAGGAGTGTTCGTTCCGTTCAGTGTACTGGTATTATGGTGAAATGCATTTGCATATAAAATACATTTACTACTCTTAATGGTTTTGAGTAGTGTATCTACTTTTGAATATTAAGTATACAGGTGCAGTGGTGTTATATTTTATATATGTATACCTTAGCTTGCTTTATGTTTGTTTTATTTTGTTTGTTGTGGTTGTTGTCTTGTTTGTTTGTTTGTTTGTTTTTGTTCTTGTTAGTTTGATTTGGTTTTGTCTACGTAATGTATTTAGTCAAAAAGGCAGTGTTTTCAAACTTGGACAGTACCTTCCAAGTTGCAGGGTTTATATTTAGTACAATTAACAAATGAATGTCCAAAAGGCTGCTATTGTGCGCGTGAAATGTACGTACAATATTTAGGAATGGGTGATATAAACTATGAGCGTCTAAAGGTAGGCCCTCAGAATTGTTTTCTGAAATAAGACAAATTCTAATTATTGTATTCAATAAAATACTTAACCATTACAATTATGCGTTACTATTTTAATGGAATAAAGTTGTTTTAATTGTTCTACATCATTCATATATATTATTAAAGAAATACATGTATCCAACGGGCGCTAGCTCTCATAGTGTATTAATGGTGGGTGTTTATAGAAAGAAATCTTGGAAACACTGCCTTAGCTAGCGTGTATCGTTTACAAAATTTAATAATGTCAGCTTAATTTTGGATTTTGTTTGGTTGTTATTCTTTGGGGCGAGACGTAGTCCAGTGGTAAAGCGCTCGCTTGATGCGCGGTCAATCTGGGATCGATCCTCATCGGTGGGCCCATTAGGACATTTCTCTTTCCAGCCAGTGCACCATGACTGGTATATCAAAGGCCGCGGTATATCTTATCCTGTCTGTGAGATGGTGCATGATAGTGCATATGAAAGATCCCTTGCTACTAATGTGGAAAAATGTAGCGGGTTTCCTCTCTAAGACTGTCAAAATTACCAAATGTTTGATATCCAATAGCCGATGATTAATAAATCAATGTGCTCCAGTGGTGTCGTTAAACAAAACATTCCTTTACGTAGTCAGTCTATTCACGATCTCTGTCGTAATTTGGTTATTTAGTAAATAACTGGTGGCTACATGCAAGTCATGTTGGTGTCAGACCATGACAATTACATTCCAGTTGTTTATTGCAAGATTCGAACAATTCACGCACATCCATTCAGATGTATTGTGGCGACCAGACACTGCTACATCCCTGGAAAGGTTTTTATTTGGGTGAAGTGGGATTAACAACTTATGGATTTTTAAGACCATAACATTCAGGATTTTAACGACAAACCCGTATTCTCATATTAAAATCGTGTCTCTGTACAAGACAGTCGAAAGGACGTAAGACAAAGTTGTGATTGCTTCCATGATGCACTAGCAGATGTTCGTCTTTAGGAGATCCATAACATGATGTTTTATCCCTCCAGCACTTCACATAGGAGGAAAAGTAAAGTTTGTTTTATTTAACGACGCCGCTAGAGCACATTGATTTTTTATCTTATCATCGGCTATTGGACGTCAAACATATGGTCATTCTGACACTGTTTTTAGAGGAAACCCGCTGTCGCCACATAGGCTACTCTTTTTACGACAGGCAGCAAGGGATCTTTTATTTGCGCTTCCCACAGGCAGGATAGCACAAACCATGGCCTTTGTTGAACCAGTTATGGATCACTGGTCGGTGCAAGTGGTTTACACCTACCCATTGAGCCTTGCGGAGCACTCACTCAGGGTTTGGAGTCGGTATCTCGATTAAAAAGCCCATGCCTCGACTGGGATCCGAACCCAGTACATACCAGCCTGTAGACCGATGGCCTGCCACGACGCCACCGAGGCCGGTTCACATAGGAGGAATGCTATAGCCTGATCATTACTGATCGCGGGGTACGCCAACCCAGATACTCGTGGATACTACGGCAACTGCTACAACTGAGATTCGTGCTGCTCTAGGCAACCCCGAAGTTGTCAAATGTACCCTACGTCAGATCAGATAAACATTTATTTAGGAACTTTACGATACTGCATACTTAATAACTTGATGATTGAGGACAGTTCGCTATAAAAACAAATATTTTAAAGACCTGAATATTTCCTTATTATTTTATAGTAAAACTGCTCCCGTATTAAGACAACTCAGCTATTACGGATTACGACCATTAAAGTCAAAGCCAGTGGTCGTTTTTTTCTGCACTTCGACCCGATAAATGCGACCACGGGATTTACTTGTCATGTCACAGAAGCGACCAACAATACACACAACGACAAAAGTATTAGTTTTGAACTAGGAAGTCGTAGTTAATTTCTGAAAGGTACGACGCAGTCATTTTGTTGTATAAGTTGCACACAATAATGTTGAAAAGTAACAGTTACACAGAGTAACATGTTTTGTTATGAAAGCAAATGCTATACCATCCTAGTATTTTATTTCTCACAGAAACTGACAACAAATGCAACGTTTATCTGCAAGCAATCAAGTGAGACAGAATTCACGCGTTTCTATTACCTTTGGGGCAGTGAACGTCCTAAAAGGTCGGGAGGGTGTCAATTGTCCAGACAGTTGTTTATCTCTATTGTGTAATAATTAAGAAAAAGACCGGGTCCAAGCTCCCAAATAACTGAAACAGGTTTGACACTTGATTATTCTTGCATTTCAATGTAAATGACAATACACCGTCATCAGTTTAGACGTTGCTGACGACAACCGGAAATAAGGGTGGGACGTAAAATTTACAATCAATATTTTCCAAACAATCATCATTTTGAATGTTGGTAATTCGGAAGTCCCACCGACAGTCGCAAAAGCAGAGTTTTGCTGGTATACATTTATATATGTTCTTACCGGTAAACGGACAAAACCCCACCCGGAAAAAACCCCACTGGATAAAACCCCACTGGAAAAAACCCCACTCGGACATAACCCCACACAGAAAAAAACCCACTCGGACATAACCCCACTCATATATCTCAATATATAACAAAATCGTATATACAGTATTTATTTTTTTATTGAAACAAGTGTAATCTAGCCTACTTCCACCTCACACAGTGGCCGATGCCTTTACAAGTAAATGCAGCTCTGCTGGAACACTCCCATCGAATATTCTTCCTGGCATACCTCTTAGTATACAAGTAGCCTTCGTGAATTAGCTTGAGACCACCCTTGTTGTTCTTGATAACTTCCATAGTTGTATTTACAGTTCTCAGGAAATGAATACTGACGTAGTATTCTTCAACCTTATAAGGGGTCCATCTGATGTAGAATTTATGACATACCCAATCAACAATGGGAAGCCCTAAATCCATGATTTCCTTGATCTCTTAGAAGAAAACCTGGCCTCCTTAATCTCTTGATCACAAAGTTCAGATAATCCTTTGTCATGGAGATCAATGCAATCAGTGCAACACTTGACTGATCAAAATACAAATGTAAACTTTATTCTTTATCATAATCTATTTTGTGAATTTTATTTATAATTTTATTCTTCCAAAACAGAAATTTCAACTTTATTTCATATTTTTCAGTTTTATGTGTAAAATGGTCACAGTGGGGTTTTGTCCATTTTTCTCATTTATTGATGGGGTTATGTCCGAGTGGGTTTTTTTCCAGTGGGGTTATGTCTGGGTGGGGTTTTTTCCAGTGGGGTTTTATCCTGGATTCGTTATTACCAGAGTCTATTTTGGTATCGTCAATATCATATATTAGGAATAAAAATTGTATAATGCGAGCCTCTGACACTAGGCCGATCAGAATAACATTTGACATACACAATTGCATTCTAGACGAAAAATATATATTGACTATGTAATTTTTAGTTCTTAAAAAGGCATTGTTATTCAGGAACTTAGGACCCTTTACGGTATTCATTTTTAACGATACTTGTTAATGAAGGCATTGTCACGTTATTCACCACCAAAATGGCGACAAGAACATGATCATTGCCTTTTAGGGGTTTTATATCACATAAGACAAAGATTTTAATGCAAATGGTAGGGTTTTAATGGTGATCAAATTCATCTATAGCATAATTTTGCTAAATGTCTTCATCTTTTAACTCCTGGCCACCGAAAAGTGCGACCAAAAGAAAGAAGTGACTATATTTTGCATTACTTATTTTACTAATATATATATATATGTATATGTATATGTATATCTATGTATATGTATGTATATGTATGTATATGTATGTATATGTATATGTATATATAATTTTTACTAATATATATACATGTATATATAACATTTTCCAGTGACGGTAGGTAGGTAGGTAACTACTTTAACGTGCTCATATACCACTAGGGTTTCGAACGCGCCCATCCAGAGTCCGACCTCCGATAAGATCGGTGGCCTGACTCGGGATGGGGCAGGGTAGAGTTGAAAATGGCCAGAATTTTGAAAATAGTAATTAGTAAAAAAAAGTTAATAGAATTTAAAAATAAATAAGTAAAAAGTTACAAGCCAAAAATAAAAAGAATTGACTGCTCAGCCGAATATTTATATAATTTGGATCATTTTAGAAGGACAGTCCAAACATAAATAAGAGAAAGAAGAGAGAATCGGACTATTTAATAATATTTTAAAAAAGAAAGTAATTTCGACATAAAATTTTGAACGCAGGTCTAAAAGTTTAACGTCCAATCTATATATGTTCACGTGGCTTGCATCCCGTCAAGACAACCCCTAAATTCACAGTCATTAGATGTTGAAGGTGTAGTGCTGTGCTGAAATACATATCTTGAGAAGCCGGATCAGTCTGAACGAGAGAGAGTATCAGACTAGGGTATAGTCCAGTCGTCATGGGTTGATATAGTGGTACGGACGGGCCCGACTCCGGAGGATACGAGATCGTGTCACTATAAAGCAAAGTAAAGTCTAGAAAAAGAGTAGTAGGGGCCGACCCCGCTTCCTATTTCTTCTCAGAGTGGGGCGGACAATCTTCCAGTGCTGCTAGGACAGGTTCGGACATATAGAGACTAAACGCGAACAACCGTGGCGTTCTGCAGAATGGCCGTCATACGAGTCACGAAAAAACATGTCGACATAGTCAGCCGGAGAAATGACGTGAAGGCAAGGAATCTCGCTTAAAAAAGAATCCAACCTGGTGGTGCAGGCTGTCGAAACGAAAAGCGTTCCAGCGTTCAATCAGTTCCAATGGCCGCATACATCCCAGTAGAAAACTTTATTTCGCTGACAAAAACAACGAAATGAATGATCCCCAAGTCGAGCACACGAACGACACAAACACGTCTTACCGCGTCGAGCTCCAGACTGGAAATGCCCAGTGACAGGAATTTAGAGTGCGAGGAATTCACTTCTCGTATCTCCTTACTATTGCAGGCATCGTGTGACTGCTTAATTCCGAGATCGCCACCAAAACAACTGAAAAACAAAGCAGTGACCATTTTATATGTTTGATTGCACCTAAACAATAATTCTCAAATCGACCACTAACGGTTTAGAGTTCAGACAGTCGTATATTGCTTTGTTTTGCAGACGTTTTTGGTAGCCATCTTGGATTTGAGCAAGCATGTAATGCTCGCATTAGCAAGAGGGTAAGAGAACAGGACCCATATTCACAAAACAGTGTAAATTTACGTCTACGACTAGCACTTACGTGTGCCGTAAATTTACGTTTACGTGCAAGAAGCACCTTATTCTCAAAGATGGTCGTAAATATAAACGTAACTTAGTTGGACGTAAATCTACGATTTAACATTCTCACTGGAGTAATTAATAAAAACACATTAGAAACGATGGCTACCGGGTAAATAACAAATGCGCAAAACGCAATTTTGTTTGTCGTCTGCTAACAATAACATTGCGAACAGTGAACCATGGCATTTTGGTATTGGTGGGGATCCGCGTTTTGGTACGAACTTGAGGACATTTCTTAAAAAGGAAAAGATAACTCAGGAGAAATTGGTAAAGTCGAAAACATCCGTTCGATCACGAACAAAAATATGTTCAATCCGTGGGCGTTCGCCATAGCAAACTGCTTCATTTATTGGAAATGCTGCTAGTTTCCGTAAATAATAGTAAATAACGGCGATCGTGCTTGATTTATTATATGTACACAACTTACGTGCAGCGTTAGTTGCAACCGGAGGCACTCTTATATTTACGTCCAACTTTACACGTAACTTACGTTTTCCTTATTTCGTGAATAGCTCTTCAGTCGTAGATTTACGTTTACGTGTAAAACTAGGCTTACGATATTTTGTGAATATGGGTCCTGAATTCCTTGCATACTATACTTCCGAAATGGAAACATCAATTATTGATTTAGCAACAAGTGCACGATTTAGCCATTTCCTTCGTTTGGCAGTAATAAAGAAGTTAGCAAGGAGATATAAATGAATTCTTCAACCTCTAACAGCCTTCTATTGGTATCAAAATACTTGCACGATGCGATATCAAAACCGAACAAAAGCAATTTCTATGTGGTCACAGATCACAATTATTTACGCTTTATTTTTATTTAGCGTAGGGTCTATAACATTGTTATTAATAATAGTAGGCCCGTGGATTCTTTTACGCCTGGAAGCAACATATCTTGAAAAGGACAACCTCTGCTATCCAGGTCTTTCTCCCAGAATATTGGTTTAAACAAATACACGCACTAAACGTGGCCGGAGTACACGCGTTTTACATAATAAGTCCTACATGGGTTGGAATTATCACAAAGAAGTTTTCAAAGTTGGCTTAATTACATATGTTTGCAAACTACACGATCTCCCATGTCAACGTCAATCAAACAACAGGCTATTTGTGCAGATATATTTCCGAGTTTTGGTCAACTAAATGGGAAGATAGCTGTGAACAGTGGCCATGTTCTGTTCATCATATTTGGAGTTATATCATGTTACTATTCCATGATCGTTCAAATGAATACCTTAAAGGGACTGTGCTGAGTTTCCGACATACAAAGCCTTTTTAATAACTAAAATTACACATTAAATGTGTTTTCTTGTTTAGAATGTAATTATATTTATATACAATATGTTTCTGATCGTCCTAATGTTTGTAGCACTTCTAACTTCATTTTACATCCTATAATATACTGTGTGCGTGCGTGCGTCTCTCTCTCTCTCTCTCTCTCTCTCTCTCTCTCTCTCTCTCTCTCTCTCTCTCTCTCTCTCTCTCTCTCTCTCTCTCTCTCTCTCTCTCTCTCTCTCTCTCTCTCTCTCTCTCTCTCTCTCTCTGTGTGTGTGTGTGTGTGTGAGTACGTGCCGTCGTGCGTACGTCTGTGTTTATAGATATATGTGCGTGCATGCGCGCGTGTGTGTACATATATGTATGTGCGTGTTTGTGTGCGTACGCGCGCGCGCGCGTGTGTGTGTGTGTGTGTTCGTGTGCCATTGTGGGGTTTTTTATGTGTTCGTATTTGTTCGTGTGTGTGTGTGTGTTTGTGTGTGTGTGTGTGTAGAGCGACATATGAATAAATATACTTTAAAGACTGAGTTGCCACAGTTTTTCTTTCAGGTTTCTTGCTGCTATCGGGACGGCAACGGGCAACTCTTTTTACGTGCCCCTATCCACGAAGGTTCAGGCACGCCCACCACGGATTTAGCCTCTGACTTCGCCAGTGACTAACTCCGGAGCAGGAGGGGGGGGGGGGTAAGTATGAGGTGGGCAGAATTTGGAATAAAGCCATTTAGTAAGGTCAACGCGAGCGCGGACCAAATAGCAGACACTTCGTAAGCTTGAAGTACGCCGAGTGGGAGCCGTGCTCTGATTGGCTGAATTTCGATTCCTCAGTGAAGCCTGTATTTTACCTAAGTCTACAAAGAGTAACTGCATCCAAAACATGTCCGGACTCTAAAATTTAACCCAAAGTAGTTAAGACTGCTCAGCCAAAAGGTTTTTAAGGTGATTTTGAGCAATTGAACGGGCGCCAGAATAAAATGCGTTAGACTATTTATAAAAAAATAAACATAAGAATTTTGAACTGCTTCCAAAACGTTTAAAGTCTAACTAGCCCAAAAAAAGAGGTTGTTACCTGTCCTAGGAAAGGTTGTTAGCGGGGATGTCGTCACGGAGAGGCGATGAATAGGGACGAGTCCAGATGGGTGAGGGCGTACCGGTTTGCGGATTTGGCGATGCTCTCGGTGATTGGACGGTAGTCTTCCCCGGCAACGGTCTTGATGACGCGGTGGATGGTCGGGTTGTCCATTTCATCGAGAAGCATCCCTTGGTTGAAAAGTCCCTTCCGGCGAACGGTAAGGCAGATCCCTCGCCCATCGTTTATCGTGATCCTACGTACCGAGAACTCTCCCTCAGTTCGTGGCAGAGGTTGGTAGGACTCCGGAGTCGGTCCACAAAGGAGCTGACGGACTCCCCAATGTTGGTCTTATACCAGCCTGGAGTAGCGTGTTTGGTAGCTTGCCGGCCTGCAGTGACCAAGGGGTTCTTCAGGGGGCTGGTCGTTCACTGGAGATGATGTAGGTGGGGGCGGTTGTATCGGCGGACTTGGCTTGGCTGTCTGGTCGCCTGGTGACACCATCGCCTTTCGTTTTCCAACGAGTACTAGACGGGCCTGGGTCTCTACGGCGCCACTCTTCCTGGGTGGGGGTGGCATCGCTGGAATCCCGGGGGTTGAAGTAGTCGGAGTTGATGGTGGCGACTCCATCTGGGCCTGGTTAGGGACCGTGTCCGCCACTGGCGAGTCGTCGACTGTATCCTGCAAAGCTGGATCAGCTGGCCTCACTGGTATTGACTTGGGCTTGGGGGGTTCAACGGGAAAAGTCGCCGCCGGTAGTTGAGCTACCGGTTTTGACCTCCCCCGGTCCGCCCCTGGCGCGGCCGCCTTCCTCCTCCTTCTCCTCCTAGTTGGTTTCTTTACCGGGTCGCCGTACACCAAAGTCACGGTTGCCCGTGACCCGGTGTACGCGACGCGGTATTCCAGTAACGTCCCGTATGAAGCATTGAGTCCCCCCAGGTGGGGGGGTAGCTCGAGAGAGCAGGCACACACGTCCTGCTTCATCTTTGCTAAATTTCGGAATGTTGCTGCTATCAAGAGCAGCCTAAGCTGGGGTTTCTTTTATAAACATCTAACAGTTTCTGATTATGTTGTTGGGTGTCGTTAAAAACACCATTGTCCTCTTTCCTCTAGTGTCGGGATGTCGCTCGGTCATAGAGCGCTTTCCCTTCGTGGAAGAATAATCCGAACCAGTACACCAAACACCAGGGTATGTACTGTCCTGTCTTTGGGTATAAGATATCTCTTGCTGCTGTATCGGTAGGAGTAGCATGGGGTAACGAGTGTTTTTATCTTTCTATCGTCGAAATAACTATATGTTAGACCAATGTGCTCTAGTGGTGTCGTCAAACAAAACACACTTTTTTAGCAATATGTTAAACACCATAATAGTAGTTCCTTTTTTTCTTTTTGTCTCTAAACTTCCACGCCCATTGGGTTATATCTCGCTCCAGCCAGTGCACCGTGGTATGTGTTATCCTGTCTGATGGTGCATATAAAAGATCCCTTGCTGCTACTCGAAAAGAGTAGCCCACGAAGTGGCGACAGCGGGTTTCCTCTCTCAATATCTGTGTGGTCCTTAACCATATGTCCGACGCCATATAACCGTAAAAAAAATGTGTTGAGTGCGTCGTTAAATAAAGCATTTCTTTCCTTCTTCTAAACTTCCACAGTAATCATCACATCTATAATTTGTTTGTCATTGTATAGCAGCTGATCATGCCTAATCAATACGTTGGGGTGTTTCTAAAACATTTCTTTCTTTTCCTACCTAACCTATAGACTGGGTGTCACACACATTCTGTGTTTGACACCTAAACGTTACTTTTGAATGGTACAAATATTTGTTTTCTAAAAGTGCAGTAATAGTAGTGGTGGTGGTGGTAGTAATATTTTCAGCAGTACTTAATAGTAGAAGTGGGGTTTGTTGTTAATATATCATTTGGAGAGGAAAGGGAAGGAATATTTCTTGAAGAATCATCTACACATTTTAAACTACGGTTAGTTGGTGACTAACACAATATGTTTGGTGAAGTTTGTTGAGGGGGTTGGGGGGCGTTGGTTGTCTTTGTTTGTGTGTGTGTGTGTGTGTGTGTGTGTGCGTGTGTGTGTGTGTGTGTGCGCGCGTGCATGCGTGTGAGTTGTTTGTTTTGAGGGGTTAATATTGTGTATTGGGGGTTGTTGTGAGTATTTGTTTTTTTGGGGGGTTGTTGCGTTTTTTCTTTCACATTTGATCTAAACAGATAAAGGGGAACTCGCTGCTGCCACTTAGACTAGCTATTCCTACTGAAAAAAGCAGCAAGGGATATTCTATAGACTGTCACAGTGACAGTACAGCACATACCATGGCTTTTGATGTACCAGTCTCAAGGCACTGGTTAGGACGTGTACTTAGACAGCCTGACTGGAGATGCTTGTCAATAAAATCGATCTTGAATAGTCAGTTTACTTACAGTGTCACAAACGAATTGCTGTGGGCAACTTGTTGCATATAATTACAGTTGCCGCCTTTTTTGCTAGGAAAGGTGGAAGGTATATTTTATTATCAATTTATTTTGGAGGATCAGTATAATAATATAATATAGTAGTAAAAACCGGCCTCGGTGGTGTCGTGGTTAAGCCATCGGAGATAAGGCTGGTAGGTACAGGGTTCGCAGTCTAGTACCGGCTCCCACCCAGAGCGAGACTCGACAGAGTAAGACCACTACACCCTCTTCTCTCTCACTAACCACTAATAAATAATTCCATTTTATAATTACTGTTTTGTAATAGGCGTCTGGATTGGTTAAAATGCTATCACGTGATCTAAAAAAAAAAAACGTTCATTTTTCCATGAACGTCAAAACTGCACTTTTTCGGTCAGGGTTGGGGGCCCTGATTTCACTACCTTACATCCATGTTATAAGTACATATGGACATCATATATATATATACGAGTATATATATAATATAGTGTAATTAGAATCAATATAATAATATTAATAAGCATGAATACATGAAAACATGGAGTTCACTCATATGTGGGGTTAACAGTGAAGATAGAGACAGAGGAAAGATTTAAACGGAATGGTAAAGAGAGAAAAGAGAAGGTAAGGAAGAAGAAGGAAAGAAAGAGTGAATAAAATGCTTTAATTTCGAAAGAGAAAACATATTTGTATTGAAATACCTCTAGAACATTGCACTGTCATGTCTTGTTTCTAGGTATCTGCACCAAGGTTGCCCAATATTCCTCATATTCTTGAAATTGACAATTTTTGAGAAGTATATATTTTTCAATTTCTATTTTATCTTTTAAAATATTTAAGAAAGCATATATGTTAGGTCCATATTTTTGCATTTTAGATCTGTATATATAGTATTTAACATTGATAATGAGCCAATTAATAAATACCATCTTGCTTTTTTCTCCTCTTTATGATTCCAAACAAGACTGTCTGTTTATCGAGTTGTGTATGTTCGCCTTTGCCCTGAATACATCGTTCAATTTCCTTCCATAAAAGAAAGACTTTAGTGCAGTCATAGAACAAATGATCCAATGTTACTGGTTGTCTATGACAAAAATCGCAGATATTTGATTCTATATATTTTATTTTATATAAAAACGTGTTTGTCGTGATTATGATGTAGAATTCTATATTGAAACCACTGTAAAGTTGTATCTTTTAAACATATAAATGGTAAATTATACGCCTTTTTTCACTCTGTAACGATATATGAAACCTAAATTGTAATATTTTCTTTGGGAAGTTGGCACTATTGTCGATTTGTTTAAAATATTATACATTTCTTTGCATTCTTTAGTAGTTTTAAAAAATAACTCCAATTTAAAAGGAAATATAGGATTTAAGGTGTTAACCTGTTGATTGTTGATACTTGACAATGTGCAATGCATAAAGGTTTTGTTTCTTCTAAGATATCTTTTTGATTGGTTATTATTTGTCCATTACCTAACTCTGTTCTGGAAATTAGCTTACTAGTATAGTTCCGTGATTCCATGTTACAAAAGTATTTAGTAGGTTTTTCTCCTTCTTCGATCCATTTCGCTCTTGATCTGACAAATTTGCCTTTTAGTGGGGGTTTTTCTTAATTCTATTAATTCGTTTCGTTTTTGTTCTAATATTTCTGATTTAATCTGGTTTTCATCTTCTTCTAATTGTTTAATTTCTTCAATTAATTTAGTCTGTAGTATATTTTCTGTTTTCTTTTTAAAAATGGAATATGATATTGTTTTCCCGCGTATTTCCATTAATAGAATTTCTAGGAAGAGCTGATAATTAATGGTCAATTGAATAGTTTTGTTAGGAATATTGCTAATGTTCTCTAAATTATAAATCAGTATGGCATACTGACTTTTCATATCTCTAACTGTCTCTTTAATGATATTAATATAGTTTTTATCTCTTAGTAACGAGTTATTAAATCTCCATAACCCTCTACCACAGTTTAAAATTCTTACTCTAACCGCTTTACAACAAATCTTCCATTTAAGTATACAGATCGTTCAATTTCTAATTAATTATCGTTCGATATTTAAAAAAAAACCCACATTTTTATCCACATTTGATTCAGAAAATTAAAATGTATTAAACCTTATGTAAATCATTATAATGAATCGCAGATATGACGGGAAAAAACGAATGTAACTTTTTAGGGAATTCCCTTATTTGTGTATTGATATCGTTGTGAATCACTGTGGAATAGAGTTCGATTGGGTTTTTTAATATAGTTTTGTATAATGCATTTGGAATTATAAGAATTGAACGTTATATTTTTGACGTTCATGCGATGATAAACACCAAAACCGTTTTATACACTTATGTATGAACGGCATCATGGTTAAGAAAACGGTTTAATAATTTATTATGTATAGCAGCTCAACATGGTTAATAAAACGGTCTAATGATTTATTATTTAGCAGCTCAACATGGTTAAGAAAATGGTGTAATAATTTATTATGTATAGCAGCTCAAATGGTAAAAAAACCCAGTCTAATGCTTGATTATTTAGCTGCTCAACATGGCTAAAAAAACGGGTCAACAAATCGTTTGGGTGGACGCCCCATCACATTTATGTGTCTTTGAGTCATTAGTTGTAAAAAGTGTAAGTAGATCATTAAGCCTATATTACTAGCTCATTGCTTACTGATTTTGCTCTGTCTCTGTCTGTGTGTGTGTGTCTCTCTCTCTCTGTGTCCCTCTCTCGCTCTGTCCCTCTCTCTTCTATCTTTCCCTCGCCTCCTCCTCTCTCTCTCTCTCTCTCTCTCTATCCCTTGTGCTCACATGCGTGCGTGCGTGTGCGTATGTAACGTGCGAGTATGAAACGGATTGAATCAGATTGTTTAATGTAATTATTTTGTCAAATGAGTTACGTAGATATGTTAATGTAATTAGCTTGTCCCCCTTTTAAAATGGGTTAACTCGATTAGAGTCTCCAAATGTAATCAGTTATCGAATTATCACATGAAAAAAAAAAATTATCCGTGTACGTGTCGTGTATCAACTATAATTTGATTTGTAAATTTAATTATAACTATACGTCTTCGAAAATGTCTCCAGTGAGTTTCTTGGCTTTTATTGTTTTGGAGTTGTTTGCGTTTTATTTTTATTTGCACTTTTTGGGAGCGGGGAGGGGGTGGTTGTGGTGGTGGTGGTGGTGATTTTACGCGCTTTTTCTACATCAAGTTTGTTAACTCCTGCAAACAAATATGTTCATGTAAGTGTGCGTCTATATATATATATATATATATATATATATATGTATATATGTATATATGTATATATGGGGGTGATCTATGGATATCTGTACGAGTGTGGGCGCGTGCGTGCGTGTGGTGTGTATGCATGTTGTATTTTCTTTTAACTATATAAGTACATGTAGTTATAGAACCATGTCTTTACAACACTGGTGTTAGAACGTTCGTCTCACGTGTGACAGCTTATAGGTTCGACGCTTTTTGGTGAAATCATTATAGGTAAATCTCCGATGCAGCTACTAATAAAGGTTGTGGTATGCCATATCCTGTGTGAAAAAAGCTGCATGTTTGACATCCAATAGTCCGATGATTAATAAATCAATGTCCTCTAGTGGTGTCGTTGAAAAAAACAAATTTCATATTAAACACCCTCACCTCTCCTGGTACATTTTAGAACAGCCCTGAGGTAAACAACTCTTGTCTTGCCATATTGACAGTGGGATATAGAAAACAGTAGAAGGTAGGAATTGTTCTCAGAGTTAAAAGTGATACAATTTGTAGTTTGCCTTCTTCTTATATCTGTGTTTGTCTTTCTTCGTGGTGCACCTCAGCCCTAACTTTGAAGTTTGATCTATGTTAATCGGTGCCTGTCTGTAACAGGGGTGTGGGACCTTCCAGCCATTGTTCTTTGACAGTGCCACATTTCGCTGTTTTTACATTTATTTGTAATCAGTCGATATTATACAAAAATATTGTAATAAGCTGTCATTGGGAGCAAAAGCTGTTTCCTCAAGAATCCTTGACTTAAATTAGAAAGTAAAGACCGATTACGTGGTTGTTTTAAGGCTCTCTCTCTCTCTCTCTCTCTCTCTCTCTCTCTCTCTCTCGAGTTGTGGGGGGGGGGGGGGGGGCGGGTTTTTGGGGTTTTTTTTAGGAGGGTAAACTAATAGTTGTATATGTTATCCTGTTTGTACAAAGTGTCATATATTACAACTCCACCAATCCCACTTCCTAAATGTACAAAGTTAATTTAGTCTTGTTTAACGACACCGCTAGAGCACATTGATTTATCGGCTATTGGGTGTCAAACATTTGATAATTTTTTTACTGTCTTTAAGGAAACGTGCTACATGTTTTTCATTTTAACAGCAAGGGATTTTTTATATGCACTTCCCACAGGACGGCAGATACCACGGCCTTTGATATACCCGTCATGAGGCACTGGTTAGAATAGGGAAAATCTGTTGGTCCACCAAGAAGCACTGGTTGAGGGGTAGATACAATAACGTAGCGCTTACATCGACACGGTAACCGAGACGTAGGCGAAAGTTTCCGTTACAATACCGTAACTAGTTGAGGGGAGACGGAGAAAAACCCAGTCAGAGAATGGGCCCACTGAGGTGGTTCGATCCTACGACGCAAGCACATCAGCTGGACACATATTCATAAAACATCGTAAGCCTAGTTTTACACGTAAACGTAAATCTACGACTGAAGAGCTATTCTTGAAACAACGAAAACGTAAGTTACGTGTAAAGTTGGACGTAAATATAAGAGTGCCTCCGGTTACAACTAACGCTGCACGTAAGTCGTGTACATATAATAAATCAAGCACGATCGCTGTTATTTACTATTATTTACGGAAACTAGCAGCATTTCCAATAATTGAAGCAGTTTGCGATAGCGAACGCCCACGGATTGAACATATTTTTGTTGGTGATCGAACGGATGTTTTCGACTTGGCCAATTTCTCCTGAGTTATCTTTTCCTTTTTAAGAAATGTCCTCAAGTTCGTACCAAAACGCGGATCCTAACCAATACCAAAATGCCATGGTTCGCCGTTCGCGATGTTATTGTTAGCAGACGACAAACGAAATTGCGTTTTGCGCATTTGTTATTATCCGGTAGCCATCGTTTCTAATGGGTTTTCTTTTTATTATTTCCCGGTGAGAGTGTTAAATCGTAGATTTACGTCCAACTAAGTTACGTTTACATTTACGACCGTCTTTGAGAATAAGGTTCTTCTTGCACGTAAACGTAAATCTACGGCAGACGTAAGTGCTAGTCGTAGACGTAAATTTGACCGGCCTCGGTGGCGTCGTGGTAGGCCATCGGTCTACAGGCTGGTAGGTACTGGGTTCGGATCCCAGTCGAGGCATGGGATTTTTAATCCAGATACCGACTCCAAACCCTGAGTGAGTGCTCCGCAAGGCTCAATGGGTAGGTGTAAAACCACTTGCACCGACCAGTGATCCATAACTGGTTCAACAAAGGCCATGGTTTGTGCTATCCTGCCTGTGGGAAGCGCAAATAAAAGATCCCTTGCTGCAAATTGGAAGAGTAGCCCATGTAGTGGCGACAGCGGGTTTCCTCTCAGTATCTGTGTGGTCCTTAGCCATATGTCTGACGCCATATAACCGTAAATAAAATGTGTTTCTTAGACGTAAATTTACACCTTTTTGTGAATATGGGTCCAAGTGAGCACTCTACCGGCCGAGCTAAAAAAGAAGAAGGAAGAAAATATTTTATTTAACGACGCACTCAACACATTTAATTTACGGTTATATGGCGTCAGACATATTAAGGACCACACAGATATTGATAGAGGAAACCCGCTATCGCCACTTCATGGGCTACTCTTTTCGATTAGCAGCAAGGGATCTTTTATATGCACCATCCCACAGACAGGATAGTACATACAACGGCCTTTGTTACACCAGTTGTGAAGCACTGGCTGGAACGAGAAATAGCCCAATGGGTCCACCGACGTGGATCGATCCTAGACCGACCGCGCATCCGGCGAACGCTCCTAAATGTACAAGAATGGACACGAGTGTTGCACAGAGTGGAGTTGCAAAGAGTAGAAGAGATGTTGTACACACGACATTGAGACCAAGCACCAGTCTGGCACAAGTAGGGAATATGTTTGTAATAGCATAAGGGCAGTTTTGTTTTATCGGACAGTTTATTTTGAAGCTGCGCGAGTGGAAATGTTTGTTGTTGTTTTGTATTAGGTTTGTGCCCACCTGTGTTGTTAACCTGGTCATGAGCTCGGAAGACTGACCAACACCTCAGTTCTGACCTTTAGGAAGAGTTGTTTGAAGAGTCGTGGCAGTAAACAGCACGATTCTCTCTGTTCACTGGAATGCTCGCCGCTGCATGTAGCTTTGATGGATGATTGTCTGACTTTGTACACACTCTGGGGCGGGACGTAGCCCAGTGGTACAGCGCTCGCTCGATGCGCGGTCGGTCTAGGATCGACCCCCGTCAGTGGGCCCATTGGGCTATTTCTCGCTCCAGCCAGTGCACCACGACTGGTATATCAAGGCCGTGGTATGTGCTATCCTGTCTATGGGATGGTGCATATAAAAGTCCCTTGCTGCTAATCGAAAAGAGTAGCCCATGAAGTGGCGACAGCGGGTTTCCTCCCTCTATATCTGTGTGGTCCTTAACCATATGTCCGACGCCATATAACCGTAAATAAAATGTGTTGAGTGTGTCGTTAAATAAAACATTTCCATTTCCAATATTTCCATTGTACACCCTCTGGGCGGGATCTAGCTCAGTCGGTTGAGCGCTCGCTTGAGGTGCTTTGGTTGCAGGATCGAACCTCCTCGGTGAATCCATTCTCCGATTGGGTGTTTTCCCATTCCAACCAGTGCCCCACGACTGGTATAGTAAAGGCCGTGGTGTGTCCTGTCTGTGAGAAAGTGCAGTGTGGAGGGGAGCAGGGGTGATCACTCGTCTATCCTGGCGAAGACTGATAATACACACATGCAAACATGGTTTTCGAACAACATTGTAGGCCTACTTTTGTTTTCAATCTCTGTAATAAACTAATGTGGGGCAGGACGTAGCCCAGTGGTAAAGCGTTCGTCTGATGCGCGGTCGGTCAGAGATCGATCCCCGTTGTTCTATTTCTTGTTCCAGCTAGTGCACCACAACTGGTATACCAAAGGTCGTGGTATGTGCTATCATGTCTGTGGGATGGTGTATATAAAAGATCCCTTGCTGTTGATGGAAAACTGTAGCGGGTTTCCTCTGAAGACTTCGAGTCTAAATTAACAAATGTCTGACATCCGACAGCCGGTGATTAATAAATCAATGTGCTCTAGTGGTATCGTTAAACAAAACAAACTATGTTTAACGTACAGACTGACAAGTACAAAGTATGTACGTTAAAAGTAGTTTGTTTTATTTAATGTTTATCAGCTACAGATAGGATATGATAGTGCTGGTCTGGATAGTGAATAGGATTTCAGGGCTGGTGTTTTATGTCTGTCTGTCCTTCTGTGTCCGTCCATTCATGCATTGACACATCGATCCATTTGTCTAACATTCATACATCCACAAATTTATCCATTCACCTATATCCATACATGTATACATGTATGCATTAAGCCATTACGTACGAGTCCACTAACTACTGTGCACAATCCACACAAACATACACGACTGTTTTCATAATCATGAACATATAAGAAAAGTTTGTTTTGTTTTGTTTAACGACACCATTAGCGCACGTTAATTTCTTAATCATCAACTATTGGATGTCAAACATTTTGTAATTCTGACACGTAATTATTTTGATATGCACTTTCCCACAAACAGGACTGTACACACCACGGCATTCGATATACCAATTGTAGGGCACTGGTTGGGACGGGAAAACCCCATGTGGGTCCGCCAAGGAGGTTCGATTTTACGACCCAAGCTACGCACCTCAGGTGGGCGCTCTACCGACGGAACTAGATTCTGCTACCAGGAACAACTGTATTATAGTCAGGGGCTGTTTATACTAGGTTTCACTGTGTGACAATGCATGCATCTTAATTCGACACGAAGAGTGAATTTCAAGCGCCGCAGTGAAAGGAAGGAAAGCGTATGATAGTTACACCACGGCACGTTATTTAAATGTCAAACATGGCGACAATTAAATCATATATTTAGTTTTAAAACTTGGTGATTGTGATAGTTTGTATAGAAAATATTTAGATGTTCCACTTTGTCTAGAGAATATTAACATGGCAAAGTGACACTTGGTCTAGAGAATATTAAATTGAAACATATTAATGTGACACTTGGTCTAGAGAATAGTAAATTGAAACATGTTAATGTGGCACTTTGTTTAGAGAATATTAACATGGTAATGGAACACTTGGTCCAGAGAATATTAAATTGAAACATAGTAATAGGACAATTGGTCTAGTGAACATTAAATTGAAACATGGTAATTTGACACTTGGTCTATAGAATAGTAAATTGAAACATGGTAATGGAACACTTGGTCTAGAGAATATTAACTTGAAACATGGTAAAATGTCACTTGGTCTAGAGAATATTAAATTGAAACATGGTAAAATGTCACTTGGTCTAGTGAACATTAAACTGAAAAATGGTAAAATGTCACTTGGTCTAGAGAATAGTAAATTGAAACATGGTAAAATGCCACTTGGTCTAGAGAATATTAATTTGAAACATGGTAATGTGACATTTGGTCTAGAGAATATTAACATGGTAATGGGACACTTGGTTTAGAGAATATTAAACTGAAACATGGTAAAGTGTCACTTGTTCTAGTGAACATTAAATTGAAACATGGTAAAATGTCGCTTGGTCTAGAGAATATTAAATTGAAACATGGTAATGGGACACTTGGTCTAGAGAATATTAAATTGAAACATGGTAATAGGACACTTGGTCTAGTGAACATTAAATTGAAACATGGTAATGTGACACATGATCTAGAGAATATTAAATTGAAACATGGTAAAATGTCACTTGGTCTAGAGAATATTAAATTGAAACATGGTAATAGGACACTTGGTCTAGAGAATATTAAATTGAAACATGGTAATAGGACACTTGGTCTAGAGAATATTAAATTGAAACATGGTAAAATGTCACTTGGTCTAGTGAACATTAAATTGAAACTTGGTAAAATGTCACTTGGTCTAGTGAACATTAAATTGAAACATGGTAAAATGTCACATGGTCTAGAGAATATTAAATTGAAACATGGTAATAGGACACTTGGTCTAGAGAATATTAAAATGAAACATGGTAAAATGTCACTTGGTCTAGTGAACATTAAATTGAAACATGTTAAAATGTCACTTGGTCTAGTGAACATTAAATTGAAACATGGTAAAACGTCATTTGGTCTAGAGAATATTAAATTGAAACATGGTAATGGGACACTTGGTCTAGAGAATATTTATAAGAAAAAGATGGTATACCGTATTTATCACTCTGGATCGAAGGAATATTTAGGTACGAAACTTCGAACAATAATTGTAAAACTTGGTTTGATATAAAATATGGTGATCTGACACTTCTTCTGGACAACATTTAAATGTGAAACATGGTCATTGATTCAACGTGATATAAGGTTTCACAAATATCCACACGTGGAAGAAACCCGCTGCTATCACATGCCATATTCCTTTCAAAAAGCAGTACGGGATCTCGTACGTGTATATTCCATAAATCAGACAGCACGTCCCATGCCGCCGACACCCCAGGTATGTCCCATGCCGCCGACACCCCAGGCACGTCCCATGCCGCCGACACCCCAGGCACGTCCCATGCCGCCGACACCCCAGGCATGTCCCATGCAGTGCGGTGGTTGCCTGAAGACATTACATAACTCATGTTGAATATCACTTTGACAGGGTGTTTTTTCCTCTCTTCTCATGGAGTGTGTAAAATGAATTGGTGTAATCATCTCATCTTGTTTTTGTTAGTGAAATAGCGGAATACAGCAGCGATCATTGATGTTAATCAACGTATCTGCACATCTGTTCCACACATGGTTATCGTGATCTGGATTGTTTTTTACACTTCTTCGTGAATTTTTTTTTTAAAGAAACCATGTGTTGAAATTACTCTTTGATACAACACTGGTCAAATCCACTCAATAACCGAAAGCCAATCTGCAAATGGCCGCATCTGGCTGAAAGATGAGTGTAATAAAACAGTTTGATGGCTGGAGATGTCTGCTAAATACTCCATCCCCCTGTCTATCCAAGTCCCTTCTCGTTATTGGCAATCATTGTACGTAATTAAGTGGGAAGTGTTACCACACCATCACCACAGAGGCCGATAGCTCCCGGATAATCAATCGACGTCGTTCTGTGGCTCATACCACTAATGTTAGACACATTATGAGTTACTCGTATATCAATATATATTCCAGTACCACCAGTACTAGACTTACCACAGTACCACCAGTACTAGACTTACCACAGTACCACCAGTACTAGACTTACTTCAGTACCACCAGTACTACACTTACCACAGTACCACCAGTACTACACTTACCACAGTATCACCAGTACTAGACCTACCACAGTACCACCAGTACTACACTCACCACAGTACCACCAGTACTAGACTCACCACAGTACCACCAGTACTAGACCCACCACAGTACCACCAGTACTAGACTCACCACAGTACCACAAGTACTACACTTATCACAGTACCACCAGTACTACACTTACAGACACATTACGAATTATTAGTATGTTAGACACATTATGAATTAGATCAATATATTCCAGTACCACCAGCAGTGGCGTAGGAAGGTGCCAAAAAGGGTGGGGGGCAATATATTTCAGTACCACTAATGTGATACTTTCAGACACATTATGAATTATATCAATATATTTCAGTACCACCAGTGTTAGTCTTACAGACACATTATGAATTATTAGTAAGTCAGACACATTATGAATTACTAGTATGTTAGATACATTATCAATTACTAGTATGTCAGACACATTATCAATTACTAGTATGTCAGACACATTATGAATTACTAGTATGTTAGATACATTATCAATTACTAGTATGTCAGACACATTATCAATTACTAGTATGTCAGACACATTATGAATTACTAGTATGTTAGATACATTATCAATTACTAGTATGTCAGACACATTATGAATTACTAGTATGTCAAATGCATTATCAATTACTTGTATGTCAGACACATTATGAATTACTAGTATGTCAGATACGTTATGAATTACTAGTATGTCAGACACATTATCAATTACTAGTATGCCAAATGCATTATCAATTACTTGTATGTCAGACACATTATCAATTACTAGTATGTTAGACACATTATCAATTACTAGTATGTCAGACACATTATCAATTACTAGTATGTCAGATACATTATCAGTTACTAGTATGTCAGATACATTATCAATTACTAGTATGTCGGATGCATTATGAATTACTAGTATGTCAGATACGTTATGAATTACTAGTATGTCAGACACATTATCAATTACTAGTATGCCAAATGCATTATCAATTACTTGTATGTCAGACACATTATCAATTACTAGTATGTCAGATACATTATCAATTACTAGTATGTCGGATGCATTATCAATTACTAGTATGTCAGACACATTATGAATTACTAGTATGTCAGACCATCCTCAGATCCTAGATCCAAATTCTGGCATCACCAAAAAATGATTCCAGGATGGTAATATTAATGTGAACTCGGTGTTTGATATACATGTGCATTTTAATAAATGAACTGTGCACATGTCTATGTCAAACTGTAAACTTTGTTTACGCTGCATTCCGATGATGATAAACTTTAAACGACCATATCTGCGATGTGTCTAGCGCTCACAGCTGACTGCTGACAGAAACGGTTCATGTTGTGAAATCGAATACATTTTATCAGTTGCTCACTGGGCAGCGTTTGGCAATCCCCCTTGAGACATTCAGTTACTCCCTTCACAATCAGGCATGTGCTTCATTCAGTGTAAATTGCTATCCGGCCTAACTGATTTGCTAACCGTAATTCTTTCCTCAACAACTAAGCAGTGTAGTGTCCCTCTGGGATTTCTTTCTTCTCCTCTTCGTTTTCCTTTGATCTCCGCCATTTGAATGGTCCTTGGAGACGTTTCTGGGTTTCTTACAGTCCGCGGTTAAGAGTCAGACTAGATTTAGTTATATATTTACTCAGTGCTGTCTGCTGGCGTTTTGTGTGCTGCTTGGAGATACGCTGTTTGTCTCCGCTGGCCGCTGTGTGAATGTTGCGTCTCATGTAGATTGTATGGAGATATTTCTAGGATAATCCGCTCCGTGTCTATAGACCTACATTGACAATCACTAGTGTCGCTTTGGTGTGGTGTCTTGTTGGTAATCTTGGTAAGTAGACCTCCTAGTCTTACAAATCCAATCTGTGAATATCAGGTGGTTAAATGGAGTTGTGTTTTTATAGGTTTTTTTATCAATCAGAAATGACTTTCCATTTTATTTTTTACTATGAATTTAGGCTGTTTCTGTCAGCAATATCACAGTACTGACATTACTAACAGTACAGTGATAGTGTCAGAAAAACAATAATTAAATCGAATAAACATTAGTCGTTTTCTATTTAAATGTCAATGATACATCAAATATTTTAGATGATTATCGTAAACGGTAGAATAAGAAAAGAGAATTAATCTTCCTACAGGTGTTAACATGGTAATATTTAGTACTTAATGCAGATCTATATTGCACATACTAGTATTGATTATGTTAATTAAATACCTTAACTAGCAGCAGTGTACAAATTATCTTTATTATGTACTGCAAATGGAACCAGGGTTTTTGTTTATTTGTTGTTATTGTTGCGTTTTGTTGGGATTTTTTTCTTTCTTTTTTCTTTGCTTTGCTCGTTTATTTAGAACAAATATTGTCATGTTTTAAGTCACATGACATAAAATTAATCGCCTATCCTGTTAACATTTGCCATGCATAAATATTATTGCTAAACTGCTGGTAATAATGTGTAAGTTATGAAAGGAAGGAAATGTTTTAGTTAACAACGCACTCAACACATTTTATTTACGGTTATATGGCGTCGGACATATGGTTAATGACCACACAGATATTGAGAGAGGAAACCCGCTGTCGCCACTTCATGGGCTTCTCTTTTCGATTATATGCACCATCCCACAGACAGGATAGCACATACCACGGCCTTTGTTACACCAGTTGTGGAGCACTGGCTGGAACGAGAAATATCCCAATGGGACCACCGACGGGGATCGATCCTAGACCGACCGCGCATCAAGCGAACGCTTTACCATTGGGCTACGTCCCGTCCCTGTGTAAGTTATGATGACTATTACATTTTGTTATACATATTTTAAAGCTGAAATGATACGTTACACTCGTGTTGTCATAGCTGAAATGATACATGTTACACTCGTGTTGTCATTGCTGAAATGATACATGTTACACTCGTGTTGTCATTGCTGAAATGATACATGTTACACTCGTGTTGTCATTGCTGAAATGATACATGTTACACTCGTGTTGTCATTGCTGAAATGATACATGTTACACTCGTGTTGTCATAGCTGAAATGATACATGTTACACTCGTGTTGTCATTGCTGAAATGATACATGTTACACTCGTGTTGTCATTGCTGAAATGATACATGTTAACCTCGTGTTGTCATTGCTGAAATGATACATGTTACACTCGTGTTGTCATTGCTGAAATGATACATGTTACACTCGTGTTGTCATTGCTGAAATTATGAATGTGTACGATAACTAAGAATGTGTATATACATTAAATATGTTTATTTATGTCAGTATGCGGGAATTTTAACGTGTTTAGGAGGGAAGGGACACAGCACAAAAATGATTTTAAAAACCCCAAACAAACAAACAACCGAAAGATTAATGTAATTTATTAATTTCATTTCATTTTAACTTATTTCCAATTGAGGTTCAAACACGCTGTCCTGGGCACACACATCAGCTATCTAATTTATTAATAAAGTGTGATTTCATAATGATGTCAAAAGAAAGTAAATCTTAAAAATAATAATAATGGAAACAAAGTGATAAACAAAACATTAATTTCATAACGTTTGATTTTATCACAACATCTCTACAGAACCAAATCTGATATTTGAAGTCAGTATAGCGTACAAGTTATACAACTGGGTTGTGAAATCTTGTGAAAGTGAGATCTTGTATAAACACCCGTTCTGAAACCGGCTGATATAAAGTGACACTGTGAATATAAATAACGAGTTATCGGCGTGGTGCCTGCTACGCGTTCACAATGAGGACATGTGTTCTTTGTTGGGCTGGCTTTCTCTGTAAAGTGCCTCGCACAGGGCCCCCACCGCCATCACCAGCTATCTGCAGCCCGCAGGCTGCCACCTCCCGTCAGCTTCACAGATTGCTCGGATTCTGTCACAATACCACCACCACCACCACTACCACTTGCTACACAGGTCACGGAGTGCTGTCATCAGGCCCCGTCTTATAGGTTACCATGGCAACGTGGTGCCAACCAAATCCACACTTTCAGGCACTTTTGTTGGACTTTATTTATTTATTTATTTATCTCAAGATGTCGGTAGGTGGAATTGGTTTAACTTCCAATTAAGGTTCAAACACGCACGCCAAAACCCCGAGAAAGCCATAGTTTGTACTCAAAACGAGATTTTCAAGATGTAAAAATGGTGGTTAAAACGTTTTTGAAGATGTAAAAGAATGTTATAATTAATTCAACTTGGTTGTCTTAAGATGCAAGAAGAGAGGTTTAACCATTTATTTTTCTCAAGATCATGTAAAATAAAAGTGGTTAGGATTTTAGTTTTCTCAAGATGGAAAAAAAAACGTTTCTACAATTTACTTTTCTTAAGATGTAAGAAGACTGGTAACAGGTTATATTTCTCAAGATGCAAAAATAGAGGTTACAACTTTTTTAAGAGAGGTCAGTTTATTCGTCTCAATATTCAAAAGGAGTTATTTCAGATTGTACAACCAAAACTTGCCTTTTGAGATCTCCTGATTAATACACATTAACCAGCCCGAGTTTTAAAACCACCTGCTCTTAAACGTCAGGTAGATAGATTCTTTTGGTAATCTATTCAGAAGTTAATAGTTGCCAATCCTCTTTGTGGTGGTCAATGAAGATAAGATAAGATAAGATAAGATAAGATAAAATTTATTGCATTTAAACATTCCACATGGGAACAGAGTGCACAAAATAACATTAGAAAGTTGCAATATCAACAAACAATTAATGACTATATTTTTACATACATATATACACATACATGTATGTCACTACTACAGTCTATTCATTATATTGGAAAACCAACTTGCAAATAACACCTATGTTGGCTGGGTCCTGATTTGAATGAATAAATGAATGAATGAATAAATGTTTAACGACACCCCAGCACGAAAAATACATCGGCTATTGGGTGTCAAACTATGGTAATGCAAACAAATAAGGTGATGATCAACATCAATATAAAAATTCAAGATTTAAATAAAAACAGTGTAAAGAACTGTGCAAAAATACAATTATCACAGAGAGACTTTTACTCAAAATTTCAATTTGTGCTGTATTGGCCATTCTCAACGAGAATGTTACACCCCTGCACTACGGTGAGGTTACAGCACGCGCAGGGGATTGTGGTGGTCAAAGGGAAGTATTGCCCAGTGAAGGGTCCTCTCGAGAGTGGCTGTCTTACAGACGAGGCACTAGATATAGAGACATGGAATCAAACACTATTTTGCCGAATGCTAATTCGACTCTGCATTGTGCAGAGATACGGTGTTGATCACGAATGGCGGTTTTGTCGTTCAGATTTATGAAAGAGGAATCCAACACACTGTTTAGTTGATAGTCTAACAGCTAACACTTGGTCATCACAATAGTAGGAAAAAACCCGCTGTTGCCAGATAGGTCATTCTTACTGTTTAGAAAAAGAAAGACTGTTTGTGTGTATTTTTCAAAAGACAAAGCTGCACATACATATAGTAGTCGTGAGCACTGGTTAGAATGGACAACCTAACAGGTTTGTCGACTGTGTGAAATGTGAACGGTTGTTTTTGTTTAACGACACAACTAGAGCATATTGATTTATTAATCATGGGCTATTGGATGTCAAATATTCATTCATTCATTCATTCAGAGGAAACCCGCTACATTTTTTTCATTAACATCATGGGACCTTTTATATGCACTTTCCCACAGGCAGAATGGCACATACCAGTCGTAGGACACTGGTTGGAACGGGGAAAAACAATCAAAGAATAGGTTTACTGAGGTGGTTTGATCCCTGTGTGAAATGAATCCTGTTTTGGAGCTAAAGAAGAAACCTGTTGCCATGTGTGTTACTTTTACTCATTAGAAGCAGGTGTCCTTTTATAAACACTTTTCTAAATGACAAGTTAGCACATATCAATATATTTGGTACACCAGTCGTGGAGCACTGGCGTATTCGACTTACTTTATACTTCCAGGGCCGTAGGGGGCAAGGGGGGCAGTTGCCCCCCCCCCCTCCGAAAAAAATCCGGAAAGCATTATAGAAACTTAAAGAAAATTCTCTTCTTAACTCTTTATGGAGTTTTAGACTATTAACTACTCAGTTGCCCCCCCCCCCCCCCCCCCCCCCAAACAAAAAATCCTAGCTACGGCCCTGACTTCCCCACTACATCGAGTGGTTCATTGAATTCATTCACTTTGAGTTGGATCTAGTGCTGGATATAAACTCGATGACTCGACATAACGTTAGAGAAATGTTTGTATAAATGTGAAATGAACAACTCGAGGTAGTAGGGAGGATTTGTTTTGCACAGTACTATATATATTATAATGTATACATTTGTGTGTGTAACGGACGATTTTGTGAAATGATCGGCAAACCAAATAAACATATTCGTATCCGAACGTAGATATGTGTATACATGTTCACAACGGATAACATTTACCAGCCTGTTTGAGGCTGGTGCATATAGGTGCTGGATTCAGATCCTGGCGCCGGCTTAACAGTTTAGTGGGGGAGTTAGGCCATTAAACCTCTGACCAATCTATTTCATCCTGCACCGACATGTAGGCAAGACAGCTGAGGTTTGACATAAAATACGAAATTAAATAGGCGACAAAATGGTTAGCGTTTCAGGAAGAAGCGTGATCTGGACCGGGGGGGGGGGGGGGGGGGGGGGTCGAATATGAACCAAGTGGACCTTTTTCTATTTTGTTTTTGCACCACCCGAAACTCCATATTTATAAACCTGTATGTTTTAGTACTGAAAGCGGACCATTTGCATCAGCGGAGGGGGGGGGGGTGTCGTCCGATACCCCCCGAAACCCCCCCCCCCCAGCCTATGCCCCTGCATTTTATGTGCAATTAAAGACTTAAATAATAGTATGAAGGCACAGTTATTCCTAATATTATGTTGTTTATTTACAGTACATGCATGTATATCAAACCTAGATTTTGTTTTGTTCGGGGTTTTTTATTGGTGCTATTTAATTGTTTTATTGTGGTTTGTTTTGTTGTGGTTTATTTTGTTTTTGGGTTTTTTATTGGGGGTTGTGGTTTTTTCTTTAAAAAAACAACAACATTTATTTGTTTGTTTTTGTTATGTTTTGTTTGTTATTGTTGTTGGTTATTGGGGGATTTTTTGGGGTTTTTTTTATTAATAATATTATTGGGGGTTTTTTTGGTTTTTTGTTTGGGGTTTTTTACTGCACAATTCAATGAAAACACTTGAAGGGATGCTCATTTGATAACGGAGGAATTTAGCTGTTTGTGCGTTGAGAAATGATAACTGTGGGAAACGCTAACACGTATTGATCTTTAAATGCCAGTCTCAGACAACAGGATGTCTGTAGTATTTACATACTTCGCAGGCCGCACACTGACTTCACAAAGCAAACAGTTCTCCATTCAAGTCCCTTAAAGATTTCTCGTACAGTGTTGGTTAAACATGCCAGATTCCCCACATAACAAATGTGCTTAAATTTGACATCCATAATTGATCTACAGATTACAACAGCTTTATCATTGTGGCACAAAAACTGTACTTAGTCTGTTAAAAATGTTTTTCCTCAAAATGTGACATTTGTCCCAAAAATAGAACACGATGTAGCAGAAGTCTAAGAGAATTCACCTGAGGTTTAGAAAGAAAAGGAAAGTGGAAAGGAATATTTGACGAGTGGCGGATCCAGGAATGTTTGCAGGGGGGGGGGGGGGGGGGGGGGGGGGGTAGTGCTACATGCAATTTAACAACATTCAACATATTTTAATTACAATTATATTGCATCAGATATGGTTAAGGACACCACACAGATGATTAGAAAGGAAACCTGCTGCCATCATACCTTGAACTTAACTGATAGAATCATCTCAACTGGACCCATTCTCTGACTGGGTTTCCCCCATCACAACAGTTCATCATGACATATATCAAAGGCTCTGGTATGTGCTGTCCTCCCTGTGGAAAAATGCATTTAAAAGATCCATTGCTGTTGATGAAAAGACAATGAGTCCATAATTACCAAATGTTTGACTTCTAACAGCCGATGGTTAATAAATCAATGTGCTCCAGTGGTGTCAATAAACAAACAGACTTTAACTTTCATGTGAGGCCTGTCAATGTAATATGTGTCTGTCCCATAATGATAATAATAATGTTATCTAATGTTCATAACTGTATAGATGATAATGATAAGGAGGCCTCTACAATCAGGTGGTTTCTTAATGGGTGTTAAAACCAGGGCTATAACTAGTAGGAATAGGGGGAACCGTTGCCACCCTTAAAACATTCTTCTTGGAAAAGACCTTATACTGTACCCACATTCCTAATTTTGGTTACTGCCACTCCCTGGTATAAATTAAGTTTGTTTTGTTTAACGACACCACTAGAGCACATTGATTTATTCATCATCGGCTATTGGATGTCAAACACATGGTCATTTTGACAGTCATAGAGGAGAAACCTGCTAAATGTTTTCATTAGTAGCAAAGGATCTTTTATATCCACCATCCTACAGACAGGATAGCACATACAACGGCCTTTGAAATACCAGTCGTGGTGCACTGGCTGGGACGAGAAATAACCTAATGGGCTCACTGACAGGGATCAATCCTAGACCGACCGCGCATCAAGCGAGCGCTTTACCACTGGGCTACATCCCGCCCCCTCTCCCTGGTATAATACCAGACCTCACAATTTAAGGGGAGCTGGGCTCCCCATTACTGTCCCGAGACTTTCAAGGAGAGTAATCTTTACCTCCCCTTAAACAAGAGCAGGAAATATTTTAAGGAGGGGACCAAGGGTAAAAATGTACATGGACCAACTCCCTAAAAAAAAGTGACTGATAAAATTGTAAACAAATTGGTCAAGCAAGAGGCACTTTAAGTTTTTTTTTAGAGGGGGACAGATCCCCCGGGTGCCCTCTCTTGTATCCACCCTTACCTTAGCATGTGCATTTAAAGAAAGAAAGTACTGCAAAAGGATTAAATATCAATGGGTATCACTTTAAATATTTTCCCATAATGAAAGTTAGTGGAATGATTAATCACGGCAAGGTGTAAGTATACCATTTAAGATTATTTGGTATGAAGGTTACCCCATAATGCAGGTGGCTGTCGAACCTAGGTTAATTTATACTGTATTCAATTATTTCAGGTGTTGCTGGTTTTGGATCATGTTAAGGTGGTCTCTGTAGGTAGGTAGGGCCATACCTAATTGAGGTTCTGGGAGAGGATCCAGTCACATCCCCCTCCCCCCACAAAAACAACAACAAACAAAACAAGTTTACTATTTTGTTTTTAAAATTCCAGTGAATATGTAGTAAAATGTCCACCCAGATCTCCCCCCCCCCCCCCCTTTATTCAGACTTAGGGTCAGAGTTAGGATTAGGGTTAGTTTTAATTGATTGATGGGCTGCCTGTCCAGGACAGTGGGTTAGTTGTTAGTTTGTTAGTGGTTAGTGAGAGAGAAGAGGGTGTAGTGGCCATTGAGCCCATAAGAACTTGCTCTGGGTTGGAGCCAGTACCGGGCTGCGAACCCTGTACCTACCAGCCTGTAGTCCGATGGCTTAACCACTGCGCCACCAAGGCTGGTAGGGTTAGTTTTAGGTTAGGGTTAGGATGAGATTCCCTCTTTATAGAGGGCTGGGATTTAGAGTTAGGATTAGGGTTAGTTTTAGGTTAGGGTTAGGATAAGGTTCCCTCTTTATAGAGGGCTGGGATTTAGAGTTAGGGTTAGTTTTAGGTTAGGGTTAGGATAAGGTTCCCTCTTTATAGAGGGCTGGGATTTAGAGTTAGGATTAGGGTTAGTTTTAGGTTAGGGTTAGGATAAGGTTCCCTCTTTATAGAGGGCTGGGATTTAGAGTTAGGATTAGGGTTAGTTTTAGGTTAGGGTTAGGATAAGGTTCCCTCTTTATAGAGGGCTGGGATTTAGCTCAGTTGGTTAAGTGCTTTTTGAGGTGCTTGCGTCACAGGATCATACCACCTCGGGGTTTTTCTCATTCCAACTAGTCAAAGGCCATGGTATGTGCTATCCTGTCTGGGAAAGTGCTTCTAATGAAAAAATGTAGTGGGTCTCCTCGGATGACAACGTGTCAGAATTACCAAATGTTTGACATCCAATAGCCGATGATTAATGTGCTCTAGTGATGTTGTTAAACAAAACAAACATTAACCCTCTTTATATCAGTAAATGTTAATGGTGGATATGCCTGAACTTTCAGTGGATATAGGCATGAATATGTAAGTACACTTTGATGTACTGACCTGTTATTGAGTGGGGTGGGACGTAGCTCAGTGGTACAGCGCCCGCTTAATGCGTGGTTGGTCTGGGATCGATCCCCATCACTAAGCCCATTGGGCTATTTCTCATTCCAGCCAGTGCCCCATGACTGGTACATTAAAGGCCGTGGTATGTGCTATCCCATCTGTGAGATGGTGCATATAAAAGATGCCTTGCTGCTAATCGAAAAAGGAAGCCCATGAAGTGACAACAGGTTTCCTGTCTGAATATTTGTGTGGTCCTTAATCATATGTCTGACGCTATATAACTGTAAATAAAATGTGTTGAGTGCGTCATTAAATAAAACATTTCCTTCCTTCCAATAACCGATGATTAATCTTCTGGTGTTGTTAAGCAAAACAAACTTCCTTTTCCACTTCTAAGATGATTCTTCCAAATTACTAAATGTTTGACATCCAATAGTCGATGTTTAATAAATCAGTGTGCTCTAGTGGCGTTTTTAAAAACACCCAGCTTGTTACTGAGCATTGTTAGAAAACTGTGTGTGAAGTCTGATTTTCTGTGTTTTGTGTATAGGTCCAGTGACCCTGAAGACCCTGAAGACCGAGAGAGTTTGATGTATTGATCTGTGAGATAGCCCGCCTGTTGAATGTGTCTGTGAGGTGATCACATCCACTCATACAGTGTGTGGATTAACTGGTGGCTTCTCAATCCAGACAGACACATGGCCGGCCCTGTCCCAGCTACACACTCCGTGTGAGTGCAGCAGACTCCAGTCTCGTCATGACCACCATACCCCATTATGGTGAGTAGCCTTTTAGTTGGCATTAATTGATGATTTTTAATTCACTTTCATGCCTGTATTCATATACACCATCCAGGTACATATATACATCAACTATTTGGGCTATCTTTTGAGGTTGGTTATAATACAAAGATTTGTACTTTTGGACTATTTTTTGAGAATAGTTATGCATGTAATACAATTTTTTTAAACTTTTATGTTTATATCTAATTAAGGTTTGAGCACGCTATTCTGGGCACAAACTTTGATAGTCTGGGATGCATTGTGGGACTTTTGAAATAATTTACTTTATGTTTGTATCTGAGGTTCAAATTAATTAATAACAAACTATATTTTATATACATTTCAAGCAGGCTACGATTATGGTAACTCATTACATATACCACAACACATACATTCAACAGGGGCAGGATATAGCTCAGTCATTTGAGTGATCGCTTGAGGTGCTTGCATCACAGGATCGAACTACCTCAGTGGATCCATTCAACTGATTGTTTTTTTTCTCGTTCCAACCAGTGCACCATAACTGGTCAAGGGCCGTGGTATGTACTTTCCTGTCTGTGGGAATGTCATATAAAAGATCCTTTGCTGCCTTAGTAAAAATGTAGCAGGTTTCCTTAGATGACTTTGTGTAAGAATTACCAAATGTTTGACATCCAAAAGCTGATGATTAATTAATCAATGTGCTCTAGTGGTGTCATTAAACAAAACAAAAACATATATTCAATAACCAGAATATGCCACAACATAACATGAATGTGAATAAAGTCCTTTTACAAATGTGTTTGTTAAATAATCAGTTCCATAGAAAATTCTAAGCATTACAAGGCAATACATTAAGAAAATAGAGTACAAAATATCAAGCATACGGCATGCTTTTGTTCATATTTTCAAAATATCAAGCATACAGCATGCTTTTATTCATATTTTCAAAATATCAAGCATACAGCATGCTTTTATTCATATTTTCAAAATATCAAGCAAACGGCATGCTTTTATTCATATTTTCAAAATATCAAGCATAAGGCATGCTTTTATTCATATTTTCAAAATATCAAGCATACGCATGCTTTTATTCATATTTTCAAAATATCAAGCATACGGCATGCTTTTATTCATATTTTCAAAATATCAAGCATACGGCATGCTTTTATTCATATTTTCAAAATATCAAGCATACGGCATGCTTTTATTCATATTTTCAAAATATCAAGCATACGGCATGCTTTTATTCATATTTTCATTGTTAACTAATAGCTATATAGAGTTCGAAACTCATCAGTACATTTCTGCAGCTAGTATTGGAAATAGAATGATGGAAATGCATGGTGAAAACATTTCAGGCCAGCTTTTTTTGCCCAAATGCTTTCATTGTTTCTGCCCAAATGTGAAACTCTGCTCCAACACTATGGTTGGGGGTAGTTGATCCCCCCCCCCCCCCCCAATCCCCTATCTCATACGCTTATGAATCGTGCACAAACAAGATACTTCTACATGTAAAATTAAGATTTAAGTATTTATGTTTCTAAATCTGTGATTCTCCCAAACCTCTCATCATTACCGGATGAACCAAGTTGATAATGAAGATTAAAATAGCAGCTAATAGGTTATAAGTTATAACTGACATCGTAGTTTATCTTCTCTGTGATGTACTGTCTACAGTGGGCTGCCATTTAATAACATCCGATTAGGAAGTGCCACTCTAAGTCCAGCACCATTAGATTATCTGACCTTGACAAAAGTGTATAAATCAAAGATGCTAGCAGTTTATAATGATATCATTTATTTTCATGTTAGGTCAAACAGAATAAATTTCTGGCCTCTGGTCAGCGTGCGTGTCAATTTTGACACTCACATGTTAAGTTTTTAATTTAAAAAAAAAAAAAAAAAAAAAAAAACAACATTTACATTGATTTTTGCCGGGCTTTTCTTGCTAGGACTTAAAACCGCATTTGGAGCCAAAATGGTCTTTATGCTGGCTTGGACCATTAGCTTTCTTTAATTTGTCTCTGAAACAGGTCCTGTTATTCTAAATGAGTAGTATGGCTTGTTTTAAAAATATTTGCGGCCAAAGTCGAATTAATAAAAATTGCTATAAATGTAAAGGAAAATATTTAGGGTACCAAGGCAAGGGAGGGGGCACCATGGCCATTGAGGATGAACCAAGGCAGATGAGGAGGACAGAAAAAACCCACCTACCGGTAAATATACCCACCTTTTCTCTGTAATCCATAAAAAAAAGAGTAAAAGATGCTGCATGGCCGCATCAATTCTGGAACTTTGGTCTGACCACAGACCGATTTTTTTGTTTAGCCTTATATACAATTAAGGTTAAAGCATGTTATCCTGGGTGTGCAAATCAACTATACATCTGGACAAAGCTCTCTAAAGCCACATTGCATCATCTTGCAGAACTTCTTCTTGCAAGGGGTGGGATGTAGCCAAGTGGTACGGTGCTCGCCTGATCTAATTTCGGTCTCAGATCGATCCCATCAGTGGCCCATTCGGCTAGTTCTCATTCCAGCTGGTGCACCACGACTGGTATATCAAAAGCTGTGGTATGTGCTATCCTATCTATGGGATAGTACATACAAAAGATCCCTTGCTACTAATAAAAAAATGTAACAGGTTTCTCCTCTAAGACTATGTCAAAATTACCAAATGTTTGGCATTCAATAGCTGATGATTGATAAATCAATGTGCTCTAGTGGTGTCGTTAAACAAAACAAACTTTTTCTTCTTGCACTGCACTGAAAGATCCCAAAGTTGTGAGAGTTTATTGAAGTAGGCCCCTGGTCCCCATTCCACGAAGCGATCTTAGCCCTAAGATCACCTTTAGTACACAGCTACCTTATGCACTTATGGTAATCTTGGTGCTAAGATCTCTTCATGGAACTGGGTCATGACTAGCAAGTTCAAGACAGATTAAATGGCCAACCTGTTGCTGTAACAAACATGACTACAAATTAGTAGCAAGGGATCTTTTCTTTGTATTTTTAAAGACAGGACAGCACAAGCCATACAATTTGATATGTGGTGATTTAGCACTGGTCAGAGTGTATGGATATACTTAGCCTAAAATAAGTTGGGTGGCAGTACAGCTAGAATAAAAATGTTTATTTTATCATAAAATACAGGGTTTAAGCTGTCATTTGCCAAATCTCCAAATGTGATTTAAAATTAAATTTGGCAAAATATGTCAATACCAATTCATCAAAAAGTTAATTCAAAAACAGTGAGTTTGTATGTGTATTTCATTTCATTTCAACTTATTTTCATGCTTAGGCCAAGTAAAAAAATTTGTTTGGTTCCTGTTACATGCCAAAAACATGGTAGGTAGGTAGGGAAAACTTTTTTTAAAAAGATTTTTCTTTAACGTAGCCTCTTTGACTTCGGCTTTCCATAAGAATATCAAACGCATTTTTATTTTTAACATGGGTAACTGGAGTTATGTCAAGTTCATCATCTGTTGTGCAACAAAATTTGATATATTTAATAGAAAAACGCTCGGCCAGCTGGCCAACAGTGACGTTTGAATCGTCCACCGCGATATCGTCATCTTTTAGTTCAGCTTTACAGCTGGCTTGAAAATGAAATCTGACACCGGGAGGGTGAATGGTAGAAAATAATTCCTTGAATGTCGTTTCATTTGAAATTGATTTAAATAATATTATTTGATTTGAATGAGCACATTTTTGACATTCTACTCTGTAAATGGAAGACGCCATTGACACCACATGCTCTCGGACGTGTTCTCGTACTCATTAGGAACTACTCGGAACTTGTGAATCCGATCGGAACACCTCGTCATATTCCGCTACGCTTATATTTCGTGGAAATGTACGAGGAGTTCCGAATGGCTCTCGGAAGCTTTTCATTTGGAACTCTTCGGAAGTAAAATTGCGCGAAGTGTTCCGGGTCTTCTGGTAACGAGATCTTGGACTGACAGATCTCGTGGCATCTCTCTGCAGTTGTTGTTTTTAGAGTCGACGAAAATTAGGATTGATATTAATGGATTATTAAATAAAACAGATGAAAAAAGGGGGGGGGAGGTTAAAAAAAGTTAGGGTCGGCACCAAAAATCTAGGGACGGTCGGGTAACCGGAACCAAACCATTTTTTTTACTACGCCTTATATCCAATTAAGTTTCAAGCACGCTGTCCTGAGCACACACTTCAGCTATCTGGGCTATCTGTCCAGGACAGTGGGTTAGTTGTTAGTTGGTTAGTGGTAAATGAGAGAGAAGAGGGTGTAATGGTCTTACACCTACCCACTGAGCTCTTAAGAACTCGCTCTGGGTTGGAGCCAGTACCGGGCTGCGAACCCTGTACCTACCAAGCTATAGTCTGATGGCTTAACCACTGCACCACCAAGGCTGGTTGTATGTGTATAGTTATTTTTAAAAAGAAATCTGTTTAGCTAAATGTTACTTGAATTTGGCTACAAATTTTCAGATCAAATTCAACAAAGCTATTAATTTTTGGCATCCAGTTTAAAACCCCAAAAAGAGCTATTTTCTGGGGTGTGCAATTGCCCCCACTTGGTATGACCGTGGTATGGTTACACCAGTAAGTCTAACATTGAGATTTGAACCCAGTACCTACCAGCAATAAACCAGATGTCCTGATTAAAGCTCATCTCACAGTTACGGCATGGCTGTGTAAGATTCATTCAGAAGTTGTTAAAACTCTGTTAATCACATCATAGAAGGAAATTTAATCTCTTCAAGTTTACTGCTGAAATGTGGAGAGAGAGAAAAAAAATCATATTTACAGAAGGTCTAATCTTTTGATGCCAGCTGTTTGCCTGTTTACGATTGGCCAACACCAATTGAAATAACTAGCCCTACTTGTTTGTGACTGGTCAACAGTAGCTGACATAACTAATCCATGCTATTTATTTTAGATAGTGTTGTCTATACATCAAATTTCAATTTCAATTTCATTTTTGGAATATTTTGTACACTTTGAGATTAAAAACATATAAAGTATCTGCATATATCAGAAGCATTTAAAATATCTTAAATATTTGCTTGAGATAATTTTAGTAGGTTCTGAGCAACAGTTATGGCAACTTGCTTTTTCAAGTCAGTAAATAACTTTATGTTTACACATTTTCAAATTTTATTAGCAGAATTTAGCTCAGTGGTAGATTACATGAGGTGAAAAAGATCGTGGGATTTTTCTTCCTCTTACATTCTGACTGGTGCATTTGCTGATAGAAAAAGTGGCCTGCATGTAATGTGTAATGAAATATTTAAAAATTCCTATATTATACATTTTATTTACATCATATCTGACACTTTGCAGTAATAATAGATGACTTTTAATAAGGAAGGAAGGAAATGGTTTATTTAACGATGCACTCAACACATTTTATTTATGGTTATTTGGCATCAGACATATGGTTAAGGACCACACAGATATTGAGAGAGGAAGCCTACTGTTGCCAATTCATGAGCTAGCCTTTTCGATTAGCAGCAAGGGATCTTTTATATGCATCATCCCATAGACAGGATAGCACATGCCATGGCCTTTGATGTACCAGTCTTGGTGTACCTTTAATATTCTGTTGCATTACTGACACTTTGAATGTGAGGGATGTAGCCCATTGGTAAAGTGCTCGCTTGATGCACAGTTGGTCTAGGATCAATTCCCATTGGTGGGCTCATTGGGCTATTTCTCATTCCAACCAGTGCACCAAGACTGGTTTATCAAACACTGTGGTATGAGCTATCCTGCCTGTGGGATGGTGCATTTAAAAGATTCCTTGCTACTAATGGAAAAATGTAGTGGGTTTTCTCTCTAAGACTATGTCTGAATTACTAAATGTTTGACATCTAGTAGACAATGATGAATAAATCAATGTGCTCTAGTGATGTTAAAACAAACTTTAACTTTATTGATACTTTGATGCTGTTTGTAATTATATAATTGTGATATGTGATGCTTCTTGATCATAAACATACAGGCTCCCATTTTTGTACGGGGGGCAGACTGGGTTTTGCCCGAAAAAAAGAAAAAAAAGCCCGAATCTGGATAATAACATTTTTGTTTTAGATTAATATTACTGCCAAACAGCTATATAGGGTTGTAAATGAATCACTATTAATTTGTACATGAATTGCGACTAATACTGTGGGTATATTGATGGAAATACATGGTAAAAAGGCTTCAGGTTAGCACATTTTGCACGAATTTGAGGATTTGTTCCAACACTAGGGGGCCACTTGTCCCCTCCCCCCCCCCCCCCCCACTCCTGTCCCACTGTCTCATACACTTATGTTCTTGATCACTTATTGCAAAATCCCAAAACATGATATAAACATGTATATGTGAATACACCATCCCACCTTTCCCATCCCCACCATACAAATGTATCCACAGTGCTAATGACTATGAAGCAACCACATTTGTTTTCTTTCAATTTCCCAGTTTTTGTTAATATTAAATGTTTTATATTTAAAATCATGAATTTAATTCAGTGTAATTTTATGAATATACATGGCTGTATTTTCATTTTGTCAGAACATTTTAAATAAATATGATAAATATATCTTTGAAAGTAGTTATTTATAAATATACTGAAACCATTGAACAGAACATAGCTCAAAAGTTTAAATATATTTAAAAAAAAAAAATTCCTTCAGCCTTGAAATATCTTCTTCTTCTCATTCTTCGTTAGTCAAATCATCAGACCATCATTCCCACAAAAGAGGCGGTGTTCATTAGTCCAGTGACTGTTCCATGCAGTTTTGTGCAAGTGATATATGATAAATATATATTTCAAAGTAGTTATTTATAAATACATTCATAAATATACTGACACCATTGAGCAAAACATAAGCTCAAAAGTTTATACATTTAAAAAAACATTCCTTCAGCCTTCAGGGTTTTAGTGCTGTAATCATTGCCATTGATTAACCCATTAAATTCACTAACCGGTTCACATAAAGCCAATCTGTGGCCTGAAGACATTACACTGGAAATTCAATCTTGCCTCACGTGTTTAGTTTATTAGCTAGGCCAGCACACAGTTTAAGCTCAAATTAGTCACTTTATGGCTTTTTATGTCAGTGAGTTGAGCCACAAAGCGGTTGTGTTAAAATAGTTTATCAGTGGTTAGAATCGGGCTCCACCCTTCTTGGAGATGGTATCTGTCAGCTGTTTGATTTCTTATTCTCTGTAATGTCTTCCAGATGAAACAATTTTGTTTAGCTGAAAAATGCTTTATCATGGTATTACGGTATACTTGATGACATAAAAAAAACAGGAATAAATAATTAAATTAGAAGGATATAAAACTGATGATATCATATTTGATGACATTCAAAAACCTGAAATAACTATAATTAAATTAGAAGTATATATAAAAAAACTAGTGAAGAATGTTTTATCTTGATATTATACTTGAAGACAGAATAATTAAAGTTTGTTTTGTTTTATGACATGCAAAACCAAAATCCAGCCTGTGCTGGGCGGTATGCAAATTTGTTCATGATTATACATATATTGCCCATAATTAGTCCTTATTTAGTCATTAGAATAGTATGATGTTTGTATGTGTTTTGTTTGTGCATATGTTTTGCATCCAGTTCCGTATGTGGAATGTCTATATGCAATAAAGTTTTTATCTTTTATCTTTATCACTAGAGCACATTGGTTTATTAATCATCAGCTGTTGGATGTCAATTATAAGTCCCATAATATATAGTCAAGATATCCCATATCTGTAATATATTACAACATCATCTAATAAGGCCTATATATTTAACATACTTTAGTAAAATCCATGTGTTTAGCATTTCATCATTTCATATACCTAATTTTTTAATGGCCATATATATAGCTTGTTGTCATAAAGTGGTTACAGCACAATGTTTCTCAATATTATTCCGTACAGTTAGTACAGCTGATGCCTTTAATACTTTACCACTAACGAAGAACTCTTGTAATCATGTGAAACCAATGAAGATAATTTAATTGACAACCAAATCTGTGCTACTGATTTACATCATTCTCACACACTGATGTCAATTACGAGTCCTGTAGAAACGATATCTGGATAGGTGGAGAGGGCACAGTCTAGTGGAGGGAGGCACAGTATCTTGTTGTGGTGAGGGGGCACAAACTAGATTTTTATCTTTATTTATATAGAGGAGGACAAACAAATTTACTTTTTTTTTTATCAAGTAGGGTATAGTCCCTCCCCACCCCACCCCACCTCTGCCCCGGTTCCTATGAGCCTGATTTACAGACCACCAAGTGGTACTACTGAGTACATCAATCTCAGATACTGGTGACAATTACCAGACATATAGGAAAGTAGGAGGGGGTTACAATCTCTGGTGGAGGGGGCACAGGCTCTAGTTGTGGGGGAGGGAACAATAAAAGCTAGATTTTTAAATTTATACAGAGGACAAATACAGTACATTTTTATCTCATCATCGAGTAGGGTCCCGGCCCTCCACCCCCACCCCCCTCCACCCCCACCCCTGCACCGGTTCCTATGAGCCTGATTACAGACCACCATGTAGTAAAACTGATTATATCAGTCTGAGATAGTGTTGATCGTTACACTGATGTCGATTACTGGTACATATTTCACTGTACACATTTCACATTGATTGTTTGCTGCCAGACTGTGTTAGTAATCAGAGCTTGGACAGGTTTCATCTGACTGAGATTTACAGTTAACAGAGATGAATGTTCATGATGAATGAATCACTGGTATGCATCATGGTGATTGACAAGTTGAACCAGACCTGTCAACCCTCCCGGATTCCGCGGGAGTCTCCCGGTATTTGATCAAATCTCCTTTTACCTGTGCGGGAGACAGTTTCTCCTTTTAAATGACATTTTTGTAAGTATAAAAAAAAATCGATCCTCTTTTGTCAAAATAACAGAAGGGAAGTAACTCTGCCTTTTTTTCTCATTCGGCAAATGTCGACTACTTTCGGCTTCTGAGAATGTAACAGGCCGAATTGTCCCGACTGTTTAACCTTTGCCGAAGTGAAAATTGTGGGATAGCCTATTTATATTGTTAAAAAAAGCACATGGAGTTTATAAAATGACATGTAATTATAATGTTTGTTGTCATCGTAATGGCTACAATGCGTGTTGCCGCTAATTCAACAGGCTGTGTATTGACATTCAGTGTTGCCATATAAAAAAAAAAAAATATCCAATTTAGTTCTAATAACACCTCTGAATTGTAAAATGTCTTCCCACTGGATTACATAATGCAACTATGACGAATCTGAACTGCCAGACTCCGAGTTGACAGCGATACACACGATGCATGTTAAAATCACATGTCACAGCAAGACAACGAAAAGACCAATTAGCTGTATAAACATACTTGTGTCAGTTAATTTTGTATGTTTGTGCAGTAAAATGTTGGTTATAAGGGTACACTTCAAGAAATTATTTTTGTACAATTAAAAAATGTTGTGTTTGACATTGACATAAAGTTACTCACGGAAATGGGTATAATTCCGGTATATTTTACACGATGTCCGTAATGAGGTTTTACTTATGATTAATGAAAATACAATGTTTATTGCATCATTATAATGATTTTAAATAAGTACCACGCCACCGTTCCTCATTATAGTAAAAACTGAATATTAATTTATAAGATTTATATAAATTTGTCTTTGGTACTTAGGTACACTAACCACAAATGATAATGTAACGCAACCTGTAAGGCTGTAAGTGTAATACCGTAAATGTACTAATTAAATTTTGTATTTCTTGTTCATGTTCTTAACATTTTTGGATAATTTTTTTTTTTTTTTTTTAAATATGTATTAAATCATAATAATATTTAAACTTTAAAAAAAAAAAAAAAAAAAAAAAAAAAATAAATAATTGTTTTTGTTTTTTTTAATGCCAAGATCTAAGGTTAAGAAGTATATATGACATTATAAAGTATTCATATAACTTATTGTAATAATGTTTTTTTTTAAATCTTGCGATTTTGGGTTAAATTGTGTGAATTTAAAAATCTCCTGCTTTTTGACAAAATCTCCTGCTTTTTCAACACACACCTCCTGCTTTCTCTTGTCTAAAGGTTGACAGGTCTGAGTTGAACTGCAAACAGGGCTTGACATTAACACTGGACTAGCATTTACTTTTTTTTACAGACATGGCTCAGCATTAACTTAATTTGGAATAATATTTAATCTTGACAATGAGAGCTCAACATTAATACTGAACTAGCACTTAATTAATATTTACAGTCAGTCATCAATATTAACACAAGACCAGCATTAAAGTTATATAGAGAATAACTAATTAATGACATCGAATATCGGCTTTATCATGTGAAGGTAAGAATAGGAAGCCTCCCAAACCATAAAATTTAAGGGGAAAAGCTATTATTTCTGTTATTTTAGCCAAATTGTACGATGACCTAGAGGTCAAATGAGCTTTTGTAATGTAGATATGCATGTGACGTCACATGAGTGATGTCAAAAGTCATATCCTGCTAGTAACAGGATATGACATTGCTTTATCTGTCATCATATTCTGTCAATAGAAACGGTAGTTGCAGGATAAAAGATAAAAAACTTACAATTGCTGCCTATTGTAAAATTATAGAAATGTAATAATTTTGCATATTGAAATAAACAGTTAATACAATCATATTGTCAAGTTATAATATAGAAATATTTATACTTTTTTAGTTTCTTACCCTTGAATGCCACATTTACTTTAATGGTTAAAACAATTATTTTCAAAAATGAAATATTTAATTTAATAATTATAGGAAGGAAGGAAGGAATGTTTTATTTAATGACGCACTCAACACATTTTATTTACGGTTATTAGTTGTCAGACATATGGTTAAGGACCACACAGATATTGAGAGAGGAAAACCGCTGTCGCCACTTTATGGGCTACTCTTTTCAATTAAACCGGCCTTGGTGGCGTCGTGGTTAGGCCATTGGTCTACAGGCTGGTAGGTACTGGGTTCAGATCCCAGTCGAGGCATAGGATTTTTAATCCAGATACCGACTCCAAACCCTGAGTGAGTGCTCCGTAAGGCTCAATGGGTAGGTGTAAACCACATGCACTGACCAGTGATCCATAACTGGTTCAACAAAGGCCATGGTTTGTGCTATCCTGCCTGTGGGAAGCGCAAATAAAAGATCCCTTGCTGCCTGTCATAAAAGAGTAGCCTATGTGGCGACAGCGGGTTTCCTCTAAAAAACAATGTCGGAATGACCATATGTTTGACGTCCAATAGCCGATGATAAAATAAAAAATCAGTGTGCTCTAGTGGCGTCGTTAAATAAAACAAACTTCACTTTTCAATTAGCAGTAAGGGATCATTTATATGCACCATCCCACAGACAGGGTAGTATATACCACGGCCTTTGTTATACCAGTCGAGGTGCACTGGCTGGAACGAGAAATAACCCAATGGGACCACCGATGGGGATCGATCCCAGACCGACCGCACCTCAAGCGAGCGCTTTACCACTGGGTTACATCCTGCACCTAATAATTATAGAAACTTTGTTGTAATTTATTTAAAAAAAAAAAAAAGTCAACATTTAACGTACAAAAGATCATGAAAGAAGACTCTGAAGGTGCAACATTAACTAGAAAAAAAAGTAAAGTTTGTTTTATTTAACGACGCCGCTAGAGCACATTGATTTATTCATCACTGGCTATTGGATGTCAAACTTTTGGTAATTGAGGGGAAACCCGCTACATTTTTCCATTAGTAGCAAGGGATCTTATATATGCACCATCCCAAAGACAGGATAGCACATACCACAACCATTGATATACGAGTCATGGTGCACTGGCTGGATTGAGAAATAGCCCAATGGGCTCACTGATCGAAATCGATCGTAGATCCACTATGTGTGCAGGAGTGGAATTTAGCTCAGTCAGTTGAGTGCTCACATGAGGTGCTTGCGTCACAGGTTCAAAGTTGATTGGGGTTTTTCTCATTCCAACCAGTGCACCACAACTGGTCAAAGTCTGTGGTATGTACTTTCCTGTCTGTGGGAAAGTGCATATAAAAGAACCCTTTCTGCTAATGGAAAAAAGTAGCGGGTTTCCTCTGATAACTATGAGTCATAAGTACCAAATATTTGACATCCAACAGCCGATGATTATTAAATCAATGTGCTCTAGTGGTGTTGTTAAACAAAACAAACTTTAACTTTAAATTTCTATTACAGTGGGACTGAACCATAGGTGAAATTCACACAAACTCCACACACACACACATACCAGTTGCTGACACACATGGCAGGGTCAACATCAGGTTGAGGTGACAGGTGAACACTTATTGAAGTTTAATGTTCAAAATATTGATTACATTCAGTTGTTCAACTGTAGGACATAACATTCCATTGTAACATCAGCACACTAATAACAGCTGATGCAGGGTTGGTTTTAGGGAGAGTGTGCAGCAGCTCAAAAGGGGTGCCTACAGTATTAAGAGAGGGGTGGTGGAGGGGCAGTGTTTTAAATTGGGCAGCCACAGCATTCAAAAGTATAATAATAGACACAACAGATTGCAGTGTTGAAGCCACTCAGCTGCCACCCAGAGTGAGTTCATAGCTTGTGAGGAAGTGTATGGCCACTAAACCCTGACGTTTCTCCCACTAACCAACAAAAACTAACCATTAATCTCTTTCATGGACAAATAGCTGAGGTGTGTGGTCAGGACACATTTCTTCAACTTTAATTGGATATAGGCATAAAAATTTATTAAAACGAATGAATGCTTACACATACAGTGAATATCTTCTAAAACACCTGTAGTTCCTATGTTTGTCAGTGATCTGATTTACAGGTAGAATATGCAGTGTTTCATTGTCACCTTAACTAAAATGTGCAGCTTCAAAAGAATAATGGTGAATGTCTGACATGTTCAATAATGGCAGATCTTGATGTGTGAAGTTCGGCTTTATGTGGCTCGGTAGATCTGTTATTTAATTAATCCCCTGAGATTGGTATTTCCCACCAGTAAGATTAAAGCACCAGTCCATGAGACGAAACCTCAATGTGTGTGTGTGTGGAATGTTTGATTAATCATGTGCGGCGGTCAATCTACTGTGAAAGCTACTTTGTGAGGATTTGTTCGGCCTGTCAGATGGACATTTCATGCATTATTAAATAGTTTACACAGATTTTATTGCCAGTTTCCAAGAGAATAATGATATTTTATTACACAGTAATAAACATTATGCCACCAATGCTGGCAGGGTATACATACATTAAGACAGTGTTCATTTACTGATTAAGTATAGTCAAAATGTCCTATCAAGATCACCCTAGAGAGGATTTTCAGAATGCTAAGGTGGCTTCTTAACACGGGATATTAGTTTTATGAGAATAGTAATATGGACACTTAAAACAGGTGACTGTTTATATGTATTATATATTAGATTTGTGAGGATAGTCAGTTGGTCTTCTAAGTCAGGTGGTTGTTTAATACAGGTCAGTTTGTACTGTATTTTGTGAGAATAGAAAGGTGGACATTTATGAGAAGTAGCTGATTAATCCAGGTCAATATGAACAATATTATTTATTTTTATAAAAGCTGGGTGGTCTCCATATACAGGTCAGTTTGTAGTATCCTCACGGTATGGGTTTTGACGCAGATAAGCAACGATCTCGCGTAGTGTAAAAATAACAATGTTTTCTGGTTATTTACAGAGATATAACCTAATGTATATACATGTGTATATCATTAAAATATAAACATTAAATTCAAGTGAGATTTTTAGTTTTTAGTTTTAGCTTACATGTGCATACTGTAATATTGTAACCTATTTGATGCGGCATGTATTTTGACGCGGAACATTCAGATAACTTGTGAATGACCAATATTCAAGGAAAACAACTCCAACAACTGGAAACGATGTGTGGTGGTCCATAAATTCCATATTAATAATACACGTCAAAAATAACACAATTAAAATACATTTTAAGCAGATTGTCACATGTAAACTATATAGCCCAGTGCAAACATAGTCACTACTTGTACCTTGATAGGGTGGGAGTAAATTTGACAGCCATTCGAGACTTTTTTGTTTGTTTATTATTAGTATTATTCAAAACAAAGTCCACTTTACATTTCATGTGAAATAGATATTATTTTAAGATGTAATATGCACTTGAACATTGTTTAATCCTGACCCAATAAAATCGTATGCAGTGCATGTATAATAAGGACAGGGGACTCGTTCGGACGTCCATAGAAATAGATTGAGGTAGAGGTGATCAAATTGTCTTGTGTTGATTTCATTAGTAGCAGACGACAATATTTCGTGCAGCAGGTGAGTAAAATTCATTGTGAAAATTTGGAGATAAGGAGATGTTTATGTATGTTACAAAAGTGCCTTATGGAAAATAGTACTTTTAATTACATGGTATTTTTAATTGTTTATACTTACCGCAAACTGGCAAATTGTAAACATTGCATTATTCTTATCAATAAAAAATACTTCTGTCAACAAAAATGTTTGCATTTGACGTCATAGTTTTTCTTTGATGACGCACAATTGTTATTTAAAGATAGCACGCCAAAATACATACTGCGTCATAATACATACCGAGACGATATATTAGTTTTGTTAGAATAATAATGTGGACACGTATAGTCCATTCCATCCTCATACAAAAATGTTTTTTGTAAATTCAGTTTGGTTTGACATAAAAAGAAAAGTAAATGTGTTTTGGAAATAACAAAAAAAAATCCAACTATTTTTGTGTGCAATTTACAAAAACTATCAGCTCCAAAATAAATAACTTATATAATGGTTGTATAATACAGGTGTGTATAGGTTTGTGAGGATAGTCAGGTGGTCTCCCAAGATAGTTGGTTAATTAATACCGGTTAGTTTATACTATATTACTTTTGTGAGAACAGACAAGTGGACACTATATAGAGGTGGCTGCTTAATACAGGTGACTATGTACTGTGTTAGACATTTGGATAATGGTAAGATGGTCCCTTATCACAGAGGTGGCTGACTAATACAGGTTCATTAATAGTTTAGACCGGTGCCTGATTATAGTGCTTGTTTGAGCAGGTTTTACTTCATAAGCTATCAAGATAGAGGTCAGGGAGTCAGCTGAATCCTCCCCCCCCCCCCCCCCCTCCCCATGCTGGATCAAATATTTGCATTTGGGCTAAAACAATGAAGATGTTCGGGGGGGTGGGTGGGGGGGGGGGTGGAATGAGCTGGCCTGAAACTCTTTAACCGTGTATTTCCATAATTCTACTCACAGTTTTATTTGTAAGCTACATGTGTATATAAAAATGCATAGTGATTTGTTTGGAACCCTATATAGCTGTTAGGTAGCAGGGGCGACAGTGTAAAAAATAGTGGTACGGCTCGTTGTTGCCAGATTCGCCTTTCAAATTACTTGTAAGGACATTTTCACAGATACAACAAATATAACCCACATGAACACACACACAAAACTGGTGCAGCTATGGCCATACCATCCGTACTGTCTGCGCCACCCCTGGGTAGTAATACAAATATGAATAAATGTTGTTATATCCAGGTTTGGGCCTGTGCAGTACCCACCAACCTACCCACCCCCACCCCCTGCTGTACAAAATTGGGAGCCTGGGCTGTATGCCTGTTTGACTGTATATGTGTCAGAAAAGAAAAATACCCTCTTCGGTATTCATTCATTTCATTTCAACTTATTTTCATGCTTATATCCAATTAAGGTTCAAGCATGCTGTCCTGGGCATACAACTCAGCTTTCTGGTCTCTCTGTCCAGGACAGTGAGTTAGTGGTTAGTGAAAGAGAAAAGGGTGTAGTGGTCTTACACCTACCCATTGAATCATTAAAACTCGCTCTGGGTGGGAACCCAGTGTCAACCAGCCTTATGTCCAATGGCTTAACCACGAGGCCAGTAGCCTCTTGGGTATTAAAAAAAGTTGTATTAAATTGAGCAGCTGCATGCAAAAAGTATGGTTATCGCAATGTACATGTCTGTGGGATGGTGCATATAAAAGATCCCTTGCTTCTAATGGAAAAATGTAGCAGGTTTCCTCTCTAAGACTATATGTCAAAATTACCAAATGTTTGACATCCAATAGCTGATGTTTAATAAATCAATGTGCTCTAGTTGTGTTGTTAAACAAAAAAACGACTTTGTTCCAGTGTACCTTTTACTGGTAAGTGAGACTGAGTGTACCTGTACTTAAGTGTGTGTGTGTACTTAAGTCGGTAATCTATGACTAGTTTCAATATCATTTCTCAGTCGGCGCACTTGACACAGGAATGTAAGCCATGTAGAACTGAGATAAATAGGTCTTTTCATGCATGAATAGCTACAAAATAACACTTACACTGAGTCTAAAAGTGTGAGATTGTGATCTAAGGAAAATACAGAATATTAACAGTTTTAAACCTATTTTACAGATAGATACATATGTTATATAGGCTACAAGTAAATCTAACAGGTAACACTGATGAGATTCAAACATACAAGTCTCTGGGTGAAAGTACTGTTCTTTAAACCTTATTACTAATTAAAACTTACACTGAGTCTAAAAGTGTGAGATTGTGATCTAAGGAAAATACAGAATATTAACAGTTTTAAACCTATTTTACAGATAGATACATATGTTATATAGGCTACAAGTAAATCTAACAGGTAACACTGATGAGATTCAAACATACAAGTCTCTGGGTGAAAGTACTGTTCTTTAAACCTTATTACTAATTAAAACTTACACTGAGTCTAAAAGTGTGAGATTGTGATCTAAGGAAAATACAGAATATTACCAGTTTTAAACCTATTTTACAGATAGATACATATGTTATATAGGCTACAAGTAAATCTAACAGGTAACACTGATGAGATTCAAACATACAAGTCTCTGGGTGAAAGTACTGTTCTTTAAACCTTATTACTAATTAAAACTTACACTGAGTCTAAAAGTGTGAGATTGTGATCTAAGGAAAATACAGAATATTACCAGTTTTAAACCTATTTTACAGATAGATACATATGTTATATAGGCTACAAGTAAATCTAACAGGTAACACTGATGAGATTCAAACATACAAGTCTCTGGGTGAAAGTACTGTTCTTTAAACCTTATTACTAATTAAAACTTACACTGAGTCTAAAAGTGTGAGATTGTGATCTAAGGAAAATACAGAATATTAACAGTTTTAAACCTATTTTACAGATAGATACATATGTTATATAGGCTACAAGTAAATCTAACAGGTAACACTGATGAGATTCAAACATACAAGTCTCTGGGTGAAAGTACTGTTCTTTAAACCTTATTACTAATTAAAACTTACACTGAGTCTAAAAGTGTGAGATTGTGATCTAAGGAAAATACAGAATATTAACAGTTTTAAACCTATTTTACAGATAGATACATATGTTATATAGGCTACAAGTAAATCTAACAGGTAACACTGATGAGATTCAAACATACAAGTCTCTGGGTGAAAGTACTGTTCTTTAAACCTTATTACTAATTAAAACTTACACTGAGTCTAAAAGTGTGAGATTGTGATCTAAGGAAAATACAGAATATTAACAGTTTTAAACCTATTTTACAGATAGATACATATGTTATATAGGCTACAAGTAAATCTAACAGGTAACACTGATGAGATTCAAACATACAAGTCTCTGGGTGAAAGTACTGTTCTTTAAACCTTATTACTAATTAAAACATTTTATTATTGGTAGTATTTTCTCACCATCAGGAACAATATACAAATTATACGGTAACAAATAATAACATCAGGTGAGTGTTTTAAACCTAATATAATTGCACAGTGTTTAGAAAGGGTTCAGGTAATGAGAGGTTAGTTACTAGGTATTGTAAAATATTTATTATTAATTCAGACTTTGTCGTGAGGTGGGGGGATAATTGCACAGTGTTTAGAAAGGGTTCAGGTAATGAGAGGTTAGTTACTAGGTATTGTAAAATATTTATTATTAATTCAGACTTTGTCGTGAGGTGGGGGGAGTAATTATGGTAAGCCATTAAAAATATTAGCACATTGAGCATTTATATTTGTTTAGTAACACACACTTTATGTGTAACCGGCCTTGGTGGCGTAGTGGTTAGGTCATCGGTCTACAGGCTGGTAGGTACTGGATTCAGATCCCAGTCGAGTCATGGGATTTTTAATCCAGATACCGACTCCAAACCCTGAGTGAGTGCTCCGCAAGGCTCAGTGAGTAGGTGTAAACCACTTGCACCGACTAGTGATCCATAACTGGTTCAACAAAGGCCATGGTATGTGCTATCCTGCCTGTGGGAAGCACAAATAAAAGATCCCTTGCTGCTAATCGGAAAGAGTAGCCCATGTAGTGGCGACATCGGGTTTTCTCTCAAACACTGTGTGGTCCTTAACCATATGTCTGACACCATATAACTGTAAATAAAATGTGTTGAGTGCATCGTTAAATAAAACATTTCTTTCTTTTTTCACACTTTATGTGAAACAGGCAAGGTACATTGTACATACATGGGATCAGTGCCTGCTCGTGGTTACTTTTCTATCACTGTGTGCAACTGTTACAGGTATGTAACATACATATTTATGACATTGTGTGAATTGCTACCATGACTGTTAGCCTGGTATTTGATAATCAGTTAGTCATTTGATATATACAGTGGGCATCCGTGGATCCAAGTACAAAGTCCAGTTTTAAGAAGTATCTGGTTTAGGGTGTTTCTCTTCTGTACTGATATAAATTAATAAAGAGGAATCATGAAAAATGTCTAGTAGTTTTTATCAAATTACAGTTTACAAAGGGTCTGGTTTTAAGGGGTTTTATTGCAATTGGATGCACTAACACTTGAAGCTTGCCAGTCTTAGACACACTCTCCGAGTTCCCTGTCGAACTCTACCCATGACACAAATAGAGATAATAAAGCCAGTAATAGAACAATGTGCTGGGGTGTTCTTAATTCACTTGGCAGCTTGCTATAGAATACCATAAACATAGGAGTCAGAAGTGACACCCCTCTAATCTGGACACTAACGGGGTGAAGTGAAACGTCTGGTTTTAAGGGATATCCAGTTTAGAGAGGTTATGTTCTGTATTAATATTTAAAAAGGGACCATGAAAAATGTCAAGTTTTGAGGGAATACCAGTTTACAGAGGGTCTGGTTTTGAGAGATTTCATTGTATAAACCATCAATTCTCATTTGGTATTGTGAAAGTACTAGAGATGAGATGAGATGATGGCAAGTTCCATTTAGACAGGTCAACCTGTGAATCATAAACTGTTACTGATAAAACCATGTGCTGGCCCGGGTGTTAGTATTTCAACTCACAGCTGGCTATAGAATGGCTGGCTATAAGACTGAGTGAGTATATGCCCACTGTTCCTTGTGTTCGCTGATTGTATGTATTGTGAATGTTCTGGAGATGTCGGCAAGTTCCATTTAGACTTGGTGAATCAAAAACAGTGTTACTGATAAAACAATGTGCTGGGGTATTAGTTTTAGTAATTCACCTCACAGCTGGCTATAGAATTGTTGCCTATCAGTCTGAGTGAGTATATGCCCACTGTTCCTTGTTTTCTGTGAGTGGATGCATTGTGAACGGACCAGAGATAAGTTCAGATAACTTGTCTGCATGTTCCATTCAGCCAGGCGGGAGTGAATCCGAAGCAGTGTTTTATTCACTCAGACAAAACACACTGAGTTAGAGATACATCACGAAAAGGTCAGGCCAATCCTATGTAGGAAGTCACACAAAGAAAAATTACACTTGTCTTTATTGTAAGGATGAACTATTCGCTGTTAGTTTCCTTTATGTCTGCATGCGTGGAGTCGGATTACCTGTAAATATTATTGTGACTGTAATTCTTTCTTAAAGTATTTTCAAAGGTAAGGTTCCTACATATTAAGATTATATATATAAATACTTGTAATGTTACATACATGTGTGTTTATATCCTTTTTATATGCCATGATATACCCTTCATTAAAATTACAGAGTTGGTGATGATATCCTCATGGTTACTATTTTTATAAATATGATGTACTATTACATGATATTTCATTTTGATAGAAATCTTACCATGAGGTTGTCACAGCTAAATAAAACATTGTTTGTCTTGGTAACTCATGGGGGGTGGGACGTAGCCCAGTGGTAAAGCACTCACCTGATCGATCCCTGCCGGTGGGCTCAATGGGCTATTTCTCATTCCAGCCAAGGAGCCATGACTGGTAATACCAGAGGCCATGGTAGATGTACATGTATGTACTATCCTGCCTGTGGAATGGCACATATAAAAAAACTTGCTAGTACTGGGGATGTAGTAACAGCACAGAGAGCTGCACACACTTTCCTGTGAAAATGTGGACATGTTAAGTGTTCCTCAAAAAGAATGTGATTCTGGACTAGACTATAGACACACCCATGATTAATCAGTTTTCACTTTAAAAAAAAAAATACTGGTCTTCCTTTCTGCAAAACCTTTTCACTTTTGTATTCATGGACGTGAATACATAATTTTATTCATCACCTCATATTCGTGATATGTATTGTATTCGCCACCATGTGTATTCGTTACACCTCTACATGCTAGTAATAAAAAAATGTAGCAGGTTTTCTCTCTAAGACTATGTCTAAATTACCAAATGTTTGACATCCGATTAATAAATTAATAAATGATTAATAAATCAGTGTGCTCTAGTGGTGTTGTTAAACAAAACAAAAGTTTAACTGGTAACTGATACACATTTAAGTGCATGCAGTCAGCATGATTCAGGATATCCCACTGCCTGTGCAGACATTTTGATGGGTGTCAGATTGTCTTTCATGGAAATATTTCTCTGGCATTCCAGTTATCAGTTATTGCACACAGCCAGCAGTGCACCATGTGGGTTTCATTGCCAGCACTAAAACAGGTTTCTTTAATCTGTGGACTTTTATTTCCATGTTTCCAGTGAGCCACAGCAAAAACGCATTCCGTGTACACGATAAGTGTGTCACAAAATGTCTTAACAAGCTGAATGATGAGGATGTGGTTCACTGGTAGAGTGCTCACTTGAGGTGTGGTGGGTTATAGGATCAATTCTGGAAAGAGTTTGACCCGTACCCCTCTGTAGCAAAGGCTCTAAAGACTAACCCTATAGCTAAAACAACCCTAACCATCGAAAGCGGGTATGGGTCGAACTCATGCCTCAATTCTCCTCAGTGGATTGTTCTATCTGAATGTGTTCCATTTCATATGGTGCTCCATGACTGGTGTGTGCTGTCATAGTTTGTGTATGATAGTATGTATACAAAATGTCCATGTTTTTTCAGTAGGAGTAGCCTATGTAGAAGCAGTGGGTTTCAGGGTTTTTTTCTTGGGGTGGGATGTAGCCCAGTGGTAAGGCGTTCTCTTGATGCGTGTTCGGTGTGGGATCGATTCGGTGGGCCCATTGGGCTATTTCTCATTCCAGCCAGTGCACCACAACTGGTATATCAAAGGCTGTGGTATGTACTACCCTGTCTGTGGGATGGTGCATATAAAAGATCCCTTGCTGCTAATTGAAAAAGAGTAGCCTATGAAGTGACGGCAGTGGGTTTCCTCTCTCAATATCTGTGTGGTCCTTAACCATATGTCTGACGTCATATAACCATAAATAAAATGTGTTGAGTGCGTCATTAAATAAAACATTTCCTTCCTTGTTTTTTCCAAACAAAACTTTGAAACAATCATTTGCTAGACATTAAATAGCTGTAGTTTAGAACATGGTGAGATATCATTAAACTAATATTCCTTTCCTTTTAAAAGCTCCCTTTTGTTGCTAATTGGTAGGAGTAACCTATTTTGCAGCAGCTTGTTTCTTCTCCAAGTTCTAGGCCACTCCGTTAGAACCTAATGCCACAGTAAAAAATTAAGTCAGTGAGCAATTTTTTTTCACAAGTGGAATATACTGTACTAGGCAAGGACTTTGCCACATGGAGGAAGGTTTTTTCAATATTTCACATTGATATTTGGTTTTTGATGGAAATTCATAATGAAAAGGTTTCAGGCCAGCTTATTTTGCATGAATATCTCTGTTGGCTTTTGCCCATATTTGAGGATTTGCTTCCAGCACTATCATCTCGTACCCTTATGTACAATGCCCTTATAGTTCTGAAAGAGTGATGGTGGTCATGATAGTGGTTTATAACTTAAAGGACCCTCCGTGTCACTGTGAGATTCATCCTGGCAGCAAACATCTCCCTGTGATATCATTACAAGAAGGAACGAAAAGAAGAAGAAGAAGAAATCTTGCATGGTGCCTTCTCAGGTGGAAGGAAGTAGATGGTGCACAAACTATTTTTATGTGGCCTAATACTTGTACCTTTTGTTTAAAATATTGGTTTAGTGGCAGGATTTAGCTCAGTCAGTAGAACAAGTTGTTGTTTTTTAACGACATCACTAGAGCACATTGATCCATTAATCATTGGCTATTGAATGTCAGACATTTGGTAATTTTGACATACAGTCTTAGAGAGGAAATCCGCTACATTTTTCCATTATCAGCAAGGGATCTTTTATATGCACCATCCCACAGTCAGGATAGCACATACCATGGCCTTTGATATACCAGTTGTGGAGCACTGGCTGGAACGAGAACTAGGGACCACCGATGAGGATTGATCCCAAACCGACCGCACACCGAGTGTTTTACCACTGGGCTACGTCCTGCCCCTCTCAGTCAGTAAAGCACTGAGTGGGTTGTAAGATCAAACCTCTGTGGGGTGTTTTTCCATCCTGGCCAGTGCCCAATGAAATGGTTTGTGACAATCTGTCTGTGGGAGAGTGCTGCTAATGGGAAAATACAGCAGTTTTCCTCTGAAGGCTACGTGTCAGAAATACCAAATGTTTGACATCCAATAGTCGATGATTAATTAAACAGTGTGCTCTAGTGGCACTGTTAAGCAAACCAAAGTTTAACAAACATTTAATTAGTTAATTAGTTTGGTGTGTCTCAGTTTCAGATTGTCTGTTTTTCTCTGGTTTATATCTCGTTCCATGTCTTCACTTCCAGAGTTCCAATTATAAAATAACTTTCCTTGAAAATAATTGTTACAATTGCACTGGTTTGGTGAACATGTTCCAGGCAACAACTTAATCATGTCCAGCTGTCTGTAGCTCACCTTTGTATTGCACTACAGAAAGGTCAAGGTCAATTGGGTGGGTGTCAGTATTTATGCATTATCATGTACATCTGTGCAAATGTCTAAGTAAGTTTTAAGCATGATGTTTTGTGTACTTCGATGAGCGGGATGTAGCCCAGTGGTAAAGTGCTCGCCTGATGCATGGTTTGTCTGCAATCAATTCCCATTTGTGGGTCCATTGGGCTATTTCTTGTTCCAGTCAGTGCACCACAACTGGTATATCAAATGTCTTGGTATGTGATATCCGGTCTGTAGGAAGGTGCATATTATAGACCCGCTACTGCTAATGGAAAAATGTAACAGGTTTCCTCTAGATGTCAAAATTACGAAATGTTTGACATCCAATAGCCAATGATAAATAAATCAATGTGTTGTGGTGTGGTTAAAGAAAAACAATCTTTAACTTTGGGTACTTTGCAGGGTAATGTGACGTGGTAGAGTGCTTATCTGAGACATAAGAGGTCATAGGATCAATTCCCATTGGAGGGTTTTTTGTTTTGTTTTTCCCTGTTTGTCTGTGCCATGCTTGTACACATATATGTTGTAAATAGCATATGAAATGTTTATATGCTTATATGTTTATCTTATCTTATTATGGGTGGGACGTAGGATGGTGGGATGGTGCATATAAAAATCCCTTGCTGCTAATCGAAAAGAGTAGCCCATGAAGTGTAGACAATGGGTTTCCTCTCTCAATATCTGTGTGGTCCTTATCCATATGTCTGATGCTATATAACCATAAATAGAAATGTGATGAGTGCCTCGTTAAATAAAACATTTCCTTCCTTATCTTATCTTATCTCAGGTCAGGTCATAGGTTTTAACATGCACATTCAGAGCAAGCTGTTGTAGCGCATGCCTGTCATGGTTGCAGGTGTCGACTTATCTTTTTTTATCTTGAAATTAAATGGGAGACAAATGAGAAAGCTAAATATATATATCTATTTTATAAGCGTATGAGTTTTTAAAGGCATATTGTTTTAATCGCTGTTTACGTAAGCCTAGTAACAGTACAGAATTAACCATGCAGGTGACAACTGGGTTACTGTTGGTCAAGGGTCGTGTTGGTGAATATCTGCAGCTACATGTATGTGTAATCATGACAGCAGTACATTGATACTGGAGGTTTGTGTCAGTTTGTGGGTTAATTGCATCATTCCGGTACCTACTATTTATTAATGTACATGTGTGTGTGTGTGTGTGGTGCATGAGTGTATGCATGCATGTTTGTATATGTGCACAGTCGGTCTAGGATCAGTCCATGTCTGTGGACCCATTGGCTATTTCTCACTCCAGCCAGTGGTGTAACAAAGGCCGTGGTATGTGTTATCCCATCTCTGGGATGGTGCATATAAAAGATCCCTTGCTACTCATGGAAAATGTAGCAAGTTTCCTCTCTAATGCTAGATGTCAAAATTACCAAATGTTTGACATCCAGTAGTCGATGATAAATAAAATCAATGTGCTCTAGTGGTGTCTTTAAACAAAACAAACAAACGTGTGTGGGGTTTTTTTTTTTCAGCGTATGTGTCAGTGTATATGTTAATTTAATTCTGATCTATAACAGAAAGTAAAATAATGTTTATTTCATGACACCCCTGCACATAATTTTATCAGTGTCCCTTTATTTCATGACACCCCTGCACATCATTTTATCAGTGCCCGTTTATTTCATGACATCCCTGCACATCATTTTATCAGTGTCCGTTTATTTCATGACACCCCTGCACATCATTTTATCAGTGCCCGTTTATTTCATGACACCCCTGCACATAATTTTATCAGTGTCCGTTTATTTCATGACACCCCTGCACATCATTTTATTTGTGCCCGTTTATTTCATGACATCCCTGCACATCATTTTATCAGTGTCTGTTTATTTCATGACACCCCTGCACATCATTTTATCAGTGCCCGTTTATTTCATGACACCCCTGCACATAATTTTATCAGTGTCTGTTTATTTCATGACACCCCTGCACATCATTTTATCAGTGTCTGTTTATTTCATGACACCCCTGCACATCATTTTATCAGTGCCCGTTTATTTCATGACACCCCTGCACATCATTTTATCAGTGTCTGTTTATTTCATGACACCCCTGCACATCATTTTATCAGTGCCCGTTTATTTCATGACATCCCTGCACATCATTTTATCAGTGCCCGTTTATTTCATGACATCCCTGCACATCATTTTATCAGTGCCTATTACCAGTAGGAGCTAAATATATGAATAAAGTTTGTTCTGTTTAACGACACCACTAAAGCGTGATTTATTAATCATTGGCTATTGGATGCCAAATATTTGGTGATTTTAACATATAGTCTTAGAGAGGAAACCTGCTATATATTTTTCCCATTAGTAGCAATGGATCTTTTATATGCACCATCCAACAGACAGGATAGCACATACTACAGCATTTGATATACCAATTGTGGTGCACTGGCTGGAATGAGAAATAGCCCAATGGGCCCACAAATGGGGATCGATCCTAGACCAACCGCGCATTAGATGAGCACTTTACCACTGGGCTATGTCCCTGTCCCCCAAATGTGTGAGTGCTCAAGGCTAAACAGCAGCTATGTTTATCACAAATGTGTGAGTGCTCAAGGCTAAACAGCAGCTATGTTTATCACAAATGTGTGAGTGCTCAAGGCTAAACAGCAGCTATGTTTATCACAAATGTGTGAGTGCTCAAGGCTAAACAGCAGCTATGTTTATCACAAATGTGTGAGTGCTCAAGGCTAAACAGCAGCTATGTTTATCACAAATGTGAGTGCTCAAGGCTAAACAGCAGTTATGTTTATCACAAATGTGTGAGTGCTCAAGGCTAAACAGCAGCTATGTTTATCACAAATGTGTGAGTGCTCAAGGCTAAACAACAGCTATGTTTATCACAAGTTAGGAGCAGGCTCCAGATCAGTCAGTAGAGAACTTGCCCGAGGAGCTTTGATTGGGTCCCCTTGATTATATGTGAGAATAAGACTTTTCAAATGTTATCTAATAGCTGATGCATTAAGAAACAAATTTAGCACAAATTGTTAAATATAGTTGGTTGTACAGTAGGGATACACAAATACATTCATGTATTCATGTATTGATTCATTTTTTAATTTCGTATTGATTTACCAACACCAATTTGTACTGAGATGTACTTGGTGACAAGTTATTTCCTTCAAGGAAAGACAGTGAAGTGAACAGAAAATATGTGCCTGCTTGTGTCAGTATGTCTATGATGTGGTGTTTCCACATTGAACTGTATTTAATCACTTTTTCACTTTTGTCATATTTATTTCTTATTTTAAAATTATTTCGCTAAAGTTCCAACTTCTTGTTTTACTGGGGAAACACTGTGAATCAGGTATCGTGATACATATCATATTGTGGGCTATGTATCGTGATAAGTATTATATCATGAGGTAGGTATGTATGTATGCCCACAAATGACCGTTAGGTCAGATGTCGGGAATTAACGTGCTTATATCAATTTAATGTTCAAGCATGCTCATTGCGAGCATGATTTCTGACAAGAGCCAGAGTTTAACTGTACTCGGAACGAAAAAAAAGAGGTTAAAAAAACGTTAAAAACGTTTATACACATGATTAGATAAAAAATACTTAATTGATGATTAAATAAACTTTATTTACAAGGAAGTTAAAAAGGGATTATACAAAGGGTTAAAAAAGGTTTCTACAAATGTTCACGTAAAAAGTAGAATACTGACAAGCTTAATCAGATATTTATGTCAGAAGGGTGGAGAAAGGAAGGTCTGCCCTATTTTCAGTTCATTTCCCTGGGCCCTTCCATCCATGACCTCCTCCATAAATGTAAATGTTATGAGGTAGGTGTATCATGACCCCTATTATACAGTGAAACTTCTATAAACCGGACACCTTTGGGACCAAGTAAAATGTCTGGTTTTAAGAGGTATCCAGTTTAGAGAGGTTCACTTCTGTACAGATATTTAAAAGGGTTTGAGAGGATTCTGCTTTACAGAGGGTCTGGTTTTGAGAGGTTTCACTGTATAGGAAAGTGACACATGCGTACTAAGGCCTAAATGATTTGAGATCTTGATGTTTGGTAATAGGTCTAGAATGTATAAGGAATCCACAACTGAGTGAACAGTGAAGCAAACATTAGGGACCTCGCTCGTATGGAGTACCTGCATATTAAATTTTACTAACGGCTGTGCTCAGTACTAATGTAAATTACTGTGTGACTGCTTTCCATCATCACACATCAGCGAGTTTATAGAGTCTTTTCTGCCCCATTTAGATCTCAAGGAGATAATGGGTATATAAATAATTTTATTGGTATTAAATGGTTTTCGCCATCTTGAGTACAAAAGAGCAAAAGTGTTTTGCTGAAATTAAATTGAGAAATGTTTTAAGCTATGACTATGGTGTTTAATAAATTCCTGTGATAGATGGTTGTTGTTGTGGCTTGTTGCAGTTGGTTTAAACAATATTTGTACTGTCAAGCAGTTTGGAATTTGGCCAATAGGCCTTCCCCTACATTTTACTAATAGGTTGTTTTGAAAACAATTATAAACATGATGATAAAAGCAGAAAAGAATTTGAATATTTCCAAAGTGCTAATAAAAATAATAAACAAACACAGAAAAATAAAGAGGATAAAAGTTATTGTTACATTATTAGATCAGAATTGGACAAAATGAAATAGTGAATGCTTTATTAATTCTAAAATGTTCACTGTTAAGTTTTAACAATGAAGGTCTGGAGCCAATTTTGCACAACATGGTAAGTTTATATTTGTGGTCACATCTAAATTTATTGTATGTTTTACATGTGTTTGACATTTATTTTTCACACAAATGACATTATTATTGAATATTGATCATGGTAACAATTAAAGGATATGGTATATGTATTTTTTTAAATATATTATTTGTAATGATTCGTTTTCTGTCTACGAGTTACAATTATGTTTCCATGCAAAAACAGGCCTACAACATTTCCAAACATTGACTTCAGAATTAGAAATATATTTTGGACACTAAGCATTATTTAACTTGATATTTATGGTTATGTCCAATTAAGGATAAAGCATATTGCCCTGGACATATGTGTAACTCAGCTATCTGGGCTGCCTGACTAAAACAGTGAGTTAGCGATTGGTGGTTAGTGAGAGGGAAGTTAGTGTAGTGTCCTTTAATTATACCTCTCCTTTGGGTAACCAGTCAAAACCCCTCCTGGTGAAAAAAACATCTCCCGAGTCATTACTCCTCTTGTCAAAACACCTCGGGTTATACCCACTCTGGTCAAAACACCTCCCAGGACAAAACAAAAAAATATCTCTAGTTAAAACCACTCCTGGTCAAAACCCCTGTGGTTAAAACCCCTCTTGACAAAACCCCTCCAGTCAAAACCCCTCTGGTGAAAACCCCTTCATATGAGTAAAAGAGAAGTATATAAACATATCTATTTTTAATTCAAACATGACATGTACATGTAGATATATTTGAAATCTAAACATCACACATAAATATAAAATTAACTTATATCACTTTTTCACACAGATTAAATACTGTAAATTAGGAAATGTTAGTCAATTTAGCGAGGCTGTACAAGACACTAATATTTCGTTACAAAAAGGTACAATAGACTGTTAAAAAAACAACAACACCTTTGTGCAATTGTTTTTCCAATGATTACTTGAACATACAACAATAGTTACATGCTATTGATTAAAACAAAGAATAGCAAGCAACAATAGTTACATGCTAGTGATTAAAACAAAGAATAGCAAGCAACAATAGTTACATGCTAGTGATTAAAACAAAGAATAGCAAGCAACAATAGTTACATGCTATTGATTAAAACAAAGAATAGCAAGCAACAATAGTTACATGCTAGTGATTAAAACAAAGAATAGCAAGCAACAATGTTAGCATGCACATTACAGCAATTTCCTACTAATATAAGTTGTTTGTTAGCTGCATAAAGTCAAAATTGATAAACAAAATATTATTTCAGCTGATCTTACAAATTCAGCTTAACGTTTTTAGTGTCTGATCTGATGACCTCACTAAAGTTTTATGTTGCTCATATGCCACTTATTTGGATTTTGCTAAATTTTAAGACAGCTAATATTTTTATGATTTACTAGAGACATCATTTCTATCATTTTGGATTTTGACTGTGAGCGGTTTCAAACTTGATTCTCACCACTAAGCCATTAAAACATGCTGGGATGTGTGAACCATGTACCTAATCTCTAAGCCACCATGGCCAATTATTAAATTCCTCTGATTGGTATTTGTTGTAACTTGTCCAATGCAGAACTAGCAATCACCAAGCTATGTGCAGTCACTGTTACGTCTGTGTTAGGTCACGGTAGATTACATGACTGTGTGGATTACAGGTAATCCACAATTTGGGAGATTAATTAAATTTTGGTGTTCTGGTTCATTACACAGCTAATTACACAATGAGGGTCATGATGTTACAGAGATCAATTAATCAGAGAAGTCCGGTTCTTACAAACTTACAACATGGGACAACCATTCTGCATACCGATGTCCTCGGTGGTGTTGTGGTTAAGCCATCGGACATAAGGCTGATAGGTACAGGGTTCGCAGCCAGATACCGGCTCCAACCCAGAGTAAGTTCTTAAGGGCTCAATGGGTAGGTGTAAGGCCACTACACCCTCTTCTCTCTCACTAACCATTAACCAACTAACAACTAACCCTCTGTCCTGGACAGACAGCCCAGATAGCTGAGGTATGTTCCCAGGACAGCATGCTTGAACCTTAACTGGATATAAGCATGAAAATAAGTTGAAATGAAATGAAAAGTTACAACTTGGGAAACCCATTCCACATACCGATATTGGCATGGATGGATAGATTTGGGTGCATGTGGGTGGTTGAGCTGGTTCATTGTATGGATATTGGGATGGATGGATAGATTTGGGTGCATGTGGGTGGTTGAGCTGGTTGATTGTATGGATGGGTTTTGGATGGTTTGGATAAATGAATGGATAGATGAATGGGTCTAGGTGGGTGGAAGGATAGATGTGGATGGGTGGATCTATGGATGGCTATTTTGGATGGATGGATGGATGAATTTAAATGGATAGATAGATGGATGGGTGTGATTAATTGGATGGATGGATGGATGGATAAATGGATGGATGTGGGTGGGATTGTGGTATTTCGATTGATGTATGGATGTTTAGATGGATTGATGAGTGTGTGTGAGTGAGAGAATGGATGGATGGCACATTCAAGGCAGACCTAAACTTGTGTTTATTTTTACAAACAAATGGTAAAAAATGTAGCTTGAAAGGGGCTGTATGATAAAACATAATAATCAGGTTACTACATCTTGATTTCATGTTTATTCGGCTTGGTTCGATATCAGTGTAACAGGCTCTCCAAATAAACATTATACCATTGTGTGTGCATGTGTGTGTGATTTGTGTGCATGTGTGTGATTTGTGTGTGTGTCTGTGTGCACATGCATGTGTGTGTAATTTGTGTGCATGTGTGATTTGTGTGTGTGTATGTGTGCACGTGCATGTGTGTGTGATTTGTGTGCTTGTGTGTGTGATTTGTGTGCATGTGTGTGTGATTTGTGTGTGTGTGTGTATGTGTGCATGTGCATGTGTGTGTGTTTGTGTGTGTGTGTGTGTGTGTGTGTGTATTTTCTTCTTCTGAATATAATATATGGTGGGCTATTGTCTATTTTCTCTCAAAACAGATTAGCTATTGTCCGGCTTGCCTTTGTCCTGTGGGCTATTGTCTATAAACTATTTGTATATAAATGTAAGTAGGTAATAATATATTTGTGTGTGCCGTTCCTCGGTTCTCAAGTTGAACTTCCTGGTTGAGGCATCCAGACATTGCCATCTGTCATTGTTAGTGAACGATGGGAGCGCAGCACTGTGGGCCAATCACGTAATTGGAATGCACTCACCCAGTGTCTGTTTTTACGTCAACACCAACACATCACTGTGTCACCTCTGTCACTCTAACATTTCACAGGCCATATCAGAGCACTCACAGTCACAAAGCAACAAAGGTGAGAGTTACAAGTTGTTCTCGTACATTTGTTTATTAAAAGTTAAAGTTTGTTTTGTTTAACGACACCACTAGAGCACATTGAGTTATTAGTGATCGGCTATTGGATGCCAAACATTTGGTAATTTTGACATATTGTCTTAGAAAGGAAACACTATAATTTTTCATTAGTAGGAAGGGATCTTTTATATCCCATGGATAGGATAACACATACCACAGCCTTTGATATACCAGTTGTAGTGCACTGGCTGGAACAAGAAATAGCCCAATGGGCCCACTGACAGGGATCGATCTCAAACCGACCACGTATCGGGCAGACCTTTTAACACTGGGGTACATCCTGCTCCCCTCCCCCTCCCCTCGACCATGCACCACGTGAGCAGTTTACCACTGGCTACGTCCTGCCCAGAGTTGAAGGTTGTTCTCATACATTAGTGTGTTACAGAGATTCAAAACATCAGTATATACACTGTTATAACTTACTCAAATTTAGTACGAAGGGCTTTCCTTTGGCACTGTCACTAACCCAAACCCTAACTATAAGTATTTATAATGTTCTTTATACGAGACAGTGCCAAACGAAAGTCCTACCATTTAGTTAATTAATGATCATAGAAGCAATGTTTTCCAACACTATTTTTGTGTGTGTATCACCAGGAAAGGTGAGTAATCACTCCCACTCCCCTCCACGCACACCTGGAATGTTTTAGAAGAGCAGCAAATTGATCACCTTGCCATTTTTTATATACTTTTTAATTTATACTCTTTTGAAACTTCACGTGATTGCTCAACTAGCACCATTTCAGGAGAGTGATCTTCAGGTTGCCTTGATTTTGTTCATGGCAAAGACTATTATGGATGGATGGATGCTGGATGGATGGATTGATGGATGGATGGATGCCAGATGGATGGATGGATGGATGCTGAATAGATACAGGATGGATGAATGGATGGATGCCAGATGGATGAATGGATGGATGCCAGATGGATGGATGGAATGGATGGATGGATGGATGGATGCTGAATGGATGCTGGATGGATTGATGGATGCTGAATGGATGCCAGATGGATGGATGGATGGATGCTGAATAAAAATACCGGATGGATGAATTGATGGATGCTGGATGGATGGATGGATGGACGGATGGATGAATGGATGCCAGATGGATGGATGGATGGATGGATGCTGAATGGATACCGGATGGATGCTGAATGGATACCGGATGGATGGATATTGAATGGATGCTGGATAGATAAATGGATGGATGGTTGGATGGACAGATGGATGGATGTTTAAAAATACCCCAGCACTACAAATATATATTGGCTATTAGGTAGGAAAGTAAAGAGAAAAAACATTTAATGATATGGTATCGACCACATAACCACAAATTGTTAGAGAGGAAATCCACTGTCACTACTCCATAAGCTAATATTTTCTATTAGCAGTAATGGATATTTTATATGTGTTATCCCAAAGACAGGATAGTACATACCATGATCTTTATTACACCAGTTGTGGAACACTGGCTGGGCTATTTCTCATTTCAGCCAGAAACCTATTTATCCCCAACTTATCCCCTTTTAAATGAGATTTAACAAATAGACTGTGCTAGCTATGGTCTTATTGCATTGTTTAAAACCTGCAGTTTTGGGGAAAAAAACTGTTCTTAACTGTTTTCATTTGTATACACCTGTATTTATCTGAATATACCTTATTTATGTATACACCTGTATTAAAGTACCTCAATTTACCTATATTCACCTGTTAAATAACAGCTGACATCTGATTCTGTACCTCTGTAGGGTGGCTGGTGGGTGTGCTAATTAACACGAGATTATCTTAATCTGTCTAGTTCTGCTTGATCTAGATTATTAGGGACCTTAGGGCTTCTGGTGGAATTTACATAATTACTTGCAAGTATATTTAGGATAGAGCTATCCCACGAACGAGCAGGTCTTTGTTCATAAACATATTTTTAGTATATAAGTATGTATTATATGTTGACTTTTACACATATGAATACGGAGCTCTATCAAAAATAATTCTATCTTACATTTGAAAATAGAACCATGTTTTGTGTTTTTTGAAAGGTAATAATTCTCTATCTTTCAATATCCCTGGCTCCCCAGGGACAGCCGTACCACTTTTGTTTGTGTGTGTGGGTTATATTTGCTATATCTGTGAAAATGTCCTTACAAGTAATTTGAAAGGCGAGTCTGGCAACCACAAGCCGTACCACTATTTTTTTACACTGTGCCGCCCCTGCTCCCCATTTCTTTCTTTCTCTCTCTCCCTCTCTCTGTGTCTCTCTCTTTATATCTCTCTCTCTCACTCTCTCTCTTTCTCTCTCTCTCTTTCTCTCTTCCCCCCTCTCTCTTTTCCCTCTCTCTCTCTCTCTCTCTCTCTCTCTCTCTCTCTCTCTCTCTCTCTCTCTCTCTCTCTCTCTCTCTCTCTCTCAGTATGCCTCTATGTCCATCTGTCTGCCTGTCCATCCATAGGTCTGTCCTTCATTCTTTCTTTTCCTTTCTGTCAACTGTGACATAACCCATATTTAATATCTTCAGTTTGGGAACAGTTACACCAGTCCTGTATTTACCTGTTATTATAGGTGAAGTAATAATGACCCCATCAGAGGCATATTGATTGACACCAGGTTAGTAACAGTCAACACTTAATTATTTCTCCTTGATTTCCCCAGTTGAGTAATTTGGATAATGGTTTTGGAAGGAAGGTGGTGAGTGCATTTTAGCTGTTGTTTAGAGGTGTTGGTTTCTGTTTTTGGGGGTTTTGGGGGGGTTGTTTGTTTGTTTGTTTATTTTTATGTTTTTAAAATTTTCAAAACATTTTTGTGTTGTTGTTGTGGTTGTTGATTTTTTTAATTATATTTATTTATGTATGTATGTTTGTTTGTTTGTTTGTTTGTTAATTGTTTGTATTTTGTTTAATATGGGTGGTAGTTTTAGTGAAATGGATTTAGGAACGAAGTGGTATTTTACTTTATTCTATTTTTATTCAGCTTGACTCAATGTTTATCAGGATTGTACCTGTACTTGAGGTGTGTTTGTGAAATACCTGCCTCAGGGCAGAGAAAAAGATCGCTTATCAAAAATAAGATGTATCACCTGCTTTACCTTCAAAATATATCATAATCACTTACAGATGTTCTCATACATCTGTCATGTATATATAGATATGACACTACAGATATATCACAGAATGTAAAAAGAAAGAAAAAAAGGTTTAATTGTATAATTTTGGGTCCATTTTATTAAATTGATTTACAAATATCATTATATACACTTAGAACCTGTACCATAATGCAGCATGGTGAATAATATAGACACTATAATGTTTTAAAGCTACTTTGCCCACAAAATAATGTGAAATACATGTACTTATAGTCTGTCCCACAGGGAATGCCCTTTTTTCATAATGTGGAAATTACTACAGATTATTTATTTATTAGCAGAATGTTTTGTAACTTGCACACAAAACTAGTTGGTGTTTTTTGTTATTTCCTAAACACTTTTACTTTTCTTCTCACGTTAAACCAAACTGAAATTAATAACAAAAAAACACTTGAAATATTATTCTATGCACATCTGTATTCACATTTAGACAGACCTCCCTTTGTCTATGGAAGATGTAGAATTTGTTTTTAGCATCTGTATTGGTGCACTATAAAATGGCAGTCCTCATACAGATGGAATGAATGAATGAATGAATGTTTAATGAACACCTGCACACAAAAAATACATCGGGTATTGGGTGTCAAACTATGGTATTCTACAGATGGAGTTCTAATCGTATATCATGGTTAAAATCACCTCCATCTGGAGATAATTTGCACCTGACAGTGAGTCATGGCTGCATACTCTCACAACTATTTTGGAATCTGTCTTGTGCAGAGATACAATATTGAATGTGCAAATGGCAGGTTCATAATCATCCTGTTACAGTTACTTACACTTTTAAAATTTTATATTGGTTTGGTTGCATATTATTGTCAATTTTCTCAGGATGGTAAAGTCCCTCAAATGATAAATGTGTAAGTGTGTTAGTCAATCTGTCAAACTGTCAAACTGACATGTGGAGTCATTTTACCAAGGCTGATGTCACTTGAACTATAGATTAATTAATGATGGTAGTGGATGGTTTTGTCTGTCTGTGTCTATCACTGTATGCACATGCATTTGAAATTACTAGATTGATAAACAGATATAGACAGGTAAATAGACTTTATTTATTTATAGATTGCCTAAGAGCTGAGTGAATGCGCTCTCTCTCTCTCTCTCTCTCTCTCTCTCTCTCTCTCCTCCTCTCTCTCTCTCTCTCTCTCTCTCTCTCTCCCCCCCCCCCCCCCCCCCCCCCCCCCCCCCGACTGTCTCTCAAATACACACACTAAAAGAGAGAGGAAAATAGAGAGATTTAAACTGACTAGATTGATAAACTGACTAGATTGATAAACTGATATAGACCTTAAGGTATTTAAAATATATTTGTTTCTTTGCAGACTGCTGGAGATCTGATATTGTTTGATCAGCAAGATGAACCTAAGACAGGAAACTGGAATCATCCACCAACAGGTGAATGGCTGAATGATGATCACATGACCAATGATTAGGCACTGATCGCGGTGTGCATTCTTCACGTGTGTCTTCTGAGGGATGTCGTCCTGCCAGCTCGGTCATGGAAAAGCACAACTTACGTGTTACCATCTTGTGCATGTACATGTGTGTGTGTGTCTGCAGAGTATATGGAATTTTAAGACTTGATGACCAGGAAATCCATAAAAACCATGAAACCCAGATCAGACAATTATACAGCAAGTTGAAGAGCAAAACACTGAGTTACAATAAAAATGGTGGCACCCAGGATACACAGGTTTATGACAAACTGACAACTAGAAACCTGTCCAGTTATAATCAAAATGGTCACCCAAAGCCAAGAGATCTGAATACCAGCTTTGTTCATCTAATATCTCATAATCCTGTAGATGAAAATAGACCAAGTTATGCCTTCAAGGGTGGAACGTTACTCCTCCAGAAGACATTTATGCCAGACACTGGTGAATCTACAAATAGACAATCCATTGTTCCGTTTAAATCCATTTCCAGGCAAGGGAAGGAATTTAATTCAGATGTTTCCTATTCTAGACAACGATGGCACTTTAATAAACCTGACACAATACTCTTGGAAAGAAGTAATCATGGTGCCCTTTTGAAAGAACGTGAATTCCTTGACCAGTATAGGAAGAGAAAGAAGCTGCAGGGTGTTTTCTATCAAATTACGCAATTATATAATGATGAGCTGGAGGAAAAGACAGACAATGATGCAAACCGCCTTGAGAGACCATCATCACAGAAGAGAAATCAATATATCGTGTTGGTTCACCGTGTTAAGAAATCTGTGAATGAAGCTCAAAATAGTTCAAGTAAGACTTCTAAAAGAAGAGATAATTTTGTCAGTCAACAGTTGTCCTCTGTTGCACCAATCCAAAAAACAAATAATGATAAAGTACAGGGTGTAACTGGTGGTTCGGAATCAGATAAAAAAAGTGATTCCGTAAAACATGACAATGTTTTGCTCTCTGGTAATTCAACCAGTGCTTCTAAAACTTCATCAAGTTTGCCAGCTACAGATTTTGTTAAACAGACTAATGGTGTTGAGATGGTAACATTAAGTACCACTTTAGATGTGAAAACAAACAAAGTTTCTAATGTGCCCAGTTTTTCAGCAAGCATAGTTGATGATAAGCCATCTACAGCTAGCAGAGTTAATGATAAGTCTTCAACACAGTTTCCAGATGGTGGCCTAGAGAATCTGTCTAGTAGTACTACAACTGTTTCAGTTAAAACATCTCCAGAATTTGATGATAATTTGAAACATCCAGAGATTAGAAACACCTCCAGTGTTGGTTCAAACAATGTTCGAACTGTGGTCACTACACCTGGACATATGACATCTCCACATGAAAACCGTGAACATGATGCATATATCTCAACTTCAAGTCCAGTCCACTATACAGAATCAGTTCAACGGGGCCAGACAACAAGCATTCCAAAACTAGATCCTTCAAAGCAGTTGAGTCAGAATTTAGTACAATTGATTACCTCCACTACCAAACACATAGAACCATCTGCTGAAAACTTAAAAACTGCACAGAACACTAAATCTTTCCAGCATAGTACTGAAGCCAGTATTTTACCTCTGCCAACATCCAACAATGCTTCAAAACAGGAAGATCCTCCAGTGCTGACAACTGTAAATGGTTTCATGTCAAATTTGCCTGCAACAATTGTCACATCTTCAAAATCAGCTACAGAGACAGCTACAGAACCAGCTACAGAACCTTCAACATCTCAAAAATCATCACCTGAACCTGGATTATCATCACAGTCAGGTTCATCACCAGGGCCAGTCCCTGCGATAAGTCTAGAATATGCAAACAGAACTGATGTGTCCACTGACAATACACAGTCATTCCCTTCTGCAGTAACTGAAGGAAGCACATTAACAACAGCTAGTGGCATCAGTCCTGAACCAGCAACATCAAGAAAAAAGAGCAGTACTGTTCTAGTGACTAGTACTAAGCCAGTGTTTGAAGGAAGCAGCCCAGAGACAGCAGAATCTGGAAGCAGCAGCCTAGAACCAGTAACAGCTGAGGGAAGTAATTTTGGGTCTGTAACATTCAGCTCTGTGCCCTCAATCAGTGCCACATTTGTAGAGACTGCTGTTGGCAAGGTGACTGAAACAGCATCCACTAAAATGTCAGTTGATACAGCAAGTCCAGTAACCCAAGCTACAGAAGCAAATCCAAACCAAAATAGCACCATAGCACTGACGGTGGTCATACAGACATCTACATCTAGTGATCCTCAGACCAGCTCTGTTAATAATGTAGAGACAACACATGTTACAACTTCTAAGGCAGAAGTCACAAATACACCATCTTCCAAGTCCAAAGAAGAACCAGTAGCAACCCCAGAACCCACCCCAGAATCTAATCCTGGGACCAAGAACCCATATGCGACAATGGAACCCCCTCAAGGTATAGCAGAGCCTGGTCCTGACTGGAAGTTGGCCAAGAAGAAGTGGAAGTTTGCCTGGCCAGCACATCTCTACCTGTTTGGCAGTGTTTTCACACTAATAGCAGTTTTTGTCATTGCCAGCATGATTCAGTTGTGGCAGATAAACCGCTTGTTGAGTCGGCGATACTTCTTCACATTAAACTTGTTGATATTTTACTTCTGTGCCATGAGAGCATTCTACTTGTTCTTTGATGGATACAATTCAAATGGTGCATTCCCAGACGTGCTGCAATATTTCCTATACAGCTCAGTTTTCCCGTGTTTGACATCTGCCTTCAGTATTCTATTGTTTTCACTGCTGACAGCAACACAGATGCAGCTTGTTCCTCCAAGAATTCAAAAACTGAAATATTTAATTGTGATAATTTTATTTCATTTTGTTGTTCAGATTTCATCAGATATTATTATGGGGCTGTCATCGGGAGCTAGGATGATGCTGTTTATGTGTCAGCTCCTCTACATTCTCTGGGGCCTGTTTCTCTTCTGTGGATATACCTATGTTTTTAGAAGACTGTACTACTCTGCAGTGAAAAGACAGAAGACATTTCAGTATATGACAGCAGGTAAAAGTTATCTAGATGAGTCTAATTCTGAACGTAAAAAGTTCACTCTGAGTTTGGCTGTGAAGGTGACGTTGCTTGCGGCCGTGTTTGGGTTAGTTACGGTCATACTGGAGGTGTATTCTATAGTCAGTGTGTATGGAGTAATGTCTGACAAGCAGCCGGAAGCATGGGCTTGGTGGATTTACCACACAGCACTCCGACTCACCGAATGTCTTATGTGTCTGACGATGAGCTACATTGCCTCGCAGCCTTTCCGGTACAATCAGAAGTACACGCACTGTTTTTGTTACATGTTGTGTGCTCCATGTTTAGAAATGTCTTCGTGTAATCATACTGGCATTAATGATTCACTGGGATGGGACAATGATCAGGTTGATCTTCACATGTCTGCCAGCCGGACAAACGGACAGATGAATGGAAAGAAAAAGGTACATATGAGTGACACAGCTAGCATTGTTCCTGTTGTTGTTCAACCTAGCAGTGGAGAACTGTCGAGACCAACATCGTTACTTATCATAGAGGATGGGTACGTTCGTTTTCAGACTGATAATGACATCAATAAGATAGTGGACAGCTACACCGGGGGACCGAGACAGGAGATGCTGACGTTCAAATCAGGAGATGGAATTATTAATGGTGCTTACTTGATGATGGAGGATCCTTTCAGCTTTGACAGGGCATCCTCCCACGGTTACACAAGGAAGAGTAGTTTAGCCAGCAGTGTAATGTTCCGCCCTCCATCTTCTCTCAGTCTCGCCGACAGTATGGACATGGAGATAGACAAAGCATTTCGCAGTCTGCGTGACACCAAAGGTTCTGACATTGTTACCGACAGTGCATCTTCGTGTGGGACTCTGACAAGACCTTCGTTTCGAATCAGCGACAGTGTCGAGAGATCCACCATAGAAGCTTACCTCGAGGACCAGGCATCTCACCCGCTGCCCATGCTCAGAAGGTCAAGGTCAGCTCTCGGTGATATCAGTGATGAGAAGAGGGAATCTTGGCGACAGAAGCTGTTCAGGAGCCGGAGTGATAACTCAAACTACATAAAAACAAAAGACCTGGACAATCTGAAGTACTTCTCACTGCTGGATTTTGAGCGCCAGCATGAGATGGATGAACACTTGAAGGTTGGCAAGTCGGTCAGTGGTCAGTATTCGTCTGATGATACATTCAATGGAAATGATAAACCAGCAGCTGATCACAGCCTTGACAGTGGGGCAGCAAGGCGCTTACTGACCAGCAGCTCGGATTCAGATGAAATCGAAGTCTGACTTGATACTGCAGATAATATTAAGATGATGTTTCTGGTTATTAGATTAAGATGAAATCAAAGTCTGACTTGATACTGCAGGTAATAATATTAAGATGATGTTTCTAGGTACGATTCAGATGAAATTGAAGTCCGACTTGATACTGCAGATAATATTAAGATGATGTTTCTGGTTATCAGATTCAAATGAAATCAGTCTGACTTGATACTGCAGATAATATTAAGATGATGTTTCTGTTTATTAGATTCAGATGAAATTGAAGACTTAATGCTGCAGATGATAATAAGAGTTCATTTCCAAAAGGTGATATAAAGCAATTTCCAGATTTTTGAGTTAAGCAATGAAGGTCATCAAAAGGACAATAAAGTTTACATTAAAACGTGATCTATGCCCATGTTTCATATAATATATACCGGTGCTACATCATGTTGCAACAAAATCATGTTTTTTCTCAAAATGACGTAAATGGACATATAGCATTTTGGAAATTAACTTTTTATATTAAAGGGACATGCCCTAGTTTTTAAACACTAAGGCATATTTTTGACTATTAGAGCCGTGTTTGATAACTGAAATCAGACATATTTAGATTTTATCGTTTAGATTATCCATTTCTGTACAGTAACAGTTATGGAGTCAAGCTTTATCTATTTCTAGAAGGTAAGTCACCATTTCAAAGTCACAGACTCATCTTTCACTCAATTGTAACTTTATCCAAATTTGTTACAGGTTTGTAGATTAACTAAAGTTGGTGTTAATGTTCATGAGTTGAAACTAGGTCTGTCCCTTTAAGATGATGTTTCAAGTTATGATTCAGATGAAATTGAAGTTTCTCAATGTAAACTGTGCATTTAATGCATTTCAGGTATTTTGGCAGCACATTTTAAATATGAGTAAAATTTCATATTCATTGTGTTACTTGGGCCAGCCTTGTGGTTCTTGGTGTCCTGGCCACATATTTTTAAAGCTAGTTTAGTACTACGATATTGTAAAACCATATCCTAGACCTCGGTTGTTTTATAATATCTTAGCACTAATATAGTTTTGAAAATATGGCCCTTGTCATTAGAAGTGTTGTGTGACTTTAATGAAAAGAGGTAACCTTTTAGAGGTTTTTGCTGTTCTGCATTAGCATCAACCAATATAATATTTGTAACCTCGGGGCATTTGCTTCTCCTGCTTTTATTGGATATTTTTATTTTTAACTATTTCTGCACAAGTGTTTATAGTAAATAATCAAACATCAATAATCAAATAGTATATATTAGGAGAATTCTACAAGGTGGATTCTTCAAAATAGTTCACAATCACAAACAAATTACATACTTCATAGAAAAGTCATGTTAATGTGGAGACTTGTGGTTTTTTGTACGGTACTTTTCACCAATAATTTTTTTTTTTAACAACACCACTAGAGCACATTGATTAATAATCATCGGCTATTGGATATCAAACATTTGATAATTTTAATATACAGTCTTAGAGAGGAAACCTGCTACATTTTTCAATTAGTAGTGAGGGATCTTTTATATGCACCATCCCACAGACAGGATGGCACATACTACGGCCTTTGATATACCAGTCGTGGTGCACTGGCTGGAACAAGAAATAGCCCAATGGGCCCACAGATGAGGACCAATCCTATACCGACCACACATCAAGCGAATGCTTTACCACTGGGCTATGTCCCGCCCCTCCACCAACAAAGTGTATGTACACAGTAAGTATCATCCTTGTTTCAAAAACAGGGCTATAAATAAACCGCACTACATAGTTTTCCCATCCCATGTTGTTCATTGCATAAGTTTATAATGCACAAAAATATTATATCACGAGACCAATTAATGGTTGAGTGGTATAAGTCTTATGCATTATAAATATTTGTAATTAATAACATGGGAAAAACAACTAGTATGTGGTTCTGTATTTATTACAAACCACATTTGTATTATTAACAAAAGTTCAGTTAAATAACATAACTTTCTTAGACTGTCAAGTTAGTTGAATTTTATGGAACTGACAGAATGTTGAGTGTCCTGGCTAGGAACATGTCTTTCGAGTGAACGTGTTAACTACAAATACAAGATTTTGTATTAGGTCATATACATGTATATTCAATAAAATATTTTTTATTGCACGGTCAGAATGGTCTTCATTATAAGTGTTCATATTTGAGACAGCTTTATGACAACACCAAAGAGATTCTTATGGTTTAGTGAAATTGATAATCATGGTGTATACATTGTTGTATTGCATGCAAATCAATGTTGTTATCTCAGTCTGATTATGTTAATAACACTTACTATAGTTTTTCACACTATTTGTTTTTTCTTCAGACCTTGTATTTATACATGTATCAAGAGTTGTATCTGAATTTACAACTTGAAAGAATCTTTAATGTTGTACGATATAAATGTATAGTTTGTCACAAGCACAAATTAATGGTGATTATTAGCAAGGATAGAACACAGAAAAGTCAACTGTGTTGAGCAGCCATCAAAGTGAGTGACCTTTTGAACAGGTGGTTGTTTAATACAGGTTAGTTTATAATATATTAGATGATTAATAATAAAAATGGCCTTTTGAGACAGGTGGCTGCTTAACACAGGTTAGTTTATACTATACTTCAAGTATGCAGGTTGGATGCCTTTTAAATAGTTACATAGTCAAAAGATGTAAAAAAAAAAAAGTTAGTTTGTTTTGTTTAATGACAGCACTATAGAGCACATTGATTTATTAATCATTGGCTATTGGGTGTCAAACATTTGGTAATTTTTACATACACGTTTCCATTAGTAGCACGTAGAGAGGATGGCACATACCATGGCCTCTGATATACCAGTCATGGTGCACTGGCTGGAACGGGAAATAGCCCAATGGGCCCACAAATGGGGATCGATCCCAAACTGATCATGCATCAAACAGGCACTTTTACCACTGGGCTACGTCCTGCCACCGTCAAAAGATGTAATGCCAATAATGTGCCCCCAGTTCGCAAGGCTCTCTTAAACAACACTGCATTGTCGCGGCAAGTCTTTTCCTTGCATTGCACTGCGAGATGGCAAGTTGTGAGAGTTTATTCAGTTAGACCCAGGTCACACACTGACCTCAGTCTGCTGTTGATCCAGGGTCTTTAATCGTCCTCAAATGATAGTTTACAGAACTAATCTTCCAATGTTTTCCAGGAAATTCCTCCAATATTTGTTTTCCCCTCATTCTTTTTCAGTAAAACAAGCTTCAATGACAGCTTTATCACCTTCAATGAACAGCATTTTATAAATCTTGGAAGGATTAATCTATACTATCAGAGGTTTTCCAGTGAAAAAAGTCCTAACATAATCCGATATCAGTGATAGGAAGGAAATGTTTTATTTAACAACGCACTCAAAACATTTTATTTACGGTTATATGGCGTCTGACATATGGTTAAGGACCACACAGATTGAGAGAGGAAACCCACTGTCACCACTTCATGGGCTACTCTTTTCGATGAGCACCATCCCACAGACAGGGTAGCACATACCACAGCCTGTGATATATCAGTCATGGTGCACTGGCTGGAAGGAGAAATAACTCGATGGGCCCTCCAATGGGGATCAATCCCAGACCGACCAATATCAGTGATAGATAGCATTTGACTAATAGGTGTTATCACAGTGAGACAGTGACACGAGCTCTGCACCAGACATACACCACGCTAAACACATGTGATTCCAGCATTACATCTTCGGACATGCAATCTTAATTGTGTCACTATTTAAAAGGTATTGGACATGCATACTTAAAATGTTTACCCCATAATACACATATAATATCCTAGTACAAATACGTTTCAAGTTATTGATCAATAAAATGAAGAGGTACATGCAGGTTTGGAGTTTTTAAAATCATTATTTGAGGGTGGTGGGTTGGGGGGAGGGAGATAGAAGGGTAGTACCTGATATATTTATGTCTCTTTTCTTATCACCAAAACAAACTTTTCACCAATGGGTTTATTAAATATTGGTAATAATCTGCACTATTATATTAATACCATCTAGACTTTATGAACCGTTTATTTTCAGTATTAGTCTATAATGAATCTTCAGTGACTGCTCAGCATGAAAACTGTAGTAACTTTGTGTTTCGGTTTCTATTTCCAATGTACTTGTATTTAGTGCATTATGTGTTCATCAAATATTTTTCTCATAAATTTAGGTATACTTTTTGTGCATGTTTTAAACTTTTCAAATACCAGTGGATACTAATGATAGACAACACAGTTCACTGCCAAGTACACATTTTGATGTTGCCAAAAACAAGTGTACAAGTTTAACATTGAAAAACATAACAAAGCTGGTGGTGTTTTGTTTTAGTGTGTCAGCTGCATGTTATGTTTTGTTTACATAGCTTTGCTGTTTATATATGTATTTCATTTGAGTCATTTATTATGCATGTCCATTGCAATACTTGACAAACCATGTTATTTATTTTTTTGTATTGATCAATAATACTCTGGTTACTATGGTAAGATAAAAACACCGACTGCACCACAACTTTGATATTGTTATTAAAAAGTTGAAAATATATAGTGGTGTTTGTTTTATTAATTTGCAAAAACAAAAGCCACAATAACCCACACAGATTTAAAATTGGTGTATATGGGGGGCATGCCAGCCACTCTAACTGCTACAAATTGTTTAAAGCTCACTGCAAACCTTTGCGACATGTAATTTTAGTGACAAAAATCACACATGAATTGCACCGAGTACTACCCTGTGATGAGATTTTTCTTGCTTGTGACTAAATTGCTCGGATCAAACATTTGATTTTGTTCCAAGTATGCATGCATGCATGCAACTAAATTTGTATACTAAAAGGCCAAAGTTATTGTGACATGGATTGTTTGGAGTATTTGTGAATGGATTTATGGATGTAAACCAGATAAAATGTGCATGAAACAGCTCGAAGAAATGCAACCAAGCAGTTGTTACAGCGATTGCATGCTTTGTGCAAGAAACATGGAATATTCAAGAGAAATCCTGTCCATTATTCACCATAAAAGGTCAGACATTCAGTCACAAATCATTGCCACTCTCTGCAGCCTTCAGAAGTCCAGAAGTCAGAAAAACACCATTAGTGACACCAGAACATCGATGTCGATGTCTCCAGTGGTGCAGACAGCACCTTACTGGAGATGTGTCCTCTTCACTGAGGAATCCCATTTCCTTCTCCACAGATCTGACGTCGGGACACACGTCTACAGACGTCAAGGTGAACATTACGTCACGCCATGTGTTCTTGAAGGGGATCATTTTGGAGGTTGTGGCGTTATGATATGGGGTGGAATTACAGCCACAAGCCAGACCCAGATGGTTGTGATTGAAGGCAATTTGAATGCTCTGAGGTACCGACATGAAATTTTGCAACAACTGTGTTACCGTTATCTGAATCAGAACAATGTTGATGTGCTACCTTGGCCTGTCAGGTCTCCGGATTTGTCACCAATCTAACATGTCTGGGATGAAATGGAGCGACGCATGTGACGTCGTCCAAATCCTCCAACACTGCAGGAACTCCGTTGATCCTTCCTCAGATCTTGAATGGCATTCCCAGGAACTTTCTCCAGCATTTAGTGGCCTCAATGAGACGACGGTGCCAGGCCTGTATCAATGCTCAAGGTGGACACACTCACTACTGTGTAAACTTCGCTCTGGACCCCCTCTAGTGATGGGGCTCATTTGCATATGGCAGGTGCACCCTTTCCATGGACTATTGCTCATTTCCATACCTTCAGACATTTCTCTTCCATGTTATAACGTTTCATACACGGCAGTAAAAACTTATCATCAATTATCTTTGTCTTTTGTGTGTCACAATAACTTTTGCCTTTTAGTATATGTTGCACAGATCTGTGGCAGGCATATAATGATGCAGCAATTATAAAATGTCAGTCCTGTCCTGGACAGAGGAGTTTGCCAAGGCTGGCACTTGTACCCATGACAGGCATGTACTACAACAGCTTACTCTGAATGTGCATGTAAAACCCTATGACATGACATAAAATGTCAAACTTGGCAGTGTATGGTTCATCAGAAGAAGAAACCCTGCCTGCCTGGGTTATTCTTTAGTAGCAATCTGTCTGGTGGATGCACTGCCCAAACTGACAATACATAACAGAAGGAAGGAAATGTTTTATTTAATGATGCACTCGACACATTTTATTTACAGTTATATGGCGTCGGACATATGGTTAAGGACCATACATATTGAGATCTAGAAAACACACTGTTGCCACTTCATGGGCTACTCTTTTCGATTAGGGATCTTTTATATGCACCATCCCATAGACAGGATAGCACATACCACAGCCTTTGATGTACCAGTCGTGATGCACTGGCTGGAGCGAGAAATAGCCCAATGGGCCCACCGACAGAGATCAATCCCAGACTGACCACGCATCAAGCATACACTTTATCACTGGGCTACATCCCACCCGATACATAACAGAACCCTTGAGAGACTGTGATCAGATGTAAGTTATTTGTATGTGCACTTGATTCCATATTGTCTATTGTCCATCTGCTGAAATTGATTGGTGCAAACAGACTTGACTAGACCCGCTTGCAGACATTAAAATCCCCTGTACAATCCAGTTGAATTTGGCAGACAATGGATAACTTATGTAGAAGCAGGTGCAGATGAAAAAGATTGATAAATCCCACCGTGTCCTTAGTATAGCACTCGTTGACCCCAGCTTGGACTAGGGAAAAGGTGAAGACAATATCAAAGCCATGATCATTTGCATCTTTGTGCCACCAAAACTACACCCAACATTGAAGATGCCCTCTTGACTCGTCCAGGGGCGCAGTGTGATCTGAACACGGGAGACTGGGTCAAATATGAAACTAGTGGACACCTGTATCAACAGCCTAATATTGCACTGTACAAAAATTGTTGAGCACCCCCCCCCCCCCCCCCCAACCCTGTCACCATACATTAACACTTACCAAGGCTAAAGTTAAGGTAGGTGTTTTTTTGTTAATGACATCGCTAGAGTACATTGATTAATTAATCATGAACTGCTGGATGTCAAACAGTTGGTAGTTCTGACACATACTTTTCTGAGGAAATGTACTACATTTTCCCTTTAGTAGCCATCTTTTATATGCACTTTCCCCATGGACAGGACAGCTGCACATATGGCTTTTGATGTACCCGTTGTGGGATACTGGTTGGGACAGGGTTTGCTGAAGAGGCTCCACCATGAGAGCCAAACACCTGAAGCCAGCATTCTATTGACTGAGCCAAGTTATAAATCTGTGTATTGTTGCTATCAATAGTCATCGTCAACAACCTTCATACAACATAGAAGTATGTAAACATGATTTATCATTCATTCAGTTATATCAATCATTTGTCCTTATATCAAACTAAGGTTTAAGCATGCTATCTTAAGCATGCACCATCCCACAGACAGGATAGCACATACCAGTTGTGGTACATTGGCTGGAACAAGAAATAGCCCAATGGGCCCACCGACGGGTATCGATCCTAGACCGACTGTGTGTGAGGTGTTCACTTTACCACTGGGCTACGTCCCGCCACCTTAATAACCACTAGTCTACACCACCAAGGCCGGTTCACATTTTATCAATACATACCAGCATAATAGCAATCCACTTATTTGTTTTATAATGCAGAAATATTTTTGTTTGCGTCGCATAGCTAATACATATTGACAAACAATATCAAGAATGGCCTATAGTGGTAAGACAATGCGGTTCATCTATCCTAAATTGTTAAATAAAATTTGTACACTTAAAACTGCAGCTTTAAGGCAAATTTGGTTCCCTTACTGAATCTTTACATATAAGCATACCACTGGCATAGGAAGTGGGGGGTAAGTGCTCCCCCCACCACTTTTCAGATATTTTGCTTTATAATAATGTAAAAGTGTGTAAATATAAGTGTGCCTCCCACCCCCTTTTTGGCACCTTCCTACGCAAATTGCATAATGGATCAAGTAGGAGGGCATTACTAATGTTTTACACTAATATAATGAACTACCTTCAGTGAATTGGGGGCCAGATGTCCGTCAATGCCTCGGCTGGATGTGTTTGAACCTGGACTGGATAGAGCACAGTAGTAGAATAGAACACATTATTGTTTGCAAAGTCATGTTCTGTATCTGGAGGCTAGAGTTACCAGTGCATGAATATGTATTACTGTTTTGTAAATTTAAGTGATCTTTATATATACTATTCATCGAAATGTGTTATGTTAAGTAGTAAATCACTGGTTCAATATAAAGTTGACAATTAAGACCATTAGTGATATTTATCTAACAATTCATCTGAGCACGATGATTTGCATCGGTATTAACCACACCTCTGGCCTTACATGTAAGCTAGTAAGACATGGAATGTAACCGGAGTCTTCTCTCCCATTATATACGAGGTAGTTGGTTGTAAATCAACACAACAAATGAGAAATATACGCAGTTAATGCTGATTTCCACTTGTCACCCATAACAAATGCCTGGAACATGTCCTAATGGTTTTCTACTCTATAACATTTTTACAGCTGGTTTTTCACTAAAAAGAGGAAAACTTGAGTAACATTTACTAGGACAGAAAAGGAAAGAAAGTTAAAGTCTGTTTTGTTTAATGACACCACTAGAGCACATTGATTTATTAATCATTGGCTACTGAATGTCAAACATTTGATAATTTTGACAGTCTTTGAGAGGAAACCCACTACATTTTTGCATTAGTAGCAAGGGATCTTTTATATGCACCATCCGACAGACAGGATAGCACGGCCTTTGATATATCAGTCATGGTGCACTGGCTGGAATGAGAAATAACCCAATGGGCCCACCGACAGAAAAGGAAAGAAAGAAAATATTAAAGAAGGGTGCACTCAACACATTGTAATTACTGTTATGTGGTGTCAGTCATATAGTTAAGGACCAAACAGATAATGAGAGGAAACCTGCTGCTGCCACACAATGGGTTAAAATTTCCGATTAGCAGCAAGGGATCTTGTATATGCAATATCCCACAGGCAGGATAGTACATACCATGGCCTTTGTTAAACCAGTTGTGGAGCACTGGCTAAACAAGAAATAGCCTAATGGGCACACCAATGGGGATCGATCCTACATGGACTGTGCATCAAGCAAGTGCTTTACCACTGGATAACATCACACCCTTGGAAATTTTAATTACTATTATCTTGTGTCAGCTATAAGGTTAAAGTCCATTTTCATTAGTTGAAACTAGGGTGTGCGAATTTAATTCACGTCTAGTTATTTATTTTTTAACACGTAAATGGTCTATGGAATACAAAATTAACAACTGACCATATATTTAAAAAATAATTAACAAAGAGGAACAACACAAATAGTTTATCAACAATGTATAAACTGAATATTTTGACAACAAATATACATGCCACATGTACATAATATATAATATATATATATATATATATAGATCTATGTATATATAATATACTAAAACACTGTGTGCTAAATGTAAAACCGTAAATGCCGGAATGATTATAACACACAAAACAAAGAGACATATTTCTGTTTTGATATTCAGTATGGTTTTCCCACAAAGTGAATACAACTGGTATAGCATATTTTACACACAAGAAAAAGAACAGGAAGTAACGTATACTGGCTCCATATGTGGAAGATTTCGGCAGTTTAAGTGAACCAATGGAAGATATTTGAGCTGTGATGAGCAGGGCATGCCTGGTGTCAATGTTAAAGGGACTAACCTCAGTTTGTAGCCATAGAAAAAGGACAAATTAATCTACTCATATTACATCTGGGTAATTAAGACATGAACAAAAAGACAACTTGTTTGTAATATTCAGTCTATATTAATAAATACATGTAGGTTTCCAGGCTATGAATTTGGGGATTTTTAATTGTGTTTTTTTTTTAATCTTACCGGAATTGTAAACATGACAATGTAGACATTCTGGGATTTCATTTCATAATCATACACTTCTAACCCCAAATCTGGAATTTATGAAAGCAGATACATGCTGAATTCACCGCCTGGATTCCTTTTGACATATTTTATTTTAAGTTTTGTTTGTAATCCTTACATATAAGGCAATATTAGCTGAAAACTTTTGCAATGGATACACACTCAGGACAGTCCACTTAGTAATATATAATCATGTCGTCTATTTTTAATCAGATCTTACTTTTCACTCTACCTTCAAAGTCTTGACTAGAAGATCTGATGTGAGCCAATGTCAGTCTCTGTACAATCATTCCATGTTTGAATGCTTGTTACATGGATGTTAATTTTCAGCATTTTGTCTGAAATCAGGTTTTTTGTTGTGTAATTTTATCCAAAATACTGTTTAAAAAGACTCTTTAATTTACATAACTATGGTATAGAATTTTCAGCTTTTTAAAATATCATTTCTGCTTTTAAAGTTTTATTTTCAAATGGTTCTCACATCCATGTTGTTAAGCTGTATGTACTGTTGGAATAATGTTGTTACACCTTCCACTTGATATGTACATATATGTTGTATTTTACTTGTGCAACTGATGAGCTGTAACAGCTCAAAGTTAAATAAAGAATTGAACTGAAAAAAGTTTCTGTCAGCAGTGTTTTTATTAGTTGAATGAAAGGCTAAATCATCAGGACACTACAACACTGGCTCTGGTTAGATTTACTGCAATAAAGGCAGCTTGGCAGTAAGATAAGATTTCAACTAGACTGAACACAGGACTTCTTAACTTGCAGGTACATACTACAAACCTTGTCATAAAACAATTGAGGGGAGTTATTAATTGCTCCCCTAACTTGGATTATGAGGAGCTACATGTATTTAAGGGTTAACTTTATAATTAAATTATGAATTGTGAGCTGCACAGTTTAACTCTATTTCACTGTATTCCCAATAACGAGTAAAATGTTATTCATCCTTTTGCTTTCACTAAAACGCTGCAAAGTGTCTTACAAAATACCCATGCTGAATTTTATTTAAAAACAAGGACGCTGTACATGTGCAACCCCTTCAATTGCCCATGGCAATCGGCAATGCCGTGGAGTTTTTAATTATCCACAGCACTTTTTGCCTTGAACTATATTCAGGGTTTATTTCAATGGCATGTTTTTTTTGCCGTGGACATTTTGTTAATTGCAGGGATTGATGTGACATTATTTGAATGTTTTCAGAACATCCATTATAGAGCAGATGAGGAAAATCATACAAATTATGTCACTATTCACGAAAATTAACTCTTGATATATGACTACAGCTTGGCAAAACATGTTTGTCTGGTTTTAACTTTTCTTTATTATAAAGTCAACCTTTAAGATACTGCCATATTAATACACATGCTAAGGGGAGCTAAAAATGAGCCTAGTTGAACTAGTGTCATGGACGTGATGGGTGGTAGCTCCTGTCAGACGGCAAGGTCTTATACTGAATATGCCACAAACATACAGGGACACATAAAATATAACATGAATCTCCACACACAATGTGCCGCATTGATGAAATGTGTGACAATTTCAAGGTTTTTTAAAGCCTAGACAGTATTTAACTACAATTATACTCTACAATAAAATCTAACTTTAGTTATAGAAATCAGAATCATAGAAAAACAAGTATACAAACTTTTCAAAGCCTACATATATAGCAAAAGTATCCAATCTGTAAATGTTATAATTATAACTAGTTCAAAAGTAAATGACTAAAAATCATGACTACAAGCATCCAGTGAAGAATGATGGAACTACATGTATTATGTCAAAGGTTTTGTGGCAATGGAAAAGTATTCAAAAGGACAGCAGAGAGATGATCACAATCACATACTAGTATATCTATACCGGGGGTAAATAGTTCAACAGTAAACAAGAATTCTATGGAATTAAATGTCTCACCCACCATAAACTGTTTTGGTGAATAAAGAAATAATCTGGGATGTAATATTCAGGATTAATCTAGTTTAAAAAAATAATAATACAAAAATTAATTAATTAAATAAATTATATTAAATTTTAAAATTAAAAAAAAAAATCATAAATTTTAATTTTTAAAACATGCATTCATAGAAGCAATGATGTCACAAACAAAGTTTCATTACAGTTTGCGATGTCAGAAACCAAGTTTCATTAGAGTTTTCAAAGTCAGAAACCAAGTTTTATTAGTTTGCAATGTCACAAACCAAGTTTCATTATAGTTTGCGATGTTACAAACCAAGTTTCATTACAGTTTGCAAGAAATGGGATTTAAACACAACAACTTAATGGTGAAGCTAAACACAAAAGTTGATGACATCGCCACTGGCAAATCTCTCTCTCTCGCCTTTTTACATGAACTTCATCAAGGCAGAACAAAAACACAAAGGTAAAAACTAGCCCAGGTTTACAGTGGATAGAAGACAGTGTTAACCCAGGTTAAATCTCAGTGTTGTGTAGAATATACACAGATTTAATTGTGGTTAAAATAATGTGCCTTTCGGGGGGGGGGGGGGGGGGGGGGGGGGGGGGGGGGGGGGGGTTTACTCCTGACTTATGTTAAATCACTTTCCATGTTGTCAAGATTATTTTACATTTGACCTTAATTTAAGTTTCAAATCTAGTAACTTGAGGAATGACTACAATATCAACAGAATCTAATGTGGGTGAGGTTTGGCAGGTGTGGAATGGGTGAGGGTGTCTTTTTTATATATATATACTAACATTAGTAATTACTATCACATGTAAAGACTGAAAACAATTAAGAATTTAAAATTTCTCAACATGAAAGGTCGATAACAAAACACAGTTTAAGAAACAAAATTTCACGTTGACATGTGGTATTACAAATGCACACAACACATTTTAAGTACTGTATTCTTAAATTTATGTTAATTTCTTGTAATTTGTTAGTGTTATCAGGAAAATATTGGACAATATCATTCAAGGAAAATTGTATATTTGTTGTATAAAACCGAGGTAGATTAAGCACTTTACAACATTTGGTTAAAAACATGCCTACTTTTAATTAATTATTTCATATAAATCTATGAAGAACAAAATTATTTTTTGGTTTTATGATGTTCTTTAACACATTAACTTAATGTTTATTATTCATTGTTAATTACATGTACATTTACTACATGAAATTTGATGAGGCAACAAATGTATGAACTTACGTATGGATCATCTTCTACGCATAAAAACGCAAACTACACACTCGTGCAAAGGGATTTCCCTTTTCTAAATACACGTCACTGGTATAAGGCACATTACCCTGAAGCTCACATGGAGAAATCTTAAACTCTGTTACCAAATTAAATAACCTCACTGGTAATCAAACTATTAACCTAGGACTGCCAGCTTAATGACTGACCTTCACAATACTGCAAAACAAATAACAAGCACAATTTATATAATATTATTCTGAATAAACAATCTTCTATAAAACAATGTATCAAAAAAAAATTGTTAAAGAAAGGGAAATACATGTATGCCAAATCCTACTAATAAGGACCTTTGATATTAAAAAGAATAATTTTAAAAATCTACATTTTGAAAGCTCAATATTACATATACACATGTATATATAGATAGACTATTGTATGAGCGGGAGTGCTATACAGAATTTATGAAACAAGTTTGGGAATTATTTTATTCCATGAGTGAGGGATGTAAAATAATTCTCAAACAAATTTAATAAATTTTATATGGCCTTCCAGCAAATGTTATAATTTATTTATTATCCACAAACAATGATTTTCAACAAACGTTAAATATGATTGTAATCGCTTCACAATCAGTGTTAATAACCTTAAGCCATGTCAATTACAGTGATGTGGAATGGTGTCAAGTTCAGAAAGCGCAACTGTCACAAGCTTGCAGATGCAAAAGTGACTTGTGATGTCAGTAGTGTGCTATAACAATTTTCAAGGTATTGTTATGACCCAGGCAATAAAAATAGCATGGGGAAAATACGACATTTATGTAACCGTTTACTGAAGACCATATGGGTAATAAATATATATATATATGTTGGGGGTTTTTGGAAGTTAAAAAATTTCAACAGAATATAGTTCTAACTTGGGTTTTATTTTTAGAGAGATACATGTATATGGGATTGAAGACAAGGCAATAGGTTAGGTTTTTGTGGGTTTTTAAAAAATATATTCAGCTAAAAACAGGTAAAGGGAATTGAACACAGAGAGAGCTACATGATACTATGGTGCTTTAGTGGGTTTCGCTGCATTTTGTCAGGTGAGGAAATGATGAATCAAATACATGTAAGCCATACATTATACCTGCACCTGGTTATACAGATGGAAAGAATTAAACATACAAAATCAAGATGTAAAACTTTACAATTATCAACAGATTTCTCAAACACGAAATCGTGCTTAATCACAATCTGTATAACAGAATAACCATTAATTTAGCCCAAATTTAAACTTTAGAGACATTTCTGAAGACTTTTCTCTGGCTAGTTCATGTAAATAGATGTTCCTTTTTTATGCAATGTTTGAGACTGAAAAAACCAACTTGACACTGGGATAACAATGCTAGGCAGTGGAATGCTATATAATAAAAATCAACATAAGAATGATATGAAAATAGCAATCAATGAAAGAAGCTAGCAATAAAACCACTAGAAAAACAAAAAGTTAATTTGATGGTTTCAAAGTTTTACATACAATCCAATGAGTGTTATACATACATGTACATAGCATGTAGCAGAATGACATCATGAAATGGATGCAAACTAAAAGTTAATTTGATGGTTTCAAAGTTTTACATACAATCCAATGAGTGTTATACATACATGTACATAGCATGTAGCAGAATGACATCATGAAATGGATGCAAACAAAAAGGTAGGAATGTTATCTCGTATTGGACGGATGGACAAAACATCATTCATCAAATGAAATTACAAATGTCTGGAACAAGTGAAAATTATTAGAATTATATGTGTAAATCCTAGATCACATTAGACGACATGACTCAACTGGACGGTTGCATTGCATTCACACTATACGATGGCATCAGACTGGGACTGAAAATGTTCAATCGTGTCAAATTCCGCTTGGCCAAATACATTTTCTGGCACAGTTGGATTTGCGTCACGTCGTCTAATCTGACACAGCCTTAAGTCTGATAGATGTATCTTGTTTGACTAGATTTGTTGAAAATTAATGGCATAGCTTTTACTCAACACATTCATATTAACATTACCATATCCAGCCATATACACACACATACAGTATCAGCTCCAAATAAACACACCCGCAACCACATTTTAAAAAAGTCATATGTTTTATGCTTATTGGTCACTTGATTTTACAGCATACAATGTCAGCTACATATGGGCCTACAGCCTGTTTTCCGATCCACTTAATTCTTTAGTGGGAAAAAACCCCACCACTGAAATCAAAAGACCATTTAGCCTTTTTCTTGCTTTAAGAGACATTTATTTATAAAATGTACCGGGAACTTGACATATCAGTTAAAACATTTAGCATGTGTAAAATATTATCAATAGCTCATTGGCTTTCAAACATCTGATTATTATTATGGTTTTAATTTGATTATAGGTATTATTTTAAAGTATCACAGAAATTATTTCTTTCATTTTTCACACTAACAAATTGACTAGGTACTTTTTGTCTGTGACCAGTAATCGATAACTTGAACTTACACACAAATAGTCTGACTAGAAAGGATAAGAACACATTCTTGTGTTATCATACAAAAACCACAAGGAGAATACTGTTGGAAAAAGAGCAAATTGAAATTTTAAAAAAGTTTGCGGAAGTTTGTTAAACAAAACAGTTCTTTGAGCAAATGTTTTCACTTGACTTGTGCACCGCATTCTATCACTAATAAATGGATCTCTGATCTAACATACTGCCTTCTATTATTACCAATCTATAATTATATGAACTACTACTTGTATATATACCAATAGTTGTCTGGAAAAAAAAACCAATTACATTTTTGGCGCATTGCATTCTATCAATGAAATATATATGTGACTGATCACTACTGTAAGCTATGAGCTGTATAAACGAGTAGCTGTATAAAAATCAGTCTGACCGATACCAAATCTTACTAATCACTCCTTGTCACCTCCTCAGACTAAACAACAACATGTCCTGCTGATTATTTAATGCATCAATCTTTTGGCCGATTTACGTCAGCAGTGATTTGATTACATGGTTCATACAGAAATTTCAAACCTAAATTTAGGTAGAAGAAATGTTTAATTCTCAGAGCCCGAAGGGTCAGAACTGGTGCCAACAACACTGACTGGTTAGGGCCCCATTCCATAAAGCTATCTGAGCACTAAGATCTCCATAACTACATAGTTATTCTAGGCACTTATAGTTCATCCCGTCTTCAAACCAAAATATTTTTTATAAATAATTTCAGTTTCAGAAAGACCATAGGTTGATCTTAGCTCTAACATCTTATCCTATTAGTCCATCCCATGAAGAACATCTTTTTTTGTGCTATGCAATTTGCTACAAGTTATTTAATTCTGAGCCGATTATTTTCTAAATTGGACACAAAAATAGTATTTTTTTCTTATTTCCAAAACACTTTTACTTTTCTTCTTACGTCAAACCAAACTGAAACTATTTACAAAAATAATTTTTGTAGGATGTGATGGACTATAGATTTATTGTTAGGAGATACGATCATTAGATGGGAAGGAGGACAGTGAAATCTGATTTCAGTGAGACTGTGTATAAAAAAACAAAAAAAACCTAGATTGTCTCCCCTTGCTGTTCACACTGGAAGTCGGGTAACGGAGAAGTCTGGCACACTCATGGCTCGGTGTTCTCGATGTTGCGTGTTCTGCATCTCGACATCTTCGATCCCATCACTGCCTGCCGTCGGCTCCACGCGCGGACTGATCCTGATCCTCAGGTTGGAGAGACTCATAGTCCGTTTGGCCATCCACTCCATCATGCTCTCCTCGTGCGGCCGGTGCTCGATCACCTGCAGGACGCACGAGCGCATGATGCGGGCGATCTCGTTGACGGGGTGCTCGCGGATCATGGCGTCGCGGAACAGCGCAATGATCTTGCCGCACTCCACCTTGTTCACCTTGTAGCACAGCTCCTCCAGTTCGAGTCGCTCCAGCTGCGGGATGTCGTACGTCTTGGGCATCACGCTCACCAGCCAGCTGTAGTCGACGCCCGTCTCCTGGCGACGACGCTCGGCATCCTGTTCGCGGTGCATCGACTCCAGCTCTTTGATCTGGTAGTCCACCTCAGCCAGCAGCGAGTCAGCAATGGCCAGGTGCTCAGCCTGTTCGGCATGTTTGCATGCGTCCGTGGCTGGCCAGGCTTTCTTTAGCAGGGATTTGAGACCTATCATTTTCCACAGATGGTGTTACAGTGATTCTCGGTCCAGTAATAACCAGTGCGAATGGTATCTGTCATAACAATGTTTCCTAAAAATAAAAAGAAGTTAACATAGATATTGAACACTGTTATGAACTGATCTATTTCACACTATTTCAAAGACATCAAGGTTATTCCCCTTTCAACACAGGTTGCAGTTCACATTTATTTAGAAAATTTGTTTCTAATTTTCATTATTATTCATACTTACCTAGTGCTAGCACAACAAATATGCTATTCAACCTGAGTCATACCTACACACTGCAGAATTCTCTCCCTTGCCGGATATGCGCAATGCTATCCTTGCACGGGCTACCTGTAACTTCATTCTCGGTTCAAAGTCCACCCACCGAGGGAAAGCCTCATAGGGGTGGGTGGGAGGTATAGTTTGTTGTGCTAGCACTAGGTAAGTATGAATAATAATGAAAATTAGAAACAAATTTTCTAATAGTCTTATTCAACTTACTGTGCTAGCACAACAAATATGCTATAACGGACGTGCAATGACACCGTTAGAGCACGTGAATTCAACATTTAATGGGAGGAGGTAAGAAAATAGAGGACTTACCCGTACCCAAAAAGCTCCTTTGAAGTAATGACATGGAGATAGGACGAACCACGACATACGGTAACAAGGAGTCAAAAAACTTTTGGGAATAAAAAGGGGCTTCCCAAAAGAAAAACTCATCCCCATGAAAAGGAGGAAAAACATCTCCCCAGGGAGAGGAAACGGTAGACAACACTACAAAAAAAAAAGCATCCCTCAGAAAAGAGTGGAGTGTTAAACATGTCCGAAGTGTGAAACGATGGCAGTCGGACGGAAAAGAGGTCGACCCCTTTCCGTTGCCCTGCGCACAGACACGACGTGTTTGAGCCGCAATGACTGTCTGGATCCTACGCGTACCGTCAGGACCAACCGCCATATCCCGGAAATAGAAACGGTCAAAAGTGTGCCGTCCTTTCCAAACCCCTGCATTCATGACCTTTATAATACTTAAAGAGTCATGAAAATTCAGGGAAGCAGAAATGGCTCGGATCTCATGTGGTTTAACAGAGAAATTCCGTAACACATGATCACCCGCCATCTCATATGCTAGCTTGATGGTAGCTGCTATCCATCGAGACAAAGCATTTTTTTTGTGACATCACCCGGCCTAATGGTATAAGAAATAAACAATCTCTTTTTACCCTGCCGCCGGTTTTTTTCGTACGCTGCAAATAATACTTCAATGCTCTCACCGGGGCAAAGAAGTCTATCCGAGTTATCAGATGACAGTGTACGAGATAAACTGTGAATGACAGTAGGTGGAAACTCTTCCCCTGGAGACTGGTTTTTAGCAACAAAGATAGGGTCGGTACGTAAAGTGACAGACCCGTCCGAATTGTAATCAACCAAGTCATGCAAAAAAGCATGTATCTCACTGATCCGACGACAAGCTGCCAGTGAAACCAGAAACAGAGTCTTCCACGTCAAGGCACGAAGACTAGCAAACCTCAACGGCTCATAAGGCGCACCCTTAAGAGCATGCAACACCAGAAAGACATTCCATTTCGGAATAATGGAAGGTCGTTCAACCGTGGATTGTAATGATTTAAGTAAATCATGCAACACCAAGTTGGTAGAAAAGTCACGACATCCACACTGTTTAAGAGTAGTGAAAATCGCAGCTCTGTGACTTTTCACTGTCATGACTTTAAGTTTCCTTTCTTGGACCAACGCCAGAAAGTACTCCGCTAAATCGTTGACAGTAGGCGATAAGGGATCGAAATCCCGTGCGTTCGCCCAACGAACCCACATACGCCAGTGACACTGATAAACCGACTCGGTAGATTTGCGCTTTGCTGAAGAGACGAGATGCGCAATTCTTGTCGAAAAAACCTCTGCGTCGCAAGGAAGCCCTGATAACCTCCACGCGTGAAACCGGAAGACCTCCGGCTTCGGATGCCACACCGTCTGACTCAGTCGCTGGCTGAGTAGATCGGACAACACTGGTAATCGGAACGGGACTGCCACTAACAGTGACAGGAGCTGTGGAAACCAGGGCTGCGCCACCCACAGAGGAGCTATCAACGTCACGTGACAAGGTTCCTGGACCACTTTGGTCAACACCTTGCCGAGTAAGACAGGAGGAGGGAAGGCATAAAAATCCAGTCCCGTCCAATCCATACTTAACGCGTCGTACTCCAACGCCAATGTGTCCGGTACCGGGGACACGAACACCGGCAATTGGTTGTTCAACCGTGTGGCAAACATGTCCACCTGTGGACTGCCCCACACCCGAAGAACCGCTGCGACCACCCCTTTGTTCAACATCCACTCCGTCTGAACAGGGGTATGTCGACTGAGGGCATCTGCTAACACATTCACCGATGAAGGAATGTGTTTCGCCCACAGAGTGGTCCCTAGTTGGTCGCAGAATTCCAAAATCGCAAGAGCTTTGCGACCCAAAGTCTCCGATTTGGTTCCACCCCAACGATTGAGATATGCCACTACCGACGTATTGTCGCATCTCACAGAATTCGACGGTGTCGAAGAACACACCGGAAATGAAGACAGGCACGATGCACTGCCTCCATCTCCAAACAGTTGATATGAAGCTTCCTCTCGGAGAGATTCCATACCCCTGAAATGTGTTGATCCAACAGATGCGCCCCGTACCCGTGCAGCGACGCATCCGTGAACAGGATCAGATCCGGAGCAGGGGGGTGCAACGGAACCGATAGGGACATGCACTTGTCCGACAGGCACTCCTGTATCGGATGAGTGAACCATGGGCCCAGAGGCACTATCGTGTCCCAATTGTGACCGTCCCACCGTGGGGACAAATGCCACTGGAGTGGTCGTTTGAATCGTCTGAACCGCACGATCAATGAGGCCAGAGATTCGAGGTGGCCCAACACCACGTGGAGAGATCGTACCGTAGTACTTTGCTCCCCCACCAAACGTCGCGCCGACGTTTGGAAATTGTGGATACGCGCATCGGTGGGACGAACCGACGCTACCACAAGATCGAAGACCACTCCGAGATATGTGAAAATCTGAGCCGGCGTTAACTCCGATTTCACCCAATTGGGAATAAAAACCCAATTGGAGGATCGTGTCCAAAACCAACCCGACATTGGTCTGACACTCCTGTTGCGACGAAGCTGGGATCAAACCAATCGTCCAGATAGGTATGCATTCGAACCCCTAACAAATGAACATGACCTACCACCGCTTTTACCACACGTGTAAAAGCATGGGGACTCGTCGCCAAACCGAACGGGAGCACACGAAACTCGTACGCTTTCCCGTCGAACAGGAAGCGCAGAAACTTCCAAAAACGCCTTGTGCACCGGGACATGGAGGTATGCGTCTTTCAGATCGATCGACACAGCCCACTCCCCAATTTGAAGCAGGTTCCGGACCGAATGAACCGTTTCCATTTTCATGGAAGGAACATCGACGTAGACGTTCAGTGGCTTCAAATTTAGGATTGGTCTCCATTCCCCATTTTTCTTCCGGGCGAAGAAGAAAGATGAGAATAAAATCCCGGAGTGTCCAGACTGACTCTCTGGATGGCCCCTTTGTCGAGAAACTCAGCAATCATACTCTCCACTAAAACGCGCCGATCCGCGGACGGTAACGGCGGCATTCTCGGAGTGGAAGTAAGAGGGGGGCTCGAAGAAAAGGGTATTTTGTAACCGTGTCGAACGACCGACAGAACCCAGGGGTCGAGACCAGGCAGCTTGCACCAATTTCGAAGGAAATGGCGGAGCCTGCCCCCCACGGGTATGGTTGCTAACGGTACCTCCGAAAGCAACTGCCGATCGTTCACGTACCCTCACCCCAACCGCTTACCACCCGTAGGCGCAACGCCTTTGGTGGACTGAGAACGGAACGCAGTACGACGTTTGCGTCCTCGCTTAGCGGAAGACGGGTTGTTACCTGGTTGCCTCCTAGTGTCAGGAACCCTAGGGATCTGAGCCGACTGTAAAAAAGCAGCCTTTTTTACAGGAGGAGGCTTGAACCCCGAAAACGTGGACCGACGTTTACCAGAGGTTGAGGGTCGAGTGTTCGGGACTGGTCGCGACAAATCCTTGTCTAGGACAATATTAAAATGGGGGACCGAAAAGTAAATTTTCCCGTACCGAACGTGTACGAAAAAAAAAAACGTCTTCGCAACGTTTGACGCACTCAAACCCGCCAGGTAATGGTCACGCCGTAACAAAAGACTGTTCGCAAACAATCGGCCAGATAACTGAGCGATATGCTTAGAGGCTTTTGACGCAGCCTCCAAACAGCCTTTCGCCATCGCGGGAAGGCTCTCGACAGCCTTATCCAAGCCAAATAGGAACGTACCTAAATGGTTATTAACCTGGAACATCGACTTAGCCAGCCGTTCGAACGATTCCAGATCCGCGATTGGCAATGACACATGCGGCGATGGGGAACAAGCGGCTCGGACACTAGCGGGAACGACCGCCGGATGTTCGAGAAAATCCGCCCCCAACGTCTCATAGGAGTCGGCACGAAAAATGCGCGCTCCCGTTAGGATTTTCCCCGTAGGCAGTGCCGTTGGGTACTCATCAACACCCACTCCCAGGATACGATCACTGCCAGTGATCAACACATCAATGTCACAAAGTGAACTGTGCGCCTCCTGTGCAAGTGGTAAACCCGACTCCTCACGAGGAGTGACCAAATTCAAAGAACGGTTCCCGAAGGAGACACCCTTGAATGTAGGCTGGGCCTCAACCTGAGGTATAGCGTCCCCGCATACCTGTCGGACCTGGTCCCTGACAAAAGCCAGAACCGCCGGATAATCGCACTCCTCCTCTACCTCCGAACCGAAGTGAGAGAGAGCTGGGTCAGCGACAGAATCCGGTCCAACCGACGCTTCCTCTGAAGCCAGGTCACTGTCCACTGGATCCCGAAGATCGATATGGACTCCTCCCCCTAATCGAGACGCCCCTGGGGCAGCGTCTCCCGAGACGGAAACAATAGGAACCGAACGACAATCCCTAACTGCATCGTCAAACTGCTGTCGAGACGCAGTTTCTGCTGGTTTTGGCGGAAAACCAGGGGGGGGGGGGGGGGGGAATGGGAGCCGCACCCGTCGGTCCCGTCTGCGAAAGCAATGATCCCAACTGAGGCGAAGCGTTAAAAAATTCCACAAAACTCCGAAACAACGTTTCCTGAAAACCTAACGGTCGTTCCTGCGCCAAGTGCGGAACGGTCGGAGTTTGCGGCCACAGAGTACCCCCAACCGAGGGGTATCTGCGCGAACCTCGTCCTCTATCGAGTAAAGTCGAAGAGGTAGGGACCAAAGACGGTGCAAACTGTGAGGAGATGTCCGTTGCTACCGAAGTCACCGGACCCTTGGGGTAAACATATGCAAACGGAGGACCCAAACGGGATGAGTCCTCCACCCCAACGGTAAACATCGGTCGGGATGCCATCAGAGACGGATCCCGGCATCGGAACAACTGGCTCAGTTCGAAGCAAACTGGCAGAACTCTCCTCGGGCCTTGAGAATGCTGAGGTGCCGAAGCGACTGTCAGCAATCGAAGGCAAAGTCGGGGCCACCTGCTCTGCGGACGAAGCAGTGGACCTATGCACAACGGAGTGCATGTGCTCGGTAACCGATGAAGTCGTCAAAACCGGTGCCGCGACGACTCCACCCTGCCCCCCTTCTGTTTGTAAAGGTAACCGTAACGACGATGGCGACGCCCGCGACGAAGCCACACAAACAGAGGAAGGCGCCGTCACTAACGAAGACGGCTCACGTACCACGGTCACAATAGGAGCCCGGGGGGGCGCTCCCGAAGTATCTGTAACTGTACTCGTAACACGGACCGAAGAAGAAACACCCTTGTGTTTCCCCCCTTTCCGGACACTTTTCGAAGTGTCTACAGACTTATGGGACCTACCCACTAAGTCCGACTTGCCGACTACTGCCGAAGCAGACGACAAGATTTTGCTGGTACCCGAAACCTGAGTCTGCGAACCGAACCGACCCCACTGGTCAGGAGACCACGTGGCGCAGATCTCACACTGACGGTCTTGAGAACAAGACCGACAGTCCGGACACAACACGTGTGTGTCTTTACGTCGTAAAAGAAATGGACAACCATCTCGCGCACAAACTTTCCGTGCGCTAGCTGTCAACGAACTCGCGTCGGACATGGTAAATTCAACACAGAATTCCCAACTACCAACCGTATGTCAAGTTCAACCAAAAAAACAAACACAAAATTACAAGTAAAGAAAACTTTTTGCCAAAGCTTAACAGGTGTTAACAGGTGGACTGCAGAATTGAGAATGAAGTTACAGGTAGCCCGTGCAAGGATAGCATTGTTCATATCCGGCAAGGGAGAGAATTCTGCAGTGTGTAGGTATGACTCAGGTTGAATAGCATATTTGTTGTGCTAGCACAGTAAGTTGAATAAGACTATTACCTATAATTACCAAATTAATGTTCACCGACAGCCCATAATGCCTCCATACTAACGTCTCTTGATCTAGTTGCAGGGCTTCTAGAATTTTTATAAAATCCACTAGTCACGGGATCAGTGATTTAAAAAATTCACTGGCCACAACTAAAACTTCACTAGCTCTACTTTAAGTAAATGCAATTTTACTAATAGGAATAATAGGTTATGTCACCTAAAGATGGACATAGAGCTTAAAAAACTTAGATTTTTTTTTGGGGTGGGGGGGTGGGGGGGGAGCAGGATATTCATATTTACAAAATGGACTTAAATGCATTTGACAACTTGTTTTTTTTTCACTAGCCATTGGGCATGGAGATAGTAGTTATTTATTAGCCCAACACTGAATATCACTAGCCATGGGAGTGGGGCTACCATAATCTAGAAGCCCTGTAGTTGGTTTGTTAACTGTATAACAAAACAGCTTCAAAACATGAATTTATACATCAGTTAACAATGTTTATCTTCAGTTCAGTATATAGTGTCATAAAAATTAAAAAGCTAACACATTTGGCAGGAACAAAATATGTACTGTGGCCAGAATGAATAACAGTTAATTAGTTTTAAAGCCACTAGCCCTCACCCCCACCCCAGTTCCTATGGGCCTGATGTATTTTATACTAATAAATACAAAGACTACATAATAATAGTCAATAGGACATATTATTTGTAAAGTGATTGTAAGTATGTGGCAACATTATCAGGGCTTCTAGATTATGGTAGCCCCACTCCAAATGTTGCAGTTAAGTCTATTTTGTATTTTATGAATATCTTGCCCCCCCCCCCCCCCCCCCCCAATGTTAGTGTTTTTAAGCTATATCTCTCTCTCTTCAGGTGACATATCTTATTTTTACTATTATACAGTAAAATTGTATTAACTTAAAAGTGAAATAGGGTTAGTGAATTGTTTACCTCAGACCACCAAGTAATTAGTTTGGGCCAGCCTGGTAACAAGTAATAAAATAAAATTAAAATAAATAAATAAACAAGAAAAGTCTATCATACAAAAACAAAAGAAATTGATTTACAAGTCACTTCTTTTCATTTGCTTTCACTAAACAGTATTTGGCTATCAGTAAACTGTGTCCCATCCATGACATTAATATATATAAAATTGATTGAAAACGCAAAACATTCCGAGTTATTTTGATGCCCGTTTGCAAAAAGTAACAGTTTGTATTTTTGTACATGGTATTTGCACAAATAATCATTTTACAAATTATAGGTTGTTTTGTCCATTTTTGGGTTTTAATTTTCTATTTCTAGTGTTATCAGTACAGATGTACGTATATACAAAAGTAGTGCTAGTAGATTTTTCACTGTGGCTAGTGAATTTTGAAAATCACCGATTCCATGGCTAGCAGACCTTGTCTTTTAAGGTGTATCAGTGTGACTGTGCTCATACAGAGCACGTAATTTCAATCTGGCAAGTGTGAAAAATAACACAGGTTACACGTAACAAACAGCGCACGTAAAATAATTTTGTATATTGATTGCCACTAATTACCATATGTAGCTAATAGAAAGACCCGTTTGATAATACTAGAAAGAAAAAAAAGTGAGTCCATGCAAGCTTTTAATATATGACTGGTACTTATCTTTTCTATACCTATCGGAAAACACTGGTTTAATAGACATCTTCGAAAACGTACCAATCCAATCAAAACTAAACTCTTTTGTCTATTTAAGTTATTATTAATTAGAAAAACAGTCCATATTTGTAAGGTAATAGATCACAATGGCTGATAAGGCTAACTCATTTATACTGTTCATATAGTTATAAAAAAAAGGAATTGAATTAAATAGTGGCTTTTGAAGCCTTCACAAATGAAGTCGATAAAATTGTCTCGATTAGTTCATAACTGTTGCAAAAATTAACCAATAAACCAATAATGTATTCTTCTAATTTTATGTTGTTTGGTTCATTAGTGTAGTCGACTTCTTTTCTCTTTCAAGAATGGAGTTACTGTATTAAACTTTAAGTTTAATATCACTGCATATGTATCAACTAACCAAGCCCTGATCAATAAACATTGAAAATGAGGGTGGAAAAAGGTAAGATTTTTTTTTTCTTCCTTGTACAGTACCGGTGATTCTATTATTGCATACAGGAACAAAATACAAAGATTATAATATATTAAAACCTTTATAAATGAAGAGACTAGATTTGACAGATCAGTAATGAGAAAAATTATTAAGTTCAAGCAGTTGTTACTTTGTGTACTGTCCGAAGTTAGTTTCTCTTTCAGATAATCTACCTCAGCAGCTAATAACTTGTAATTTTTAATTTTATTTATTATTAAAAAAAAATTAGTATTGTAGGGGCAATATTACGCTATTCATAGATTCATATACCCCCCCCCCCCCCCCCCCCCCCCCCCCCCCCCCCCCCCATCTCCCATGTTCAGAAAACACACTGTTTGTACAGTACTTAGTATGTATTCCTCCTGTTCCAGATGGTTCGGTAATATGGATCAATCAAATACTTATTTATCGCCTATATACATTTTTGCTCTGAATATAGCCAGCCCTCGTTAGCGGAGGCTATATACACGGCCATCATATATATAGTCACGTCGTATATAAACACTGTCTAGTTCAGAGTATTCTTTCAAAATGTAACAATTCCTATCCCAAGTCAGCTGTTAAAGTGTTATGGCATATTTTGCATAAAATGAATTTGACAACCTTGGTGGAAAATGAAGGTGCTTATGATCCTGATGTTTAGACTAACAATAAATTTACCTATAGATGCAAAGGCCTAACTAGTTGGGATTGTCGACATTTAACATGCTTCTGTTACTAAAATAAATTAATGTATAAGCTTATTATCATTCAGTACACCTCTGCTCTCCAAATAGCCATTATTTTTCTCTGAATTATGGCCCGTTGACATAATTCAATTATTTTTATAAAATATCAATAATAAGTGGAATATACTGTTTATGAAGATGGTTCAATAAAAAAAACCGAGGAAGTCTGAAATGCATTGCCTGGTTTATGAAATTACGTTCAGAAACGAAACTATGTGAAATTCTTGTTGAGAATGAAACACCGTTCTCGACTATTCTTACATGTGGTAACCTCCCGGTAACCTGAATGACCATTCTCGACTTATTTCAATGCCTGAGTTACTGAGTAGTATTTTCCTGTTAATGGGATGGAATTCAATAGGTCCAGGATACTTCTTACGTAAAATCAAACATATTATTTACTAATTTACTATGACAATGTTCATGTAGCTGGGAAGGACTATACATTATTCCATGATGGAAAAGGAAAATAAAGTCTATCCAATGTTAGTTTCTGATTAAACTACAAGAATGCCGTCTGCAATCCAGTCATCCGTTCTCACCAACTGTCATTGCGTCAACAACTGAACAAGTTGAACAACAGACACTGTCACACTGACACTGACACTGTGACAGTGAGACACCGATGTTTTGAAGACAAGCTGGTTTCATGATTATTGTTTTCGGATGTCCTTTTCGAAAGGCTTTCATTTTTGTTCTTATATTCGCTTAGTTATTTCTCTTTTGTTTCATGTAAAATAAATTATTATCTTAGCCATAAAACAATTGTACAAAACAAACAAACCTGGAATCGAACTAGCAAAACATTTACACTGTCGTCCATTAATGTTGCGTTTTGTCATGGAACTGTTGATTGGCTCTATATAAATTAGTAATCCAATAGCAATCCAGTTCACTTGGTAAAACTGACATATTTGTATTGACGAATCTGATATGGCAGCTGTCAAGGACTTAGACCAATGCGAGTCGATGTAACAAAACAAAACGCTTACACTAACTTACAGACTGGTACTCTGATATTTTACCAACCATCGGGATATTATACAAAAATTAGTTATTTTTTTCAGGAAGTATGGCGACTTCTCATCAACAGCAAGCTCTTCACCAAAGGCCAATTCAACAGGATTGGGCTAACAGAGAATATGTGGAGGTCATAACCTGCAGCATAAAAAAGATTTCTGATTTCTTAAATTCGTTTGGTAAGACCAACTTTCTTTTAATCATTGAATGTCACTCAGAAATTGTCAGGTGACATTTCAAGTAATTTGTTGATTTTTTAAACTTCATGGAAAGACTAACGAACGTTCCAGCATGCATGCTAATACCATCACTAACCCTAACACTAAACCTAAGCCTAAATTAACTGTATGCTGGAATGGGTACCAGACGTTTTGCCCCAACCCAATTCGCCCCCAGTCAGTTCCACCCCAGGTCTGTTCGCCCCCAATCAGTTCGCTCCCAAATAGGATGTCAGTTCGCCCCCACATGCATAACCAGTTCACCCCACAAAGGTACCAGTTCGCCTCCATAAAGATATCAGTATCAATGTGAATGTGTGGTCTGTGTGTGCCGAGCTTCTTCTAGTGCAACCCTAGTGCATTTTTAGATGCATGGCTTGGCAGTCATCAAACTTTGATGTAAGTGTGATTTACCGATCACGCAGAATTTTACTTTCATAAGAATCCGGAATAAACAGATTTATTATGAATGTCATCAATGCTTAATTCTCAGTCAGGTGTGCCATGTTGCAGGTTCTTCATTCTTGAATGGTAAAACAGCCTTTTCTAGGTGTATTCAAAGCACCTATCATATCAAAACCGAAACTCATGGTCGGTCCAATGATAAGGAGGTGGCACACATCCTGGTAATTTAAATCTACTAATAATAATATACTGCTGGCATCGGTTCTTTCTGCGGACATATAAAACAAACTTCAACGTCAGCAAACTTCAAATGTTCTGCGATGTTAACCAACAGGACGACGACTACAGCCTGCTATTTATACCATGGATAGACGATGACAAATTATGATATATATATATATATATATATCAGTGTTCGAGAATAACGGTATCCCGATATCCCGGGGATACCAGAATTTAATTTTGGATACCAGACTTCAATAACCCAATATCCCACCGGGATACCGTATAATGTTGTTCGTTTGCCACGTGGTGTTGATAACTTACCAAGTGTCCTTACTGTTTTTGTCATTAAATATATATATATATATATACATACAGTGGCGTAGGAAGGTGCCAAAAGGGGGGGGGGGGGGCACATACATGCTGCTACTGGATCAAGAAAAGGGGGCTTCTTCCCAACACCCCCCCCCCCCCCCCCCCCCCCTTCCTGCGCCAGTGATATTAAAATATTGCTAAACAAAAGTATATTTTCTATAGGCTGGCAGACTAGTAGAAATTTTGACGGGCTAGTAAATTTTAGTTGGTTCTGGTTCAGCGGGCTAGTGAAATATTTTCCATTTCTGCACCCCAGCACTTGTCTGATATGATGTCCTCAATTGCAGATTTAATTGGTCATAACTGATGATTTTTACTTACTGTCATTTGTTTATTCAGCAATTCTTTATAAAATGTTACAAACATTTAAATTTATGGAGGGATATCACCGCTTATAAAAACAACGGAAGTAGTGGTATTCATTATTAAAATCATTTATCTTGGGTGCCAAATAATATATACACCGCCTTAACAAAAATGAAACTACTTTTTTATCAGCTGTCAATATCAATGCGGTTGATTCATTTGATGAAGATGGAAATAAAAAGAACAGAACATTTTTATCCCACAGTAGGGGATCACTTAAAAAAAAATTAAAATAATAATATTAAAACTTTGATCGGTTTTTCAAAACGAATACCTGTAAATGTCAGACCGACAATATCTCCGTTTTAACTGAACTGCGTTTTAACTAACAGTACATAAAAGATAAGGCAGCTTGTACATCATACCAACTTTTCACTACCAGGGGCAAAATAAGGGATAGGGATTCCCAGAAAGTCTACCACCACACAACAATATACAATAAACAAACATTCCTGTCTTTTTTTCTTTTCAGTGGGTTGTTTATAAATGGTGGGGTAGGGTGTTGTGCTATAGCACTCCTTTCATTTTCACCCAGCAAGAACACTATATACAAATTAATGCTATCCATGGAACAATTTTCCTGTCGTATTCACCGAAAACTTGGGCAACTTCATCTTAGAAACACCAGGTTCTGTTAAATGTTAGCTTATGCTACTAGTCCATGATTCCATTCATAATACATTTTTTTTACTAAAGTTTATTGACATATATTGAAGAAATATGACTACATGTATATACAGAAAAATAACCTTTCAGTCAAGTTTATTTGTCAGTATTAAAAAATTGCCATAGGTAGACCCAAAATTGCCCCTGGTGGGCCCTTTCACCAACAGCAATTTTTTTCTTTCTAATTGCTGTGGGTGATAAATTCTTAATTTCTAGCCCTGCTATGTAGAGGTCAGTTGTATTGCAACAGTCACATCACATCTGCTTATGGGGGAGACAATTCCTTTTATAAAGATGGCCATCTCCATAAAGTAATAATAATCAAGATTTTTTAGGAATTGTGATAATGCACTTTTTCTATTTTCAAATACATATACTGATCTAGGAACTTTGTTATGGTATATTTCCAACACTCGGCTTCATACTAATGCTCCTTTGAACCAGGAAGTGTTATCTCTTCAATTGTGAATAAATGTGATGTCATTATTTTGTGCATGCTCACAGGATTTAGAAAAAAAAGTGATGTGTATGACGACTGTAGCTAATAAAAGTGACTGAATCCAAATTCATTTTGGGTCATACATATATAGTTAAATCAGGTATAGAAGCTAACGCTTGCTCCCTCGCCTGGGGCGAGTACAATTTAAATGACGCTAGACCCCCAGGCGGGTAATACTGGGCAGTTGTGACCCAGATTTATGATGCGGACAGTCAAACTATTTTGCCTATGAAACCTGTTAAACATACAAACTGTAGATGTATTTAATCAAAATAAATTGCCATGACAGATTGACAAAGTCAAAAGTATCGCTGTCTCGATAAATTTGAATATTTACTGCAAACACAATCAGAACTTTCCTGTTTTTGTTTCCGAATTCCAAAAATTGCCGTAATATTCCAATTATAGATGAGGCATGTTCAGAAGGGAAATAGTGTTTTCTTTGTGTGTGTGTGTGGGGGGGTGGGGGGTGGGTGTGTGTGTTTGGTGTTTGTTTCGTCGGTAATAAATACAGTCTTTAATTAAACGCATTGTAATAGATCATGTTAGCATCGATCGATTTTAACTAGTTGCTTCCAAACGTCTGAAGTGGAGAGTTCCGAGTTTACCAGTGAACATCTGAGTGTATTAGGACATTAACTTTCCTCAGCTACTAGTCCCCCGGGCCAGTGAAAATATTTCCTAATTTCTACCACTGGTTAAATACCAACCATAACAGAATCTTCTAAAGTTGTTTTTATTCCAGTTTACAAGTATATAATTAGCTGAAATATAAATACTCTGTACATCACTGCATAAATTAATTGTGGCTAAAACATTTTCATTATGGTTAATGAAAATCCCATTTGGCTAATTGTTTGCTTTTTTTGCATTTTGTCAGTGATTATTAACAATTTCGCTTATTCCAAATAGTCTTGACAACATGTATTTTGCTTCAGAAAAGTTTCAAAGGTGATATTTTAAAAGTAAGTACACCCTAACGAAATAGTGACAAGTAGCATATATATGAATAATAATGTAAATAGACTTGGGGAATCCCCTAAATTTCTGATACATTAATCCTGATTAGCAAATTAAATGTCTCATATGCAGTATGTGAGTCTTTCACATTGGTATTATATAGACAATTCTTATTCTTCTAACTTAATACAGGGTCAGTTGTGATATATTATCATTATTTAAAGGGACAGCTAGTTAAACCCTAGTTTTTAAACACTACAGCATATTTTTCACTATTAGAGCCATTTATGATCACTGAAATCAAACAGTACTTATATTTTATTCTTTAGATTATCCATTTCCGTAGAACCGAAGTGTTTTGGTCATCCTGGTGTTTATAGTACCAAAAAATCACGTTTCATATAAATGCACGTGCATCTGAGAAGTAGCAGTTTATTGATTCGAGTTCTAGTCCATTTTAAAGGATATTTCCTGTTTTAACGTCACTCTATTGTAACTTTATCGAAATGAGTTACAGGTTTGTATATTAACTAAACTTAGTGTCCATTTTTTATGCATTAAAACTAGGGTCTGCACCTTTAATATTATGATATATTATTATTATTTAAAATATTTTTAGATATGTCGTGTCGATCTAGACTTGCAACACTGAACGAGAAGTTGACCGAGTTGGAGAGAAGAGTAGAATACATTGAAGCAAGGGTGAGTTCAAATAGAATATATTGAATTACGGGTGAGTTCAAATAGAATATATTGAAGTAAGGGTGGGTTCAAATAGACTATATTAAAGCAAGGGTGACTTCAAATAGAATATATAGAGGCTATTTCATGGGTTTTTTCGAATACGATTTTTATGTCAACTCGTGATGTGTGAAAACCATATTTTCACGAATTGCGAAGCAATGAGTGAAAATATGGTTTTCACACATCACGAGTTGACATAAAAATCGTATTCGGAAAAACACCATGAAATGGTCTATTTATTATATACATATGTACATATTTCCTAATTTTTGACAATATCTTTCGCTCTTTGGTAATATCTTTCACTTATCCTATCGAAAACACGTAACGTCATGATATATTTCTTCCCATGGAACTGTGCCAGAAAATTTACTTTACCATAAACTTTTAAAAAGAAATTTGATTAAAATTTATCTTTATTAACATTTATTTAACAATACTGCGGTGCAAACATACCTGACAAAGCAATCCTCTAAAAATTCCCACAAAAACAAAACGAGTCGAACGCCGTTAAATTCTTACACTTACACTCGATGACACTACATTGTGTCATCATTATTTAGCTTCATATTCAATTTGTTTTATATATTTTATTGTAATTGCACTTCGTATCCCGTTTTTATTAGTACAGTTGTTTAAATTACGAGATGCATTGGTAATCATCAAATTTAAATACGAAGAACCGAGACAAAGGGAGATAATTTAATCATGCACTTTTACAAAAAAGTAAATACGACTTCTATATTTTCACTGTAGCTAAAATACAGTGAAAATATGACTTTTCACCGGATATGACTTTTATGGTTTCCGTAGATCTATATATTTCATTGCTATGTATATAATAAATTGAAGTACGGTTGAGTTCAAATAGAATATATTGAAGCAAGGGTGAGTTCAAATAGAATATATTGAAGCAAGGGTGAGTTCAGATAGAATATATTGAAGTACGGTTGAGTTCAGATAGAATATATTGAAGCAAGGGTGATTTCAAATAGAATATATTGAAGCAAGGGTGAGTTCAAATAGAATATATTGAAGTTTTGGTGAGTTCAAGTAGACTACTGAAGCTGCTATTAGTTCAAGTAGTTCAAGCAAGGGTGAGTTTAAATTCATTAGAATATATTGAAGATGGGATGTGTTAAAAATATTAAAGCTACCATTGTTCAAATTTGATATATAAGTACTAAAGATGAGGCGACTTGAAATAGTAGAAATATAATGGAGTCAGAATATGTTCAAGCAGTATATTTTGAAAACAGGGTGTATGTTTTGAAAATGTTCGTCATATTGTAATTTGGTTTGTATCTTTGTTTGTTCCCCATATTCAGAGTTGAAAAATAACATGAAAACCATGATCACTAGCAGGGTCAGTTGGAGAAAAATCTTACTGGCCCTTCTCATATTCAACTAGCCCTCCAAATATCACATTGGAGTTTAACTGCGCAAATTCAAAACTAGAATGTTCTTCGCTAATAACCATGTGCTGACCGTATAATAGTTTGTTTACGTCAAAAGGAAAACGATGATTAATAAATTAATCTAGTTAAAATTCATATAAAAACATTATAACTAAAAATATTTCTTTACAAATTACTATTAAATTATATACATATTAAATCTCATTTTTAATACAAGGGGTCAAGACAAAATGCTACAACAGCCAAGATATGCAGCTTGACTTGCATTGTCTCAGAAGTAAAATATAATGCAGTACAAAGATACTAAATAAACCAGCTTCAGAATGAACTAAGTGCCACCCGGAGAGGACATTATGTAGACCTGCTTTTTTGTATTCCTCATCATATATGTGAACAAAAATGTTTTTGTAAACAGACTTCTGGTGGTGGGTGTGGCAAATATTGGGGTTGAAGTAAAGCCCCCTCCCAAAAACAGGGTCAACCACTAATAGCACTGTTGGGAGAGCAGACAACTGGGAGAACAAATAATGATAGAAACATGAAACTTGGCACAGATGATTTCCATGGGAAGTTCGTCGCATCCAATCAATAAACCACTTGAATTTTCAATATGGCGGCCATTTTTTGTTTTTGTTCCCTGTATTGTAATTATGTTTGTATCTTTTCCTTTTCTTTATTGTAATAATATTAACATCTTTCCTTTACATAAGCAATCATTTATGTTTCCTTGATTTACAATTTTAATTTTCACTTTTTACAGATAACAAAAGGAGAAACAAAACCATAATATGAAATAATGGAAGCAAGAAGTGGATATGTGTTTCAGCATAGATGGACTGATAGATTCACAGAAAAACAGACAAGTGAACTGCTTCTACATGATCATGTGTGAATTGTTGAGATCTGTTTCTGTGAAACTCGAGCTTTCTGTGTGTATGTGACATTACATCATTGTCTCTCTCTATTGCCCATGTGGTTTACAATAACATCTTTTGTGATATTAAATACTTCTTTATGACATCACTATATATGCTATGAAATCATAGAATTTGAACATGTATACTCTTTGGATGTGCCAATTTCTTGAATAATTTTATTGGGCTATATTGTTTACATACTATTCTTGATTCATTGTTACAAAATGTTCATGCTCACATCTAATTAATATTCAATCATGCTGAACTGGGCACACACACCTGTTATTTTGGCTATAGGTCCAGGACGGGGTTTTATTAGTTTTTAGTGAGGGCAGGCTTTCTGTCAGAAATTAATATAACAAAATAGAAACGGAACAGACAATCAGTGCCCCTCTAGGAGGTAATGGGTTTGAGAGAGAGAACTGTTTGTACATGCCCCTATACCACTAGGGTTTTAAACATGTCTATCCCGGGTTTTGTGCATACATCCATTTAAGATTCAAGTGGCACTAATTTTAGCTCACTGGGCTGTTTGTCCAGAAGAGTGAGTTCGGGGTTAGTTGTTGGTGAAAAAGGTCAGTGTAGTGGTCTTACACATGTCCGTCCCCACTGAGCCATGCTATCTTACTCGGGGTGGGAGTTTGGACCAAGATGTCAACCCAGTAGTTACCGGCCTTACGGTTGATGGGAACTACTATACCACCACGGTCAGTACCATTCTAGAGTATCAAATTAAACTGGCCATCATTTCATCAAGTGCACATGTATGTCTACATCCATTCATGATAATAAATGAGCTTCCATTCCTAACTAACACCAGGGGTGCAGAAAGTACTTGCCCGCTCGCCAGATGTGAGTAAAACATTTGACGGACGAGTTAAAAAATGCAGCTACCAGTCCCATGGATATATATATATAATATCATTTGAGATGAAGACTGTGTATATTATAATATTGTTAACAATAATATATTATATAGGCTGGCAGACTAGTTGAAATTCTGGCTGGCTAGTAAATTTTTGTTGGTTCTAGTCCAGTAGGCTAGTGAAATATGTTCCATGTCTGCACCCCTGTTAAGACACACAGTTGAAGAAATAATCTGAGGAACAAACACTCTTTCAGCTACTCTACTATTGAATGTATACAGATTGTTATGGATATTTTACCCTTGACTTGTAATACATGTAGGTAAATGTGTAGCTTGTTTAGAGATATAGCATATTTTTACTTATTAGTTAATACATGTATATTTTCCTTAATACAGACAAAATGAATTGTTCCAAGGGACAGAACCAAAAAGCTCAAGACTTAGGTAGTTTGAGATAAACATAATATGTTGCAGTTGGTGGTAAAATTATGTCACAACAATTCTTCAACCTCAAGATATCTAGGGCTCTTCAGATAAAAAAAGGACAATATTATAAAGTGTGACTAATTTGATATTATATTTATTATGGATTAAGCTAATCCTGCAGAATATCTTATCACGTTTACTAAACATCTGGGGCCAATTTCACAAAACATCGTAAGTTTATGTCTGCGACTAGCAGTTATACCAGGCATATATAAAATATATATATATATATATACATGTGTTTGGCATCTATTTCACGAAGATAATTACATCATTACGAAAAATTTGAGTATTTTAAGGATGAAAGGAAAGGAAATGTACTTTTAACTATATTTGTTATACTATAACAGTAATACGCATTGTTGTTTAGTCGTAGATTTACATTTACATGCAAAACTAGCTTACGATGTTTGGTGAAATTGGGCCCTGAGCTGAGCTTAGGGTTTAACATGTGATATAAAACATGACAAGACAAAACAGCAGGGATTCTGTTAGTTAATCTGCATTCTTTGACCACAGGTTTCAGGTGTTTTGGAATATATTTCAACAACACCTTAATAATGTACATTTTTATTTATCTTGCCCATGCAATTCCAGTCATACTTCAGTTTAAATGTATCAGAAATATAATTGGCAAGCTGGTTAAGGTTGGGTGAATGGGGCAAATATGTTTTACAAAATGAGTCTGTATGATGAATCTCAGAAAAATATTAAATGAATTTGCATATTGATGCACAAATAAATAATTCAACACATTTGTGGTAAATAAAATCATGAAGCTTACTTAAATAATGAATGGTAGGGATGAATGTATTGTAGTCTATAGTTTTCTTATCAGCAAAAGATTTGCTTTTCTTTCTTTTTTTCACTTTTTTTTACTAGTTAGTATTTTAAACATACATACACCATCTCAAGTACGAAATTGTGCCCATCAAGATGTCCACCTTTACAAGGACCATAACATTTTATTTTATTTTAATATGATGTTAGAAAGTCTCAGTGATTAGATTGCCCAGTAGAAAGGAAAAACATTTATATATTGGGAATTTGCTGGAGGGTGGATTTACATTCAGAAAAACTAAATTTGATGTGAATGAAAATTAATTTTTAGGGGGATTTACTGGGCATTACAATATACAATCCTTATTAATTTGAGTATATGTCATTGAAGGAAGATAATATTTTAGATGGTTTTATTAGCAATCATAATTAAATTGATATGCAAATTGTCATCAAAATATGGATCATTTTGTATTCATTGATAACCATGGTATTATGTAAATAAATACATCTCATAGTAATATAATGTGTTGTCTATTGTTCACATCTAAATCTAGTTTTGCGTTATACTGTGTAACTTAATTAGTGATGAAATGCACAGATGTTTTTGTTTTTTACCATAACTGCTCTTCATCCATTCACAAAATTAGACTACGGAAGAGAGGAAATGTTTTTATTTAACGACACATTCGACACATTTTATTTACAGTTATATGGCGTTGGACATTAAAAAAAATGGATTGTTGCTTAAAAGCAGCTTTAAAAATAAAAAGGGAGATAAAACCAATATACTGGTAGAATGTATTTCTGTCTATATCCATACTTTGGGCAGGATTTAGCTCAGTCAGTTGAGCGCTTGCTTGAAGTGCTTGCATTGCAGGATCAAACCACCTCAGTGGATCCGTTCAACTGATTGGGTTTTTTCTTGTTCCAACCAGTGCACTACAACTGATCAAAGGCTGTGGTATGTGCATTCTTATCTGTGGGAAGGTGCATAAAAAAGATCCCTTGCTGCATTAGGAAAAATGTAGTGGGTTTCCTCTGTTGACTAAAAGTCAGAATTACCAAATGTTTGACATGCAATATCCGATGATTAATTATTTAATGTGCTCTAGTGGTGTCGTTAAACAAACAATTTTTTTTTTCAATATCCATACCTGCAGTCAAAAGCCAATTTAGTAAAGGTTTTTAGAAGGGTCCCCTCATATCACTGCTTCGTAGTTTTCAACCAGCAGAACATGACAATAATAACAGACTCAGGCTTTTTAGTTCATTTCCTATTGTTTGTTGACGAAAAGGTCATCCAACACGTAATCACCAGCATATTTTGTATTAATGGCTATTTGGTCTGTAACAATTAGTTCAGAAAAAGGATTGAAACCTGCTCCCACCACATTGACTACTTTTGCCCATGGGTGTCGATCGGTGGGGGACGGGGGACGCGTCCCCCTCACTTTTCAATGCCAGGGGACAATCTATATAAATATCCCCCCCACTTTTTCGTTTAGCAAAAGCAACAACAACACCACCAACAAACACAACACAAAACAAACAAAAATTAAAAGTTTAACCACTAATGTGTAGCTTTATGATTTTCATTGACATTCCTTTATCATTCGCATACACACTAATACGTGTCTTCCCTCCCCCCCCCCCACACTTTTAAAGCCGGATTGACGCCCATGCTTTTGCCACACAGCAGCAAGGACTCCTTTATGTACCTTAGTGTGTAACAAGCAGGGCCGTAGCAAGGATTTTGCAGCCATTTCAGGGAGGTTAAACACTTAAAAACGTCAATATCAATAACCAGTATTATTTTTGCCAGATTTTTTTTTTTTTTTTTGGAGGGGGGGGGGGGTCAATTGGCCCCCACTAGCTACACCCCTGACAAGCAGCCATGTTGCACTGGCTAGGATTGGAAACAATCAAAATGTGACACATGTGACACATAATACACATAATAACCAACTAAAATGGGAAATAATTGAAATGGTCTGTCCGTGTTTGACATTTACTACATGGCAATGCTGAGAAATAAAACAGTTACTGTTTGTATTTGATGACTAGTAACTGGTTGGCACAGAAAATGATTAAAATAGTTTAAGTTTGACATCTAGTAATTGGTTAGAATGGGGGGAAATAGACATGGGCAACATGGAGTGGGAAATTGACTTCTAGTATCTTGCTATAATGGGAAATAATAAAAATGGTCCACATTTGATATCTAGTAACTGGCTATAATGGGAAACAATCTAAATAACATCTAGGAAATTATCTAAATGATATCTAGTAACTGGCTATAATGGGAAACAATCTAAATAACATCTAGTAACTGTCTAGAATGGGAAATTATCTAAATGATATCTAGTAGAATGGGAAATTCTAGTAACTGTCTAGAATGGGAAATGATATCTAGTAGCTGGCTAGAATGGGAAATGATAAAAATAGTCCACATTTGATGTCTAGTAACTGGCCATACTGGGAAACAATCTAAATGATATCTAGTAACTGGCTAGAATGGGAAATAATCAAAATAACATCTAGTAACTGTCTAGAATGGGAAATTATCTAAATGATATCTAGTAGCTGGCTAGAATGGAAAATTATTTAAATGACATCTAGTAACTATCTAGAGTGGGAAATGATATCTAGTAGCTGGCTAGAATGGGAAATAATAAAAATAACATCTAGTAACTGTCTAGAATGGGAAATTATCTAAATGATATCTAGTAGCTGGCTAGAATGGGAAATTATCTAAATGACATCTAGTAACTAGCTAAAACAGGAAATAAGAATATCTAGTACCGTAACTAGATAGAATGGGAAATAATTTTGATTAACATCTAGTAACAGGCCTCATGTGAGGTGAAAATCATAGAGCGAAGTCACTTCTCTCTCGGACGTTAGAGAGGGCAAAGTTTTTAACAACAGGGAGACTTTAATTTTTAGTCCAAAAAACAGAAGTTATCTTAATACAGGTACAACTTTTACAATCTGTATTTTATTTTTTTATTTTTTTACCGTCTGTACTGCTAATTGATGGATATGTGGAGTTTTTTTGTTTTTTTAAATCACATGTCGCCTTCTTTAGAAATAATGAAATGTAATTGAAAAGCACTAATTTAACCGTTTAGAATTCATTTTCTCACAAGTTTATCTTCTCATTTCATTTAATACCTACTCCATGCAGAGCATTGTCCTAGTAGATTAATCTACCATGGTCAAGCTTAGATTACCCAGAGGCAGTTTAAATGCATTCCACAGCCACAGTTTCTTAATACACTGTGGAGTAAGACTGAATGGGTACTAGTATCCGTGAAGGTGTGAACATTGCTTACCTGCTGCACCTTGTCACTGTTGTTTACAATAAAAAATTTTTTTAAAGAATTTACAGTGGCCACTTTAGCGAATTGGGGATGCAGTTTAAGTGGCCACTGGGTATGTAGGACAGGTCACCACTATTTTATAATTTTGACATCTGTTTTGTATGTTGAATTTATTCATTATGACAAAGTCTACGTAAAACTAAATAATTACTCCAACTATTAGTGCCAGACCCGGTTGTTGTCTGAGCTAGACCGTCTATCTATGAGCCTGTCGCGTGATTTTGTGGCACTAGTCTCTCTTCAAACACTCAGGCCATTCACACTTAATTATTATCTATGAAGAGGTGTTCCTCAAGTTCTTCACCATTCATCCTGATTGTGTACATTACAAGTGATGGCCATTTTTAAAAAGGCGACACAGATTTTGCCTTACAGTGACTAGCACGGCAAAGTCAGGCTGGTCAGAGCGAAGTTTCGGCTCACTTCACCCGGTTGTGTGAGCCCTGTAGTAAATATCAAAATGACATCTATAGTCCTTCCCATCAGGGAACATCATTTTTTTTACTGTGGTATGTACTACAACTTACATGTATTTATTTCTGACCAGATTGTTTTTCAAATTGCACACAAAAATAAGGTGGGGGCATTCCTAAAAACTTACTTTTTTTCTTACAGCAAATTAAACTGAAATTATTTTCCAAAATAAAAATGTTCATGAAGGATGGGAAGGACTATAGTAACTGGCTAGAATGGGAAATAATAAAATGGCATGTAATAACGCTAGAATGGGAAATAATCAAATCACATGTAGTAACTGTCTGGAATGGGAAATAATCAAATTGCTTGTAGTAACTGGCTAGAATGGGAAATAATCAAATGGAATGTAGTAACTGGCTAGAATGGGAAATAATGAAATTGCTTGTAGTAACTGGCTAGAATGGGAAATAATTTAATTGCATGTAGTAACTGGCTAGAATGGGAAATAATAAAATTGCTTGTAGTAACTGGCTAGAATGGGAAATAATCAAATGGAATGTAGTAACTGGCTAGAATGGGAAATAATCAAAATAACATCTAGTAACTGTCTAGAATGGGAAATTATCTAAATGATATCTAGTAGCTGTCTAGAATGGGAAATGATCTAAATGACATCTAGTAACTGTCTAAATGGGAAATGATATCTAGTAGCTGGCTAGAATGGGAAATTATCTAAATGACATCTAGTAACTGTCTAGAATGGGAAATAATAAAAATGGTCCACATTTGATGTCTAGTAACTGGCTATACTGGGAAACAATCTAAATGATATCTAGTAACTGGCTAGAATGGGAAATAATCAAAATGACATCTAGTAACTGTCTAGAATAGGAAATAATCAAAATGATATCTAGTAGCTGGCTAGAATGGGAAATTATCTAAATGACATCTAGTAACTATCTAAAACAGGAAATAATAAGAATATCTAGTACCGTAACTAGATAGAATGGGAAATAATTTTGATTAACATCTAGTAACAGGCCTCACTTGAGGTCAAAATCATAGAGCGAAGTCACTTCTCTCTCAGACGTTAGAGAGGGCAAAGTTTTTAACAACAGGGAAACTTGAATTTTTAGTCCAAAAAAAGAAGTTATCTTAATACAGGTACAACTTTTACAATCTGTATTTTATTATTTAATTTGTTTACCGTCTGTACTGCTAATTGATGGATATGTGTTTTTTTGGGGGGGGTTTTAAATCACATATCGCCTTCTTTAGAAATAATGAAATGTAATTGAAAAGCACTAATTTAACCGTTTAGAATTCATTTTCTCACAAGTTTATCTTCTCATTTCATTTAATACCTACTCCATGCAGAGCATTGTCCTAGTAGATTAATCTACCATGGTCAAGCTTAGATTACCCAGAGACAATTAAATGCATTCCACAGTCACAGTTTCTTAATACACTGTGGAGTAAGACATGGGTACTAGTATCCGTGAAGGTGTGAACATTGCTTACCTGCTGCACCTTGTCACTGTTGTTTACAATAAAAAATTTTTTTTAAAGAATTTACAGTGGCCGGTTAACACAACTGGCTAGAATGGGGAAAAATCAAATTGCTTGTAGTAACTGGCTAGAATGGGAAATAATCAAATGGCATGTAGTAACTGGCTAGAATGGGAAATAATGAAATTGCTAGAATGGGAAATAATGAAATTGCTTGTAGTAACTGGCTAGAATGGGAAATAATCAAATTGCATGTAGTAACTGGCTAGAATGGGAAATAATGAAATTGCTTGTAGTAACTGGCTAGAATGGGAAATAATCAAATGGAATGTAGTAACTGGCTAGAATGGGAAATAATCAAAATTACATCTAGTAACTGGCTAGAATGGGAAATAATCAAAATGCCATCAAATAACTGGCTAGAAAGAGAAAGAGAAATTTTTATTTAATGACACACTCAACACATTTTATTTATGGTAATATGGCATCAGACATGGTTAAGGGCCACACAGATATTGAGAGATGAAACCCGTTGTCGCCACTTCATGGGCTACTCTTTTTCGATTAGCAGCAAGGGATCTTTTATATGCACAGACAGAATAGTACACCAGTTGTGGAGCACTGGCTGGAACGAGAAATAGCCCAATGGGTCCACTGACGAGGATCGATCCTAGACGACCGCACATCAAGCGAACACTTTACCACTGGGCTACATCCAGCCCCGACTAGAAAGAGAAATGATCAAAATGACATCTAGTAAATGGCTAGAATGGGAAACAATCTGAATGATATTTAATAATTGGCTAGAGATAATAATCGAAATGGTCCATGCCTGATGTCAAGTCCATGTATTAGTAACTGGCTGGACCAGGAAATGACTCAATTGGGGCCTTGATACACATTCCTTCCTTTGCTGAGTGTACAAGTACAAGCAGTAGTGAGCCGGTCTGGGTAAACTGTCTAATTTGTACAATAGCATGGGAACATACGGTTATCAACTTGGTAATGTAGAATGACATTTGCAATGTTTAAATAATATTCTGTTGGTAAATTCAGAAAGTTGACAGTGATGAACATCATTGACCACACAGATGAGAAAACGACAACACTGTTTATTTTCCCAATCTGTGGCAGCATTTATTCTATTATTCGATCCATTACAAACATGAGATAAACATCATAAATAGAAACACCTTATTTCTGTTTGCTAATACTATCCATAAAACTGATCACATATTTGTAAATAGCAGTCTGACATGGGGGGAAAATGTCAAATATGGCATCTCTGATAACTATATCAACTAATATGAAGACATTGTAAATAAAAAAGAATGTAAAAGAAAGAGGTAAACATTGGCACTTGGGGTGAAAAAATGCAAGAAACAGAACTGATCTAGTTGCGTCTTAATAACTTTTACAACATATACAAAATATAAATACAACACTCAGTCACCATTTGAAACTGAAAAAGCTTGGACAATTTTCACTCGCTATTTAAAATGCATTGTAAATAATATGTTATAAACTAGTTATATACTTGAAAGCATTCAGTATCATTTTAAACTGTATTAAACAAATATACACAAATGTAGTCAAACTTCATTTTCACACACAGACTTGGCTATTCCAAGGCCATGAACCAAGTGTCCAGAGTAACCATAAACAGGTAGCGCTATATTTTAGTATGTCATTTGTGTCTATGACATCATTAATTTATACTCTTAAACATTAATGTTCAGGTTTTTTGTTTGTGTTTTCTCGTTAAACAGCATTAGAAATTACTTTTTAAGGGTGTGTAAGAAATAGAATAATACACTTGTGCCTGTTGGAGATGATTTATCGTACAACTACCCGGTAATGGTTTCTAAAGGTATCTTAACTCGCTGCTCTTTAAATACATTTGACAACATGGACTTGTGTATTATTCTCTATCTCAGAGTTGAAGAGACCAAGCCGACACAAACCTATAGAAAACTTAAGGAAAATTATTAATTCATATTTGCTCCCCTAACTTAGATTATGGGGAGCCACTTAAAATATTACTGTATTTCCCATGTATATTGAGCATTGATATTTATTATTATTTGTTTATATTTTATTTTATTTTTTAATTTATATGCTAAGGAGAGCAAAAAGTCCCTCTCCTTGAACCAGTCTGAGGGATTGATGGGTTGCCAGCAATAGCTCCCATTAAACTGCGAGATCTGCCAACAATCTAAATATGTCAGTGATTCAAAGATAGACAATAGTAGCTAATATTAAAATTAATATCTGGGACCATATCTAGACCTCAAATATGCTGGGCTCACAAGATAACAAAGTACCTTTGTAATAAGCTTATACTAATAATTAGAAAGCATTCAGTCACCATATAAAATCGATTGTAAAGAGATAAGTGTTTATCATAAGCTAATAATAAACACTGAAGAAAAGAAACGTAAATATTAATTTTGTTTTATTTTATTAAAATTATTCGGTTTGAATCTAATTAGTTTTTGTGTCTATTAACATTATCAGTGTATTGTCAACATGTTAGGCCCATTTTGACAGTTTATTTACCAAATTAATTGTATTATAAAACTATATATATATATATATATATATATATATATATATATTGAAACCTCTCTAAACTGGACACCTTCAGGACCAAGTAAAAAGTTGTTGTTTTAAGGGTTATCCAGTTAAGAGAGGTTCTATTATGTCTTGATATTTTTGGGGGTTTCACAAATTAAAAATATTTAAATATCTGCCTTTCTTTTGTTGTTGAGTATACATCGGACTTGAAGCATTCCATCCATGGGATGATTGTAGAGAATAATTATATGTAAGTTCTGAACATTATACAAGCAAATGGAAAAATAGCCTATGTATACTTGGGGGCATTCACACTCGGGCAATCAATACAAACAATACAAAAAAACACATAAAATATTACATTCAGGGAAGATAGATGATATACATGTAGTCATTACTATTATTGTACTACAATTATCAGCTATCTGATTTGCCAAGCTCTCAGTTATTTGTGTGGTGTATGAATGAATGAATCAATAAATCAATGAATGTTGAACAACACCCCAGCACAGAAATAAAGCTTGGCTATTAGGTGTGTGGTGTAGTTAACTAATTGATGAAATTGATGAATTGATGAAACAGTTCATCACAAACCAAGGACTATACCTTTGGAGGCAAAGGGGCAGTTTGCTAAACTATCCCCCCACCCACAACCACCCATAAAACGAATTATTTGAAGTGCCCCATTTGCCCCTTTTGTCTACATAGAGAAGACCCCAGTAGCCTTTTCTTTTCTCACCCCCCCCCCCCACCTTTTTAAAACCTCCCTCATCTCCTTACACACTACATGGAAGCACAGCTCTGCCACCCCAATAGGGAAAGTATTCTAAATATAATATTCATACATACAAATGTATGTATCAGTTATTTTGCAGAATGTAATAGTAACATTTTGTTGATAACCACATTAATTTAAATGAAACAGCAGATAATGTTTAAAGTGACAGCCACTTTTGACAAATGAAATCAAACATTACTTTTATTTATTGTTTACAGTATCCACTTTTGTACATCCGAAGTCTTTCTGGTCATTCTAGTGTCATGTTATGAAATTAATTTTTAATCCTTCCAAAAAAAAGCACATACCTCTGATTAGTAAATGTTGTGGAGACAAGCTCTATTTTTAGAGCAGTGTTTCTGCCAGAAAGAAATTTTTGGTATGGCACTATGGAAGTGAATGCAACTACAGTCAACAGGGGGTATGAGTGGCCTCCTCCAGAAAGAAAATGGGTTAAGTTTAGGGTTAGGATTAAAAACAAATCATACAGTAAAGATAAGAGTAATTAATTTTGTCAAAAAGTTAACTTAAAAAATAAAATCTGCAAAAATATTTGAGTATGGCGCCATACCCATTTTACCCTCTGGTAGAAACCCTGTAGAGGGTACTTCCCCATTTCAACATCACAGACTCTTTGTCTCTCTGTTACAACTTTATCTAGATGTGTTACGGGTTTGTACATTAACCAAACTTTGTGCCTATTTTCATGTGTTCAGACTAGGATCTGTGACTTTAATATATTAAATTTTCTACACAGCCTCTATATATATATATATATATATATATATATATAGAGGTTGTGTAGAAAATGTATATATATATAATTTATATATATATATAGATATATATATATATATATATATATAATTTGTATTGATGTTATGATACATCTATATATACTGTGTATATATCAATAACTAAGATGATCAAGTCTCAAATGTTTGTGATATGTTCAACTGAGCTGATACTGGTAGTTCACACCACAGTGACCGATAACAAATTCACACTTGTGACTTACTTATACCATAAGTAAAATCCGTATCCAAATTGCTGTACACTTGATGATGTGGTACCATAAGTCGAAAGGTTCAGGTTGTTGTGGCAACCATTCACTGTGTAGCCTACTAAACAAGAACAAAACCATGTAGTCATGGTTACCAGTGACTGTACTGAAAATCATGTAAGTGTAGAAAGCAGTGACTAAAATAAACTTTGCTGTCATGGTTATCAATGACTTTCATAATATACATGTACAGTAACCTCTGTATAATTAAAGAGACCAAATGTCTAGGTAACCAGACTTAAGCTGTATCCTAACCTGACGCGTGCGACGCGAGTGAGCGATGCGAGCGACACAACACTATCTATCCTAACCAGACGCGATCATAATGACAGTCTTCTTTTTTAAATTGTTATCAACAGATGAAACCGCCAAGTAAAAGTTGTTTGATTAGTTAATATATGTTTGTCGATCATGTTGCATGACAAAAAATAGAAACAATTCCTATCGGTATTGTGTCGCACGCTTGACTACATCAATCTGTCATGCCATATACGTACGCAGCAATTGAAATCAATGGATTCTAAAAAAATCACTCGCATCGCACACGTCCGGTTAGGATGCAGCTTTAATGATTATACTTGATAGAACAGTATAATTAAAGAGACCAAATGTCGAGGTAACCAGATCCAATGACTATATGTAATACAACAGTATAATCAACGAGTCCACCTGTCTAGGTAACCAGACCTAATAATGACTGCATACTTGATGGAACAGTATAATTAAAGAGACCAAATGTCGAGGTAACCAGATCCAATGACTATATGTAATACAACAGTATAATCAACGAGTCCACCTGTCTAGGTAACCAGACCTAATAATGACTGCATACTTGATGGAACAGTATAATTAAAGAGCACAAAATCTAAGTGGTAGACCTTCCACAGTTGTTGCAAGTGTTTTCTAGGAATTGTTTTGTAATAGTGGAGGAGCAACCCTTCAGTTTTCTTGTGTTTGTACGACGCTGACCTGGGGGGAAACTGGATCATGTCTGCTACGTTGATGGTCTCCAGAATCTGTTTGGAGTCCTGCTGTATCCGGTGATACTTGCCCACAAAGCTGTAGTTGATGACGCACGGCATACAGAGGTTGTACAACTGGGCCCAGTGTTCATTGAACTCCTCCATCCCGTCATGGTCCAGAATATACTTGACAAACTCCGGGAACGTCACATCGTTCCCTTTCTCCAAAGACTGCTCACTAGGACTGTCTCTGTATCTTTTTATTATCTTCCTGCCGAACCTCAAGTGAAAAAACCTGCTGGAATTAGTCTGAGCTTCCAGCTTGTTCCTGTACGCTGACAAGAGCCTCTCAAACGGTTCTCGAACAATGATGAACTTGAAGTACTCTCTGATAACAACTCTTATCTCGTCTGTATTCAGGTCACTCAGGTAGGTCAGATGGTGATCGTATTGCCCATGCACGTCGGATGCCTTGAGAGCCATCAGATTCGTGGCCTTCACCTTCCCCGACAAAAAGATGAACACTCGGAGCCAGTTGGTGCTGGCCACCTTGGGAACCTGGCAGTACAGCACTTTGTGCTTGTGGTTGACGATGATGTGGTTCAGGGTGAAGATTTTCATGGTTTGGTCCTGTGGTAGCTGTAAGGCATCGCACTTGGACCTCATCCAATTATGCAGGGGATTTTTCTATCAAAAAGAAAACATAATACAATATATATTCAAGATATAGTAGTAGTAGTAGTAGTAGTAGTAGTAGTAGTAGTAGTAGTTGTAGCAGACCGGCCTCAGTGGTGTCGTGGTTAGGCCATCGGTCTACAGGCTGGTAGGTACTGGGTTCGGATCCCAGTCGAGGCATGGGATTTTTAATCCAGATACCGACTCCAAACCCTGAGTGAGTGCTTCGCAAGGCTCAATGGGTAATTGTAAACCACTTGCACTGACCAGTGATCTATAACTGGTTCAACAAAGGCCATGGTTTGTGCTATACAGCCTGTGGGAATAAAAGATCCCTTGCTGCCTGTCATAAAAGAGTAGCCTATGTGGAGACAGTGGGTTTCCTCTAAAAACAGTGTCACAATGACCATATGTTTGATGTCCAATAGCCGATGATAAGATAACAAATCAATGTGCTATAGTGGCGTCATTAAATAAAACAAACTTTACTTCAGTAGTAGTAGTAGACTATTGTAACTGTGAAATTAGTTGGAATGGGACATACATGTAGTTCATCCAGTAGTAAAGCAATCACATGATGCCCTACTGTTTTGTTGTGTTTAAAAAGAAAAAAAGAAAAAGTTTGTAAAGTTTACTAATCATTGGCTATTGGATGTCAAACATTTGGTTATTCTTACACATAGTTTTAGAGAGGAAACCTGTGACATTTTTTCATTAGTAGCAAGGGATCTTTTATATGCACCATCCCACACAGGATAGCACATACCACAGCCTTTGATATACCAGTCGTGGTGCACTGGCTGGAACGAGAAATAGCCCAATGGGCCCACAGATGGGGGACCAATCCTATACCGACCACACATCAAGCGAATGCTTTACCACTGGGCTATGTCCCACACTTGTGATGTCAACTGTAGCATTCATAAAATGTATTGTAATAACCATATTGCATGTAATTCAAAGACAGCAAACATAATTGACTTAGTCCAAATTCAATTTGTTTTCTCCATCACTGAACTGAATACTTACAAACTGTGTGTAATATGTATTATTTCAATTTACAGGGATTGGTTTATTAGCTTATTAGTTTATCGAGCTTTGTACCTATTGTACCTCAGATCACTGGATTATTGACGCCATTCCAATTATAGCAGTTTCATTGTTAAAAATCGTTTAGTTAATGATGTATTAGTTTATATATGTAGAATGATGCTGAATAATATAGCTAATGATGCAATTTTTATTTCATATACATATAAAACATACATTTTAATGGATAGAATACTCCAAGTCAATGAGGAAAAAAGTGGATTATTTCTAGCAATTTGAGAATATCTTCAACCATCAGTGCAATTACTTCATGCCATCATTCATCTGTGGATGCAGCTAACATGTTGATTATCATCAGTTTTGTACATTACAGTTGCTGAAGAAATTACCCATTAATCATATGACTTGGGCGGAGATTTTGCCCCAGTCGGTCGGGCTATATCCTGCCCCTGCTCGCCTGAGGGAAGTTTGGTGTCGCTTTGTCAGGATTGAACCCATCATCATATTTCTCGTTCCAGCCAGTGCTCCACAACCACAAAGGTTGTGGTATGTACTATCCTGTCTGTGGGATGGTACATATAAAAGATACCTTGCTGCTAATCAAAAAGAGTAGTCCATGAAGTGGCAACAGCAGGTTTCCTCTCTCAGTATCTGTGTGGTCTTTAAACATATGTCTGATGCCACATTACCGTAAACAAAATGTGTTGTGTGTGTTGTTAAATAAAACATTTCCTTCTATGAATGGAATTGACCTTTTATCACAAGGTGATAACTTTCAATGGATCCAGTTTTTTGTGGGGGTTTACTGAATAAATGGTAACAATGCAATAAAGTAAACAAATATTTTAGTTTTTTGTTTTGTTCTTTTACTTGTAGCAGACACACCATATTATTGCAGGACAAAGTACAGCTATAATTGTTCATTCATATTTTCACAGTACTTTATGTCAAGATTACCGATGATTAATAAATCAATTTGCTCCAGAGGTGTCGTTAAACAAAACAAAGAAACTTTTTATACTGATGAAGTGGCATGTTTGTCATAAGACATTACTAAAGGGACATATTGATCACATGACATTACACTGATGAAGTGACATACTGATCATATGACATTACACTGATGAAGTGATATGCTGATCATATGACATTATACTTACAAAGTAACATGTTGATTATGTCAGTTTTTCATTACACTGAAGAAAGTACATTAATCATATGACTTGGGCGGGATTTAGCCCAGTCGGTCGAGTGCTCGCCTGAGGTGCTTGTGTCGCAGGATTGAACCATCTCGGTGGATCCATTCAACTGACTGGGTTTTTCTTTTTCCAACCAGTGCACCACAACTGGTTAAGTGCTGTGGTATGTGCTTTCCTGTCTGTGGAAAAGTGCATATAAAAGATCCCGTACTGCTAATGGAAAAATATAGCAGGTTTCCTCTGATGTCTACAAGTCAGAATTACCAAATGTTTGACATCCAATAGCCAATGATTAATTAATGTGGTGTCGTTAAAACAAACTTATAATATTACACTGATGACAGTATTTATTTTGTGACATTAAACTGTCCATGCAACTGCATATTATGTAACCAGGCCTCGTACTGGAAAGAATTCTGTTTTAGTCAGTTTTCACATATGTAGAGTATTTCCTAGAACATTTATGAAAAGTGGTTAATTTCAAAAAAAAATATTAACCAAATACTAAATGCTGCAGCCACTTTGTAGCTAATTTGACAATGGAAAGGGTGAGTATTGCATAATGATCAAAGATACATATATCAAAGATACATACATGCTTGTCATTTGTTTCATTCATCAGTCGGCTGCCCTTATATATACCTGTGAAAACAAATAAACATAGTTAAAACAAGCATTTTGAGAGTAATACCAGGCTCAACACATTTTTATATCTCCTAAATTCAAGGATCATAACTGTGAAAAATTTAAATGTAACAGTTCATGACAAAGTTATATACAAAATTTCATCTCAATATCTTCAAGCATTGCTAAAACAAAGTGGAAAACAAATTTTCATATCTCCTAAGTTCAAGGGACCTAACTCTGTGAAAAAGGGGTAAAGTGCCATGAAAGTCAAACTTGATCTGTAACAGAACATAATAAAGCTATACAAAAAATTTCAATTCAATATCTTCAAGCATTGCAAAAACAGAAGCCCAAAACTAAATTTATTTCCTAAATTCAAGGGAATTAACTCTGTCCAAAATTATTATATCGACATCAAAGTCAAATGTGACCAGTAGCAGAAGATGATAAAGCTATGCACAAAATTTTAGTTGAGGTATTGTGAAAACAAATCCCTAAAATTATATGTGTGGGTCGACCGATGGACAGACAGACAGACAGACAGATTGAAGGCCAGAGTTGAAACCTTTAGTCCTCTCCAGTTGGACTGGTAGGGGATTTAAAGGTGCTTACTGATAATACATTTAAACAGGTGGATTTTAATTAAGAATATAGTTCTATTTGTGAATTTAAAGAGGAGGACCAATGTTTATCAAATTCAAGCACATTTATCTATAGTTAGTCAAGGCCGTAGCTAGGATTTTTTTTGTTTAGGGGGCAACTGAGTAGTTAATAGTCTAAAACTCCTTAAACAGTTAAGAAGATAATTTTCTTTAAGTTTCTAGAAAACAAAGAACTAGGATATGGTTTACTTTATTAGAATTTTTAACATATACACATTTAATCCCTTTCCTTGAAGATTAGTAAAGATACTTGAACAAGTATGCTATACCAGGTAGAGAGGGAGATTGTTATACATGTATGTGGGATGAATTACCAAACCGTTATGGGGAATGGTACTATTGGTAGATGGTGTTTGTCAAGAGTGGTGTAATGCTAAAAACAGGTGTCATTTTTATTTACAAATTAAATACATGCAGTTATGCACAACTTTTCTAACAGATTTTTTATCTTTTTTAATCTAGTATTTTAACTATTTATTAATGTCAAATATAAACAGGAAACCCATTAATGTTGGTCAAATTGCGTCATGGTGGATGAAAGTACTGTTCAGTAGCGCGTTGCGATTCGTTACGCAAGCTTCAGAGATGACTACACAATTTTAAAACAGTAGTTGTTAATCATTAACAAAATGTTATGAATGTGGTCAGAGTTTGCGTTACATAGCCTAATAATGTCGATCGGCTCACACACAGATGGTTTGTGTTAAGAGGTCATGGCTACAGGACGTTCTTATTTCCGAATGTAATTGTTTATCTCGTTCAGCTTTAGCTGACATTCCTGATGAATCATTTTCAGTTTAAAATAGATCTGCATTTTAGGTCTTTAAATTAAAAAAATAAAAAAATAAAAAAATGTTCCAAGCAATTGCGTTTACCAAACTTTTGTTTTTGTTTGTCTTGTCTTGTTTTCAGATTTTTTCGTACTACAAGATTTTTGACAAATAAATGAACACTAGAATACCTATGTTGACGTTGTTCTCTGAAGTCGTCTGCTGCCATGACGTAGTGTAGACCAACACCAACATCGGAATGAACACTCCTAGCGCCAACAAAAACAGGAACACGCGCGGCCATTTCTTCATGTCGGAACCAAACCTTATAAAACAGCTAACGCTAACTTCCTGACAGCTCCGGCGACATCTAACCATCTACGTTGCAGGGGACGGCTGCAAACGTCAGCTACATAGTTGCAGTGCATATTGACAAAGTTTCTTTGGTCGGGAAACGTTCGACGGCAGAGCAAAGCGGCTAGGCACCATTGTGTTTGGTATGTAAATTTGCTGCCTGCCATTTAGTCACGTGATCAAACAGCTGCTGTATCATTGCCTGATGCTTCTCGTTCGACTTGATTACACATACACACACAGCGTACATGTGCTCGTATTTGACACGTACACACACGTACTGGTAGATATCGTTGTTGTTTCTTTGTTTTGTTGGGGGGAGGGGGGAGGCGGAGGGGCAGGGGGAGGAGTATTTTTTATCACTGCTATAAACATTGAAGATTAGTCACTGGCATTTCCCGCATTTAATCTCGCGCGATTACCACCTGGGAACAGATAGATAAGTTTTATCTGAAATTCAGCCAAGATCTTAACTTAAGAAGTTGATAATTGTTTTTAATACACATGTACTATTTATAACAAAGCAGAATATACACGTTAGGATAGCAACCGAGTAGATAATTATCGTTCCCAATACAACCTCAGCCATATGCAAAACATGTTTCAATATTAGCCTATCAGAGGGAAAAAAAATTATGTCCTGTGCCCGTGTCTTAGAGTTACATTCTCTGGTTACCATATTATAACATCATGTACAAATATGAAATACAAGCTCAAATGCACTTTTAAAAAACTCGTGTGTGTTCGCTATGAACGGATATCGTCAAAAGTATACGCTCGATTCGTCGCCTGTGCCGCCATAGCTCGGCAAAGCACAAACGACAGCCTGTTGTCAGTTTCAGTTAACACGTGCGTTTGCCGATTTCAAATTGTAGGGTTCGTCTAAAAAAATTAAAAGAGAAATCTTGCGCTGCACGAAGAACGTTCGGTTGAGGTTACGGTACTAGAGTCTTTCGTAAAAACCGGTTTGATCTCGACAACGTATTATCGACAATAGTACCTTCCTATTTCAGAATTAATATTTTATAAAGTGTTAGTAGAACTTTCAAAGTTTAGTTTGTATAACACATTGATCATGTATATATTTTTAAAATAAAATATACTAAAGTAGACGTTTTCACTTCTTAATTTTACGTGTTAAAATCGACAAATTCAAATAAATATTCTTTCGTTTGGAAAGGGTAAAGTTAGTGGGGGGTTGTTTAATGACATCAAAGTTAGAGCATATTGATTTAATAATCATCCGACGCCATACAACCGTAAATAAAATGTGTTGAATGCGTCGTTAAATAAAACATATCCTACCCTTCCTTCCATCTGCTGTTGGATGTCTAACATTTGGTAATTTTGACATATAATCTTAGAGAGGAATCGGGTGCATGTTTAGGGGGAGGGTATTGGAGTTCGAAACCCTTACTTGCCCAAGCTTAAAAAAAATTGAAATGTATTTTCTGGGGGACCATGGCCCCATATAAACTTCGCTCAACAAGGTCTATAACCCCAACCCCGCTGAAATCCCTGCACACGCGCCTTGGAAACCCGCTACATTTTGTTTTTTAGCAAGTGATCGTTTATATGTACCATCCCACAGACAGGATATCACATACCATGGTCTTTTATATACCCGCCGATGGGGATCGATCCTAGACTGACCGCGCATTTCCAAAAAACACCTTAAGTAATTAATACAAATAACATAGTCTTGAAAAATGTTACGTTAATCGAACACAGTACCGTCTTCCTCTACCCCTAGAGCGTTACGTAATTAGTAACGCCCCCTTACATGTAACGCGTATGCCAACAGCTGGCCACTGTGAAAATTTCAAGGCAAATCCCCCACCCACCAACCCCTGGAAAGGCGTTATACCATACCTCTATGGATATAAATATGTTTTAGAGATATGAGACGACCCCTCAATCAAGACAGTTAAATTTGTTCAAAAATTGCGAAATCTCACGTGATCTTTTGTTGGGGAATTCCACACTTGTGATAAGCCAATGAAAACCGAGATCCCACTTTCAAAATACTGTCTTTGTTTTTGACCTGGATAAGCCAGCGTAGTGAAACCAGTGCGGAGTGCGGCGTCATATATGCACCAAACGTAATTGGATTTTCTGTTCTATATGCTTAAATAATAAAAAATATTCCGGATATAGCCGCTTTAATATCTAGATGTAGCCTACTAGTCAAACCCGACATGCATACAATATAAAGATATTCATACATCAATACATACCCACACACACATACGCACACACGCACGCACACACACACACACACACACACCACACACACACACACACACACACACACACACAGATCGAAAAGGTGAGAGCCGAAGGTTCTATCGAAGACCACACCTACCCCTCCGGAAATGTTTATATATTACCCCTCTTTAGCATTTCTGTTTCTTTTGAAGGATTTTAAAACTCAGTTTTGTGTTCCCAAATAAGACTAATATATAGTATTTTACTCTGAACAACAAAACTATAATAATTCTTATAGTGAGAACTATTAAAGGGACACTCAATTAAGGTTCAAGCACGCTGTCATGGGCATACACCTCAGCTATCTGGGTTGTCTGTTGTTGTTAGTTGGTTAGTGGTTAGTGAGAAAGAAGAGGGTGTAGTGGCCTTACACCTACATTGAGCCCTTAAGAACTCGCTCTGGGTTGGAGCCGATACCGGGCTGCGAACCCTGTACCTGCCAGTCTGTAGTCCGATGGCTTTACCACTGTGCCACCATTCAAATAATTTCGTACGTACGAAAAAATATATTTTAGGAAATAATATGAAATTTAACCTAGTGCAAATATTAGAACTATCAGAAGTACGTTTGTTTAATATAGAGTCACTAATATTTTATGCAGAAAAATATATTTGTAATTACAATCGTTAAAAAGTCTCTGTTAGTCGATAACATCTTAAAGATTGCAGCAAACTCAGGAATGTCTCTTTAATTGTGTTTGTAATTCGGCGTCTTTATAATTTGGATGTTACTAACATTAATTATGTATCGATTACAATCGTAATGTAGATATGTATAGTATGTAAATAATAAATAAATAATCACATTTAGCTAAGTTCTCGAAGAAATAAAATAATTTCCAAACTCGTTCTATAAATTGTGTATGACACATAAAATAATATATATATATATATAATTAAATATCTGCATCGTGTTGTCTCATTCTGAAACAAACAACACAAAAGACATGAGACAAATACCGAAAATCTACATTGTAAATCGACAAGATTCCGTATCCATATCGTAATAGTTCGTAACAGTTTCAGTATTTATAATTACTAGTATCTAATTTAGTCATAATAAAATATTTCTGTCATAATAGGGCCAAAGGAAACTAAACACTTAATATGTTTAACATAATTTTATTGTAGTAGAAAAAAATATCAAACCAGATTACATTAACAAACAAACCACTTCACAAAATTGCATTACATTTTAAAATAAAAACAAGTTATTCAACCTAGGGGTTGAAGGAAATGTTTTATTTAACGACGCACACAACACATTTCATTTACGGTTATATGGCGTCGGAACCTAGGGGTGGGTGCAAAAACAATCCAAACAATTAAAATTGTAACATATTTAACAAATCGAAATCCTTCAGCTATGTTTCCATTAATGCGGCTGCGGTCCGGGTGCGTCCGATTGCGGTGCTGGTGCTTGCTTGTGTTGTGTTTCCATTAATGCGGCTACTGACTGCGATTACTCCAATAATGGCATTCAAGATGCAAACACTGCAACATCACTTATTATTTGAAAAAGAGCTTATTATAATAGTCGCAACGTACAATTTGATATAGAAACAGATTTTTAAAAACAAAACAAAAACAACAACAAACAAACAAAAGGAAGCGCCATTGTTAAAAATTAGAACAAACAAGGAGTATACCAGAACCATACAGGTCTATGCATTTTCATATGTTCATATATCAGTAATATTTGTTATCGACTTCGGTAAATATTTCTGTACTTAGGAAATACAAATATTTATTAGATCGACAAACACTATTGAAAATATGGTCTAGGATCGATCCCCGTCGGTGGACCCATTGGGCTATTTCTCGTTCCAACCAGTGTTCCACAACTGGTGTAACAAAGGCCGTGGTATATACTATCCTGTCTGTGGGATGGTGCATATAAAAGATCCCTTGCTGCTAATCAAAAAGAGTAGCCCATGAAGTGTCGACAGCGGGTTTCCTCTCTAAATATCTGTGTGGTCCTTAACCATATGTCTAACGCCATATAACCGTAAATAAAATGTGTTGAGTGCGTCGTTAAATAAAACATTTCCTTCTTATATCCGCCACGTATTAGAATATGCATCGGAAGTATGGGATGGGTGTTCTTTAGTCGAGGAAGACATTATTGAAAAAGTACAATTAGAAGCCGCTAGATCAATCACGGGTTTGCCTAAATTTGCAACCATAAAGTCATTTGTACTACAAAACTGGATTAGCAACACTTACTTCCAGGCGTAAATTCAAAAAGCTGTGCAAATAATGAAAGGTATGGTTCCTGATTTTATTATACACATTATCCAACAAACAGTTGAACAAAGAGTCCCTTACATGCTGAGAAATCGAAATTATATTTCTTTACCCACTGCTAGAACTAATTTACTTCAATCGTCATTTATCCATTCAACAATAAAACTTTGGAACAACCTTTGAGCTAAAATTCGAAATTGTCAAAACATAATTTCATTTAAAAAAGAAATAAATCCCGATGTCCCATGCGTTGCACCATACTATTCATTTGGTAATAGCAGAGAAAATGTATTGCATACCAAGTTAAAACACGGGTGTAGTTATTTAAAAACAGACTTATATCGAGAGTTGACATTAGCACCGATTCTTCGTGTAGTTGTGGATATAATTTCGAGAACAATTTTAATATTTTTTCTGTGAATACATTTTATATGAAAGGCAAAGACACACTCTGTAGAATTCACCAACCAGCGTACTGTGTGTGCACTGATTTGACCCTCCGAATGAATCGAAGCATGCCGATTGCGTGTTTACATTGAATTTGATTGAGCCTAGCCATTTAACGCTTTTCAATATCCGATAGGTTTTTCTTTGGGGTTTTTTGTTTTTGTTTTTGTTGTTGTATTTGTTTTGCAATGGCTACTATTCAGCATTTGAGTCAACACCTTCGGTGGTGTCGTGGTGTCGTCGTTAAGGCATCGGACATAATGGTCGTAGGTACATGGTTAGAAGCTCGGTACCGGCTCCCACCCAGAGCGAGTTTTAACGACCACTACACCCTCTTCTCTATCACTAACCACTAACAACTAACCCACTGTCCTGGACAGACATCCCAGATAGCTGAGGTGTATTCCAAGGACAGCGTGCTTGAACCTTAATTGGATATAAGCACAACATAAGTTGAAATGAAATAAATGAACATGAAGTAGCCACTTATATACTTCAATTTAATCGTTTTGTGCAAAACACGTTTTCCGGACCGGCCCGTGAAACGCCGGACTAATTTCAACTTTTGTTGGATCAACTTATTTTTTTTAAAATGTGATAACAACATGTACAAAAGTTTGTTTTGTTTAACGATACCACTAGAGCACATTGCTTTATTAATTTCATCTGCTATTGGATGTCAAACATTTGGTAATCATCAGTCATCAGAGAAAACCCGGTTACATTTTTCCATTTAGTAGCACAGGATCTTTTATATGCATTTTCCTACAGAGAGGAAGGCACATACCACGGCCTTTGACCAGTTGTGGTGCACTGGTTAGAACGAGAAGAAACCCAATTGAATGGATCCACCGAAGTGGTTCGATCCTGCGACACAAGCACCTCAGGCGAGCTCTCAGCCAACTGAGCTAAATCCCGCTCCACATGTACAAAACGTCTGCAAAATGAGTGCCCCTCTGAGGTGCTTGCGCCGCAGGATCGATCCACCTTGGTGGATCCACATGTACAAAACTTGTATAAACGTGTCTAAGTATTTTAGAAAATATGGCATTTTAAAAAGTGTATGTTTTCTTTTCGGCGATGAGTATATTATAAGTATATTATGTTAAAGTCTATGTTAAGTTTAAGTCTACGACATATTTGTTTTTATAATTCGTTGTTAATATGAGTTTCTGCACCATGCCTTCATTTTGACTTTAATCAGTAAAATGTCAAACGCCATACAAACAATCGGTACGGTAGAGGTCCACTCCTGCAGCAACTGAATATCCCTGCAGTGGTAAAGAAATGTGCAAAGTATAAATATTACAAGCATAGTCAAATTTCTAGTATGTAAATATCCCAGTTAAATATAATATTATTTTTTTTAAACAAGTCGACATGTAAAGATTTCAAAACAAGTCGCATTTTGTCAGCCAAATATACCGTTTCTTGTCGGTTCAAAATGATTACAACTCCACCAAAAATTTTGAACCGTCAGAGTTCTTCAGAATAAATAAATGTATCAGGTATGTATGACCGATGCGAGCACGGCACAATACTTTTTTTTATTCTTCCTGCACTGCCTACAGGAGGACTGCCACTCTCCAGCACCGGCTTGACATAATGAAGCTTGTTCACAAGCGCACCGTTCTAGTCATCCTGCCCAGTGGCGGATCTAAGGGGGTCCCCGGGGCGCCCCCCCCCCTCCCAATTGTTTACGCCACGTGTCATTGGGATCCATGATGCCAGTATGGCTTGCTACCCAATATAATACAATATGTTTATTAGTAATATATAAACCGATCAATATACCAATAAAGGGATATTCTAGCTTCATATTTTGTAAAGCTTGGAGACACTAAAGTGAGTCTGTAAAAATTATATATTTGGATTCTATAGAATCCTTAATTAGTTCTAGGGCTTTAGATATTTCCCAGGTTTTAGTAGGAAAAAACCCAGATGCCAAATCAGACAATCTTTTTGAAATTATTGCATCTGATGAAAAAACTGTAGAACAGAGTACTCGCGCTGGATTGACACCACAGGGGTTCGCGTCCTGTGCCCCGTTGTACAAAGCGATGTTAGCGCTAAGATCACATTTAAAGGAGTTGTGTATTCAAGTTGATCTTAGCGCTAAAATTGCTTCGTAAAACGGCATAGGCATACGGGCTCCCATTTTCGTAGATTATTTGCCCGAATTCAACAAAAATGCCCGAATCTGGATAACAACAGCTAAATAGTGTTGTAAACGAATCACTATGCATTTTTGCATGGATTGCAAATAATATTGTGGGTAAAATGATGAAAATGTATGGTGAAAATGTTTCAGGCCAGCTCAATTTGCTCGAATTTCTCTATTATATTTGCCCGAATTTGATGATTTTCTCCAGCACTAGAGGACAATTACACCCCACCCCACCTCACCCCGTCCTGTCCCTTGTTTCGTACGCTTATGTAAAACGGGCCCAAGTTGAAATTTCTGGAACGAGTCATATGCTCTACGCTGTATATATTGTGTGTCGTCGATATAGTTGTAGAAACTCCAACCAGGGAGCCGATCGCCCGTGGTTGATATTGGCATTAGAACTAGAACGATTGGATGTTTTCGCCCACTCCCACCATCAAACTCAATGGACGGCAGGTGTATCGAACCACTACATCAGGCGCGTGCTCGTGGGCAGGAAATTGTGCAGGTTTCGGCGGTGACGAGCGAAGTTTCTAGGGGGGTGGGGTCGAGTCATGCTTTTCTGGAAAATGTTTTTTTTTTAAGAAAGGAAATTCACCACCACCACCACCCCGTACATACTAGAATACCTGAGCCCATCCTACAACTCACCCCCATAAATAGTTTGTTTTGTTTGACGACATCACTAGAGCTCATTGATTTATTAATCATCTGCTATTGGATGTCAAACATTTGGTAACTTTGACAGTCTTAGAGGAAACCGGTTATATTTTCCACACAGACAGGATAGCACATACTATGATTTTTTATATATCATTCATGTGGCACAGGATGGGTCCACCGAGGGGCTCGAACAAACGACTGAAGCACCTGAAGCGAGCGCTCTATCGTAGAGAACGAGGGACAGACGGAGAGAGAGAGAGAGAGAGAGAGAGAGAGAGAGAGAGAGAGAGAGAGAGAGAGAGAGAGAGAGAAAAATTTACATAGGAGGAGAGAGAGAGAGAGGGAGAGGGAGGGAGAGAGAGAGAGGGGGGAGAGGAGAGAGAGAGAGAGAGAGAGAGAGAGAGAGAGAGAGAGAGAGAGAGAGAGAGAGAGAGAGAGAGAGGAGGGGGAGAGAGAGAGAGAGAGAGAGAGACAGAGAGAGAGGGAGGTTGTTGTAGTGGCCTTACACCTATCCACTGAGCAGTTAAACTCGTATAACGCCTAAACCTCTGGCTCGGCGGTAGAGAGCCTAGCTAAGTTAAAGTTTGTTTTACTTAACGACACCACTGGAACACATTGATTTATTTATCTCCGGTTATTGGATGTCAAACATTTCTCTCTAAGACTATATATGTCACAATTACCAAATCAATGCTCTAGTGGTGTCGTTAAACAAAGCAAACTTCAACTTCTCTTTTTGCCTCGTCCAGCTAGTTACGGCTTTACTATTTGGATCCCGTTCCAGCCTTCGGTGCTCCACAACTGGCATATGAAAGGGTGTGGGTGGTGATATTCTGTCACTTCAGGCCAAGTTCCTTTGCTAATATTATTGTGTATAAACTAACACCACCTGTTGACACCATCGCCAATGCGTTTTATTGGCCGCTGTCAGGATCGCTCCATTAGATACAACTTAATTGCTTTTTCAACGATTATTTTGTACTTATTGAGATGGTGTCTGAAACTGGTTGAAATTAATCTTTTTTCTGCTTAAACATAAAAAGGACTGCTTTATAAAAACAATTTGTAAATTATATTTTTAAAGCCGCAGACACATGCACTGAGAGAGAGAGAGAGAGAGAGAGAGAGAGAGAGAGAGAGAGAGAGAGAGAGAGAGAGAGAGAGACAGAGCGACAGAGAGAGACAGAGACACAGAGAGAGAGGGGGAGGGGGGAGAGAGAGAGAGAGAGAGAGAGAGAGAGAGAGAGAGAGAGAGAGAGAGAGAGAGAGAGAGAGAGAGAGAGAGAGTCCATTCAGACAGAGGGTTAGTGGTTATTGAGAGAGGAAGTCGGCGTAGTGGACTTACACCTATCCACCGAGTCGTTAAAGCCGGTAACAGGATGCGAACCGAATACCTACCAGCCTATGTCCGATGGTTTAACCACTACACCACCTACAGATTTCGGTCCTTTTGGAAGTTCGTCTCATGACAGTGATTCATGAGTGTATGTAATCACAGCTGTACTTATTCTGGTGGAACTCTGTCCTGTGCTAGTTTTCATTTAGTCTGGGAGTGGCAGTCTTCTTTGTGGCGATGTAAGACTGATAACATTTCCAGTGGAAGGTCTCCTTGGGAGTGGCTGTCCTCCTTCAGACGAGGCACTAGATGGAGACTCGTGGAATCAATCACTATTTTTGCAAAATGTCCATTCGACTCTGAATTGTGCAGATTCAGAATTCTGTTACCCCCTCCCCTTTAAAAAAAAGTCCTGTATTGTCCTTGCGTGTAGCATGTTGATAATGTTTTTATTTATCGTGTTCGCTTTTTATTAAACGCACTGTATGTCATTATTTGTGTTGTCAGTTATAATTATATCGATATTTGTGCTAATTTTGGCGTAATATTAATAGCAATTGCACGTTCATTGTTAGTCTGGCTACGTTAAACAGATTGAATACCATACGTAATGTAATATTTATTCCAGAGATAAGCTCACAATAGACCTTTGTTAGTGGACCGATCACCATTGATTAATATTACACACTTCTATAATATTGGGTCTTGCTCATTTGTACCAGCTGGCCTCGGAGGTATAGGCGTTATGCCATCGGACGTAAGGCTGGTAGGCACTGGGTTCGCTTCCACATATCGGCCCCCACCCAGAGCGAGTTTAACGACTTCGTGGATATGTGTGAGGCCACTACAACAACCTCTCTCTCTCTCTCTCTCTCTCTCTCTCTCTCTCTCTCTCTCTCTCTCTCTCTCTCTCTCTCTCTCTCTCTCTCTCTCTCTCTCTCTCTCTCTCTCCACCCTCTCACTAACCACTAATAACTAACCATTAACCCCAGTCCTTGACAGACGGCCCACATAGCTGAAATGTGTGTCTAAGTCAGCGTGCTTGAACCTTAATTTGATATAAGCACGAAAATAACTATAACTGAAACGAATGAATGAAATCATTGGTACTAGTACGGCCTTTATTTATTACCAGGATGTAGCTCGGTGATAGAGCGCTTGTTCGAGATGTGACAGTGTCACGGGGATTCTATAATACCCGTAACTGAATAAAACACGATTATCCAAATATCTCCCCTAACTGTATATCTATTAAATCTCTCTGTAACAGGCAGTTATATACCCGCGTTGGCTCGTCTAGGTATGATCAGAGATACGATCTTATATAAAGTATATATTATTATAGCACGTTTAGTTCACTAGAAAACACAACAAAACACAATACACTTTGGAATCTGTATTAACCTACGCTGACAAATGTACTGCCGCAGTAGTTAATTAATAACAACAATAATAACAACCCAGAACTGATCACTTAATTAGTTAATCTCTAGGTGTCTAGTTTACACAATATGCTAATCACTTCACCGTGACACAACACCCACACGAGTGATAATTGAGAAACGCTTTCAGGGGAACTTAATTAATAAAGGAATTACAGCTCTATTCCTAACTGGTTAATTTTTAATTAACCCTAACTACTCATTCAGTAACCTTGTAATACAGAATTAATACTGGTACCTATCACAATAAAGACAATAACCTACAGTTTACCTAGGTCTTCTAGGATGACTGGCTAAGCTTTATATTACCAAATACTCGTATAATGTTAGAACAATAAGTCTACGATTTACTTCGTCAGATGACCGAAGATACTGTCTAAAGAATATTGGTATAATACAGTATTAAAATATTTAAAGTCACATCAATCACATCAAGGTTATACAACAGAGCAGAAATAAAATATTTACCAAAGTCTAAACGGACAACGTTCCCGGGAAGCCTTCCTTTTTGGTTCTCCTCGATATCTCTAAATCTTAGCTATTTATTATAAAACAGAATATCGCCTGGGGGTACAAGGCGGTCCTCCCCCTATCATCTGATATTCCACCTCTGCCAGAGTCGGTATATTTTCTCTGATCGTCAGACTGGCTGTCGCCATTCCGCGAGCAATCCCCTGGCCATAAATAGCACTACCGGAGATATTACGTAACTACTAGCCACATGGCCTCCACACCTGCTCTGGGTATGTATTAGGCGTATAGATCGAGGACCGTCGCGCAGAAGTATTACGTAACAAGTTGCCCACCTGGCTAAGTGCAATTTGGAACTGCACACGGCCTTCTAAAACAATTAATATCGCCACAGGCGAAAACAAAATTAAGAGCATGTACCGTCACAGACAGGTAAGGTAGTACCAGTGCTCAACGACTAATACTTCAAATGTCGTGGTATGTACTGTCCTGTCTATAATAGAAACATGCATATAAAACATCCCTTGTTCCTTTTTGATATGAGTAGCTTGCGTGGTGGTATCTGAATGAACGTGGTATGTGCTACCCTATCTGTGGGGAAAGTGCATATAAAAGATCCCATGCTGCTAATAAAAAAAAGGTAACGGATTTCCTTTGAAGACTGTATCAGCGTTATCCAATGTTTGACATCCATTTGCCTATTAATTAATCAGTGTGATATTACATATTAAACTTTACTAAAATATATATTGAATTATACGTCATAGGTTGAGGGGCAGTGCGCAGTCCAATTACAAAGCGTTCTTCTGATACTCAATTCAATTTCAATTTTGTTATTGACTTTAAGCTTTTACAGCTCATCGGTTTCAGACAGAAATTATACCTGTAATTGCATAATAATGGCATAACGAAATGTATCACTTTAAAATACAAATAAGGAGAATATAAAATGTGTATAGAACTCTGTGTAAAACTATGTAACCATTGATTCTCGTCGTTTAAACATTTTGTATAGGTATTTTCTTAGATTACATAATTCATGTACATTATTAATAGATATTAATTTAAACATAGATGGGTGGTTTCTATAATATTTTTTTATATAACATTCTATAGTCATTGGAAAAAGGGCAATATAATATAGTATGGAATTCATCCTCAATTTCACCTAAATTATGCTGTGATAGCGACCAACTTCAATGGCTAAACTATGTGATGGTAATCTAAGCTTTGTAATGTACTTTTTATATAAAGCCGGAATAGGTTTTATTAAATATTTTTGTAACATAATCTCCTGTACCAGATATGTATAAAGATAAGAGCACTTGGCAGGTGTATATATATATAGAAGGCTACTGAAATCTTCCTTACACTGGTCCATACTTCTGTTTCAGCAGTGGCAAATATAAATTACCATTTAAAGATTCTTGATTGCACCACAATTCATAAAACCTAGTAAACACAGCAATTGCTTCATTTGCCTTGCCCAGTTAGTATATGTTTAACATTAAATCTTAGTTCAACATAGGTCGAGTGCAAAATACAAGTCTTTGTATCTAACAGTTTAAACCAGTATTTTATCATAAGGTATTTACGTAAATATGACAAAGGATATCTACCTAATTCAAAATATAACATAATAGAGGTAGCAGAACTTTTAACATTGAGAATACCCTTACAGAATTCTATGTGTAAATTTTCCAAATCTGTTGCCTTATAAAACTTCCAAATTTCAGAACAATAATACAATATACTCGCTATAGACACAAATAAGTATTATGATTTAACATTAACTCATTGGTATTTCTCTTCAATGCACCCATTGGGTTATTTCTTGTTCCAGCCAGTGCTCCACGACTGGTATATCAAAGGCCGCGGTATGTACTATTCTGTCTGTGGGATGTGCATATCAAAGATCCCTTGCTGCTAATCGAAGTGCCCATGAAGTGGCGACAGCGAGTTTCCTCTTTCAATATCTTTGTGGTCCTTAACCATTAGTCTGACGCCGTATAACCGTAAATAAAATGTGTTCAGTGCGTCGTTAAATAAAACATTTCCTTCCTTCCTTCAATACATACATGGCCTTTCGTCCTTGGTCTACTATCAATTTAATTGCATGCGTAAATTTACCATTATAATTAAAACCTAAACCGAGATAAGTAAACTGGTTAGTCAATCAATTAATCCTCATTATAATACCATTTTTCATATTCATGTCTTTCTAAAGGCCAGTATCTTTATTTTTCCAACATTAAGACATAAACTCCATTTTTCATTGTACTGATATAGTGTGTTTGACATTTTTGGAGACCTTCCAGTTTTAGCGAAAATCACCATGTCATCAGCATATAATAATAAAAATTAGCTTAATTCCTTTAATTCATAATCTGGACATAAATTATCAATAAATACATTTTCTATATCATTTACGTAAAACAGATACAAAATAGGTGACAAAATTTCCCCTTGCAGTAAACTGATATCATTTTTAAAAAAATCTGTTCGAAACCCCCCTAAGGTAACACAAGATTTTACTGACTTAAAAATACTTTTAATAATAGTGAGACATTTACCTCGGATTCCAATTCTGGATAAGTTAAGCCACATGTTTATTCTATTAATAGAGTCAAATGCCTTTTTGTAATCAACAATAAAGTCTAGAATTTTCAGCAAGAGTTTTTGTAATCATCCGTCGGTGGGCGTATTGGGCTATGTCTTGTTCCAGCCAATAGGCCCACTCCGCAGCTGACGTAAGAAAGGCGATGGTATGTACTATCATGTCTGTAGGTAGTACTAAACCAAATAACTTCCGGCTGGGTCAAAGTTCGAGGTGCACCGAACTTTTCATAGAGAAGTGAACACCACAAGTCCTGTGATTGGTTATAAATGTGAGTGTGTTGGTTGTAAAAAATAATAGTTTCATCTGGGTAAAAAAAATGTGCAATTTTATTTCATCTAGTACCAATGTGTCAAGTAGCCTTGTGCTTGAAACATGTATGGGGTACCTGTAAAAAAAAAGTACTCGAATTTTGTGCGAAACTAGGGTAGTCATAGACGCTACCCGTTATCTCAGAAACGAGCAGCTTGACCCCCATTTTTTTCTGATTCACTTTAAGTGTAAGGGGTGGTAGTATTTATATCCGTGGCGTTTATGTCGGTTGATACGTTGCAGGTAGGAGTTTTAGCCACATATGTTACCATTGTCGTCTATGGGATTTGATTTGGTAGTATACACCCTGTAAGATGGTGACTATAAACTATCTCTTGCTGCTACTCGAAAAGAGTAGTCCATGAAGTGATGACAGCGGGATTCCTCTCTCATTATTTATGTGGTTGTTAACCGTATGCCTGACGCCATGTTATAACCGTAAAGCTCCGATCACACTGTCAAGGATCAGGACGCCGAGTTAGCCACGGATACGATCCGGCATCATTCGTGACAATCTGTTGTAGTCCGTACTAAACTGTACCGATCCTTAGCGATCCGTACCAACCCGTAGCGCTCCCCGTTGTCAACTAACCCCTGTCAATAATCCTTGGTTTATCCGTCGAAAACCGTAGTTAAACCGTGGTACATCCATAGGGGACCGCGGATAGACCACTATTCGAGGTCATCCGTGCGGTTTTCACCCGTCCTGAATCCGGCCAGACGATCCTTGACAGTGTGACCGGGGCTTAATGAACAATGTTTTTGAGTGCGTCGCGTCATTAAGTATACCTAAAACATTTCTTTCTTTCAAAGATGGGAAAGTGCATATAAAAATGAGAAAGTGTATGTAAAAGATACCTTGTTTTCAGTGAAAAAATCAGACTGAGTCTCAAAAATTAACAAGTGTTTGGCATCAAATAACCGAAGGGGAGGGGGAGGGGGGGGGGGGCCGTAGCCCAGTGGTAAAGCGCTCGCTTGATGCGCGGTCGGTTTGGGATCGATCCCTGTCGGTGGGCCCATTGGGCTATTTATCGTTCCAGCCAGTGCACCACGACTGGTATATCAAAGACTGTGGTATGTGCTATCCTGTCTGCGGGATGGTGCATATAAAAGATCCCTTGCTACTAATGGAAACAATGTAGCGGGTTTCTTCTCTATGACTGTGTCAAAATATCCAAGTGTTTGACTTCCAACAGCCGATGATTAATAAATCAATGTGCTCTAGTGGTGTTGTTAAAACACTTTTTTTTTCTTCAAATAGCCGATGGTTAATAAATCAGTGTGCTCTAGTGGTGTCGTTAAAGAAAACAAACTAACATTTAACTTTCTTTCATAGTTTGAAAATCGTTTCGGGTAGCTCTAATTCCGGTGGACCATTTGACATTGACACCTAGGTTAATGCTGCAGAGCACCTAACTAAATCTGTTTAATAGGTTTGATGTCGCTACCGGGATTTCCCGTAGTTAAGTCCTGAGCTTAAATACGGAAAATAGCACATTAAAGAAGACAAAATTATATCTAAAATTAGGCCCAGGGCTTAAATTAAGAAGTTGACAAAACATTATACTATAATTAAAAAAAGTTTGTTTATTTGTTTAACTACACCATTAGAGCACACTGATTAATTAATCATCGGCTATTGGATGTCAAACATTTGGTAATTATGACTCGTAGTCAAAGGAAACCCGTTACATTTTTCCTAATGCAGCAAGGGATCTTTTATATGCACTTTCCAACAGACCGGAAAACACATACCACGGCCTTTGTCCAGTTATGGTACACTGGTTGGAACGAGAAAAAACAATCAACTGGATGGATCCACTGAGGTGGTTCGATCCTACAACGCAAGCACCTCAAGCGAGCACTCAACCGACTGAGCTAAATCCCGCCCCCTATACTATTATAAAGACAAGATAGTATCAGAGTACATAATAATTATCGTTACATGACAACCTTAGTCACAATCAAATTATGGTTTGATATCAGAGGAGGTAGCAATTATTAATTCGACTTTCAGTTGAGGAGGGGCAATGCATACATACATTCCAGTCACCTCGGTGAGAAGAGGGGAATGCTTCCGATGCCTATTAATAATGTTCGTGTAGGGTTATTTTAAAGAGACTGTCCTGGGTTTGTTGCCATTGTTAAGATGTTGTTGACTAACAGAGACTTTTTAATTACTATAACTAAATATTAAGTAAATGTTTCTGTATAACATAAATCAATGGCTGTAAGTTAAGTCTGTTTCTGATCGTCCTGGTGTTTGTACTAGTTCAAACTTCATTTTATTTTCTAATACGCACTTTTACGTACAAAATAATTAATTTTAGTGTAAATCCAGTTTGGGCTACTTACAAACATTAGGATGATCAGAAACACATTGAATGTACAGACATTGATATTGAAAATAAGAATTTGTATTGAGTATGTAATTTTAGTAATCAGAAACATCATACAATGGCGGCAACTTTCGGACAGTCTCTTTGTGGATTCACAATACTTCAATTAGCTAATGTTTCTTGACGAAGCGAAATCAGCAAATTGCAATTTTCATTTTATTAAGTTATTTAAATAGGTAAACATTATATTTGATTAATTTCAATGCGTTTTATTTTATTATTATTTTATTTTTTTATCATCTAAATGTAAAGATAAGGACATATGACACATGCAACTATGATAATGAATCTTTAATTCTAGTACATTTAAAATTTGTCGTTAGGCGTACAAACTGTTTTCTATTTATAATAGAAAATATGATTATTTTTTTTGTAACCTAGGGCAGATACCTATTGAAAAATATTATCCGGATTTTCCGTTTTTAATACCATGGGCTTCATTTCGAGTGGACTTAAATACAGGAAACCCCGGTATAACACAGTTAAGCCGCGAACACATTTACCCGGAGGTTTTTTATCCGCTCCCGCTTCCGCACACGTTATTAGTCCTCCGCCAAATTCGATAGTATTGAAATAAATTGGTGCGAATAGACCTGTCCGTATCCGCATCCGCATATTTACACCTTTCTGCACAAATCGTTCCGGGACCGATTTTGCCTGAAACGGACAATGGATGCGGATAAGGATTCCCACAATGTGACGTCATATTCTGGTATTTTCTGAACACGGTGTACAATCCTTCATAGATATAGGCCTAATTATATGAAACGTGTTTTAGGTGCAATCGAGGGTTTGTGACAACAATTTTCAATACCCAGCCACCTTACAAATTCAAATTATTTTAAAAGTCTTTCACTACTACCCAAGATCAACACTAACCGAGTTAAAACAACACAAGCCAGCATTGCCAGTAGCCAAATAAATTTATAATAAAATTGATGATAAAACAATTTTGTGATTCATAGTTTATTTTTAACGAGGGTATCGTTAAATTAGTATTAATGCTGACACATGTACTTGTATATTATGATGAGTTACAAAGTTATGAATAATGCAGGGTTGGATCTTGGATTTTACAAAGGTTTGGCCTAATATGCAGGTCAGAATGAATTGGACGTTAGCGACTTTTGTATTTAATAAAAATAATAATAATAATTTGAAGAGAAAAGAGAACGGTGCCTCAATGCCATCGTTATACATTTTTTCAAAATAATGAACTAAATAAATATAATATATTATATTACAAATAAATAATAAATGTACCTTATGCATATAGCAAGTCTTTCATGTGCTGATATAGCATCCTTTGATTGAGTGTTTTGTTGTTGTTGTTATTATTGTTTTTAGCAATGTGGGGCTCCACTAAGTACAACATTTATTCTCTTGTCATTCTAAAGTACTGGTGGAATCTATATCCATCCATTTGTAGTTCTTTAACAAGTTTGTGATACTCTCCGTGTTCATTGTGCTTCATATTGATATGGTGTACCCACCATCTTCTAATCAACTTCTTTATCGTCTTGTTTCTTCCTGTTCTATTCCAGTACAGTAACAATGCATCATCAGTGTTGTAGTCGAGTTGTAGAAATCTCAAGATAAATAAAAGTATTTGCGTTGTTATATTCTCGGGCGGCAACAAAACTGTGACAGGTATGGAACACGAAATAGCTCACCGACGGGAATCGATCCTAGATCGATCGCGTACCAGGCGAGCATTGTACCACTAAGCTACAACTCGCCCCCAGGGTGATGAAGGTGACGTACAGCCTGAGATCATTCGTGTTACCTCTATAAAATAAGTAAATACGAGTTGTGTCCATGGTCCAAGACTCTTTTAAAAGCCTAGGTGGTGTTGTGGTTAAGCCATCGGGCATAAGGCTGGTAGATACAAGGTTTGCAGCCCGGTACCGGCTCCCACCCAGTACGAAGATTAACGACTCAATGGGCAGGCGTAAGATCACTACACCCTTTTCTCTCCGACTAACAACTAACCTGCTGTCCTGGACAGACAGCCAAGATAGCTGAGGTGTGTGTCCAGGACAGCGTGCTTGAACCTTAATTGGATATAAGTACGAAAATACGTTGAAATGAACATGAAATGAAAGCGTGGTGCTGGATTTAGCTCAGTCGGTTTATTAGCGTTCTTCCGATGTGCATGCGTCGCAGGATCAAACCACCTCGGTGGATCCATTCAGCTGATTGGGTTTTTTTCATTCCAAAAAGGTGCACCACAACTGGTCAACGGTGGTGGTATGTGCTTTCCTGGCAGTGGGAAAATGCATATAAAAGATCCCTTGCTGCATTAAGAAAAATGTAGCGGGTTTCCTCTCTAGTAGTTTAAAAAAACAAAAACAAAAAACCCAAACACTTTAAAAAAACAAAAACTTATTGTACTCTTTCCATATGTCCGCGAGTGTCCGTTATACGTCATCAGACTGGGGTTTTTGGTGTGTTTTTAGTGGGGGTTTTTTTGTTTGGCGGACATAGAGTGACAAATCTGGAATTCTCCGCGATTACGCAATACCGGTAATCCTCGCCCCCCGCCCCAGTCCAATGTTTGCAATACAGTGCATAAAAAGCATGCATTAAAATAACCCGTCAGTCCATGAAATCGTATACCAGTTTTCACGTTCGAGGAATGGTACGTGTCAAACGGACAAATGACGGACAACACAATAGCGACGCGTTCTCCGAGATAACTCGTGTTACCTTTATAAAAAAATAACTAAATATGAGTTGTCTCTCTTAGTTTGCGTTCACGGTCCCGCAATTTACTTCGTTTTTGTTTTTTTCGGGGGGTTTTTCGTTTTTTTAAACCGTTTAAAGTTGTAACCATGTGTAACTATCATTCGTAGTGAATATCAGGGATTAAATTTTTCCAGCTTTTCATCTGATTTCGGCTTTTTTATGTAAAATAATTTTTTTACAAAGTATGTATGATTTGACCTGACTATAGAGCTTTCAGTCTTGTAAAGATCATTTCAGCTTGTATTTCTAAATGGGTATCACCTATCAGGAATATATATATATATATATATATATATATATATATATATATATATATATATATATATATATATATATATATATATATATACATACACTCTTAAACAAAAGTAGGGGAACTCTAATAAGAATTTACAATTGCCATAATTGTAAGCTATATTAACTGTGGGGAATGGTTATATGATAATAGCGAATTAATTGGGCAAACATTACAACCGGTAGTTCAGTATTACAGTAGATTTATGACCACCAAAGATCTTGACGATTGGGGTCAGAAGTGAAATTTGAAAGTTGACGTTTTTAAAAAAGTAAATCGCAAATTCAAACAATAAAAATGACTAAAAACAAAATAATAATAACTGTATGATCAACAGAATGAAAAAGGTTGACAGAAATAATGTTCCATAGTGATTAATGGACCTTCCTGGAAATTGACAAAATTTACAATGACACCCCACGACTAAGAGAAAAATTAGTCTTGAGATATAATAATGTCACTTACAAGTCGACATTCATATAATGTCGGTTGTAAGATCTTCGAAGTCAAACAGCAATGCCACACGGATACAGAAATGTAAATGGACTACCCTGAGTTTGCTGCCATTGTAAGATGTTTCTGACTAATAAATAGAGGATATTTCATGGTTTTTGTCAAATTTGATTTATATCTCATCAAGTGAAGTTTGCAATCATATCTCACGAGTCGAACTTGCGCGACAAGTGTGATATGATTGCAAACTTCACGAGATGAGATATAAATCATATTTAACAAAAACATGAAATTTTCTATTTATAATATAACTTTTGGCAATTTACCTTTATTTTTAAAATGTCAGCAGCAAAATAATTCCGGCTTTCTTACAGTGAAGACAACACTTTCCACAGGGACAATAACACATTTTAGAGTGAAATAGTGAATGACTGATAACACTTTTATTTCACTGATATTTTAAGATATTTCACTAAATGTTATATAATAAAACGACATACTAAATACAGATTCTTGTTTAGAAAATTAGTGTCTGTATGTATTCAATGTGTTTTTAATCGTCCTACTGTTTGTAAGTAGCACAAACTGGATTTCGACTTCCATTAATTTTGTACGTATTGTAACAAATCTGTATATTTCCGGTATTATTTCACTTGAATAATCTGATTCGGTTGCTGTCCTTTTTCTGATTTTGTTTTCTTTCTTGATTTTGTTCTTAGTCTTTGAATTTCTAATACTAACATCTTTCATCATCGTTCTTGCACGTTAATACTCAGTTCTTGGAATTAGATTATTATGTTGTTGAAGATGTCGGGAAGATCAATTAACGTTTTCAATTATTAAAAGTGTGGAATGAGACCGTGTATTTTTGGTAATGCTTTGATTTGGTTTTTCTAATTACTAGTAAGTTTTGTAAGGGTGTGTGTGGGGGGGGGGGGGGGTAGAATTAATTTAATATTATATGGTAGGTTTGGGAGCCATTGGTAATGATAATTAATCCAAAGTGTTTTTAATTATATTTTTGTCGGAATACGCTATCACAAGTCGAACATTCGACCATCTTTGACAATTTTTGGCTATAGTTAAGTGGTAATGAGTGAAGTCGTCGATCTTCATTATTTTCACGAAGGGATGTTATGTGACTTTGTCCAATCATCATTTATTTTTGTTAACAAGTCACTGATTTTGACCAATGAGAGCCATTCTATGAAATCTCCAGGATTTGGGTTGAATAATAAATTTGTATTTAATAGGGGGGGGGGGGGGGGGGATATGTCACTGTACTGTCATGCTTCCGCATTACCGTAAACCCTAGAAAATCTTGATAATCTTATTTTGTATTGACCATTGAGACGATTCCGAAATATGTTTTAAAGATAGTTATTATTATTTCTTGAAGGAAGTTTAAAAGATGATAATATGATTTCTATTTAGTAAATTTATAAGCTTTCTATGTTTGGGAATCTTATGGCTTCACGGGTAAACAGAAATATTTAGAGGAATTAAAGTGTGAGTGCGAGTGAAATTCTTCCTCTAGTCATACATATCTGACTAATCTATTAATGGGATTCTTATTGTTTTATGAATAGGGGATTGAATGAGGGTGGGGTTTAGAAAGTTTTGATAATTAGCATACAGGATGAACCTCTCAATGTGAATAGTTATAAACTGTACTTAACTACTTAATGTATTAATTGTACACTATATTTAACTTTTAATGACGAGCTCTAACTTAAATAAACTGTACTTAACTACTTAATGTATTAATTGTACACTATATTTAACTTTTAATGACGAGCTCTAACTTAAATAAACTGTACTTAACTACTTAATGTATTAATTGTACACTATATTTAACTTTTAATGACGAGCTCTAACTTAAATAAACTGTACTTAACTACTTAATGTATTAATTGTACACTATATTTAACTTTTAATGACGAGCTCTAACTTAAATAAACTGTACTTAACTACTTAATGTATTAATTGTACACTATATTTAACTTTTAATGACGAGCTCTAACTTAAATAAACTGTACTTAACTACTTAATGTATTAATTGTACACTATATTTAACTTTTAATGACGAGCTCTAACTTAAATAAACTGTACTTAACTACTTAATGTATTAATTGTACACTATATTTAACTTTTAATGACGAGCTCTAACTTAAATAAACTGTACTTAACTACTTAATGTATTAATTGTACACTATATTTAACTTTTAATGACGAGCTCTAACTTAAATAAACTGTACTTAACTACTTAATGTATTAATTGTACACTATATTTAACTTTTAATGACGAGCTCTAACTTAAATAAACTGTACTTAACTACTTAATGTATTAATTGTACACTATATTTAACTTTTAATGACGAGCTCTAACTTAAATAAACTGTACTTAACTACTTAATGTATTAATTGTACACTATATTTAACTTTTAATGACGAGCTCTAACTTAAATAAACTGTACTTAACTACTTAATGTATTAATTGTACACTATATTTAACTTTTAATGACGAGCTCTAACTTAAATAAACTGTACTTAACTACTTAATGTATTAATTGTACACTATATTTAACTTTTAATGACGAGCTCTAACTTAAATAAACTGTACTTAACTACTTAATGTATTAATTGTACACTATATTTAACTTTTAATGACGAGCTCTAACTTAAATAAACTGTACTTAACTACTTAATGTATTAATTGTACACTATATTTAACTTTTAATGACGAGCTCTAACTTAAATAAACTGTACTTAACTACTTAATGTATTAATTGTACACTATATTTAACTTTTAATGACGAGCTCTAACTTAAATAAACTGTACTTAACTACTTAATGTATTAATTGTACACTATATTTAACTTTTAATGACGAGCTCTAACTTAAATAAACTGTACTTAACTACTTAATGTATTAATTGTACACTATATTTAACTTTTAATGACGAGCTCTAACTTAAATAAACTGTACTTAACTACTTAATGTATTAATTGTACACTATATTTAACTTTTAATGACGAGCTCTAACTTAAATAAACTGTACTTAACTACTTAATGTATTAATTGTACACTATATTTAACTTTTAATGACGAGCTCTAACTTAAATAAACTGTACTTAACTACTTAATGTATTAATTGTACACTATATTTAACTTTTAATGACGAGCTCTAACTTAAATACACACTGTGAAACATATTGTCTTATGTAATTAGTTCAGTTTAACTGTTGGGGATTTGATTTTTGAAGTCTACGACCGAAATGGGTAGCCAAACCCAGACAAGTTCTTTATTTGCCATAAGTTTAAAAAAAACTTATCAGCATAAATACATACATATATAATCACGATATATATACAAATATACAAACACAGGTGGAGAGTGATTTAAGAATTAATGGTAAAATTAACATAGTATACTAGTAATAGTGGTGGGATGTACATATATATGTGCACTATAAACATTATCGTGGTATAGTAATAATTCTAATTCTAAATATATATGTATATATTGATGTATACCAGATGAAATATGATTGATATACTAGCTAATGAAACGGCAGGTTAGTGGATGTCATATTTTAAGTAACTTTATTTGCCAGAACTAAATATTTTCCCAGGTTACTGATGTCTTTATTGTTTTCAGTTGTTAATAGTTCAGTGAGCCTAAATACGCTTGGACGTCTGTGGTAACATTGTTTAATATACTTATTCCTCAAATCATTCATAGCTGGGCAAATAAGGATAAAATGATATTTGTCTTCTATATCATTAGAGTTTCGGCCCTGTCAATTTTCCTATACCTTCCGGTTTCTATATTTAATTTGTGTACACTAATTCAGATCTTTGATATTTCTTTTAAGTGATTTAATGGTATGGGTTTTCTAAGATATGTTTGTAGCTTAAATTCAAGTAACAAAAATTTATATAGGGTACCTTTCGGTGAAGTCGTTATTCGACTAAAACAATCTTGTTTAAAATTATCGTAAATTCTTTCCTTAATTATATTATATTCTCTGTTACCAACATGTGGTATGTTCCATATATAGTTTAGTCCAAGCCTATTTAGTTCTTGTTTGACTTGTGTTACCCAGTTACCCTTTAATCGTTCCATTTCCTCATATATAGTTAAAAGGATACAATTTTCAGATAGACACGTTAACATTATATTGTATTCGATTCCAACACCGGCCAATTAGTGGGTACGTGTTGAGAAGGCGAAATTGTAACAGTATGAAACAAATATGTTAGAATAAAATACTCTTTGAGCTAGTACAAACACCAGGACGATCATAAACACATTTTATATACAGCCACATATATGTTATGCAGAGAAATATCTTTGAAATGTAATTATAGTCGTCAAAACACCTTAACAATGGCGTCAATGAGAGTCCATTTAATACAAATCTCACATTTCGGATTGTTGTGGAGATGTAGCAATTCTTAAAAGAATACGATACACTATATACACAAATTATTGTCTAGATTAGTGGACGGAGATAAGATGCAGGAATGGGTAAGTGAACACAGAACAAATGTTCAACGAAGAATATATGTGAATGAGTTAGTTCAGTTCAACTTTATTTTCAAGCACGCTGTCTTGGGCACACACCTCAGCTATCTGAGCTGTCTGTCCAGGACTGTGGATTAGTTGTTAGTGGTTAGTGGTTTGTGAGAGAAAAGTGAGTGTAGTGGTCTTACACCTACCCACTGAGTCGTGTAGAAGCCGGTGCCGAGCTGCGAACCCTGTACCTACCAGCCTTATGCCCTATGACCTGACCACGACGCCACAGAGGCCGGTATATGTGAATCTTTGTACCATGTGTGGCATCAACCATCTCGAGTATTTAGAACCAGCTGATATACAAGACACTTGGCCTCAACCGTCTCGAGTATTTAGAACCAGCTGATATACAAGACACTTGGCCTCAACCATCTCGAGTATCTTCAACCAGTTGATATACAATACACTTGGTCTCAACCATCTCGAGTATCTACAACCAGTTGATATACAATACACTTGGTCTCAACCATCTCGAGTATCTGCAACCAGTTGATATATAAGACACTTGGCCTCAACCGTCTCGAGTATCTACAACCAGTTGATATACAAGAAACGTGGCCTCAACCATCTCGAGTATTTAGAACCAGCTGATATACAAGACACTTGGCCTCAACCATCTCGAGTATCTACGACCAGTTGATATACAAGACACCTGGTCTCAGCCATCTCGAGTATCTACGACCAGTTGATATACAAGACACCTGGTCTCAACCATCTCGAGTATCTACGACCAGTTGATATACAAGACACGTGGTCTCAACCATCTCGAGTATCTACGACCAGTTGATATACAAGACACTTGGTCTCAACCATCTCGAGTATCTACGACCAGTTGATATACAATACACTTGGTCTCAACCATCTCGAGTATCTACGACCAGTTGATATACAATGCACTTGGTCTCAACCATCTCGAGTATCTAGGACCAGTTGATATACAAGGCACTTGGCCTCAACCATCTCGAGTATCTAGGACCAGTTGATATACAATACACTTGGTCTCAACCATCTCGAGTATCTAGGACCAGTTGATATACAATACACTTGGTCTCAACCATCTCGAGTATCTAGAACCAGTTGATATACAATACACTTGGTCTCAACCATCTCGAGTATCTAGAACCAGTTGATATACAATGCACTTGGTCTCAACCATCTCGAGTATCTACGACCAGTTGATATACAAGGCACTTGGCCTCAACCATCTCGAGTATCTACGACCAGTTGATATACAATACACTTGGTCTCAACCATCTCGAGTATTTAGGACCAGTTGATATATAAGACACTTGGTCTCAACCATCTCGAGTATGTAGGACCAGTTGATATATAACAAATGTGTCATCAAGCATCTCGAGTATTTAGGACCAGTTGATATATAAGACACTTGGCCTAAACTATCTCGAGTATCTAGAACCAGTTGATAAATAAGACACTTGGCCTAAACTATCTCGAGTATCTAGAACCAGTTGATATACAAAACACTTGGCCTCAGCCGTCTCGAATATCACCTAGGACCAGTTGATGTAAAAGCCGTGTTGCATACATTAAGTCAAATATTTGAGATCATCTAATGTGAAAGACGGCTTTAAAACAAAACGCATATCAGTTATTCACGTAGGAGGATGGGTTCATCACTTTTGATAGCCTGTACTATCTCAAAATATGAGGTTACCTTTCATTATTGTGAAACAACTACTATTCTGTATTGTATACGCTAACCCACCTGTACATATCACCTAAAATAGTAAAAGGTCCCCTGGGTACAGACAATGTGAATGTTTCACACCATGATAAGCTTTTGCTTGGAATATGGCTTTAATAGGTCACTTATGTTGTTTTCGGATTCGCAGTGTATGATTTGGTGGTGGAATACCACTTTGGAAAATCCAGTATGTCGGAAATTCAAGACTGCGACACAAACTTAAACATGGCGGACATAAATAACATTTTGAAAGGACAAATAGCTTGTAATATAACGGTTTTTGTTCTTAGGGTTTCTGTGGTTTAAAGTACATTTTGATATTTCGCTACATCGTAATCCAAGATGACTGCCTAGTATTCCAAGACTTTCTTCGGCAATGAACTGACAAAATCATGAATTACATCAAATATAAACAGACTCATTAATTATTTTCAAATTTGTTTTACACCTAGTAAAGAATTCAACTGTTTTGCAACTAACGTTATCGAGGTACACTTGATATTATCAGCGTAAGTATCCACAGAATGTTGTTTTTTTAAGACTTCCTTTAAACAAAAATATCTCTTGTCTAAGGTACTGAAAGTATTATGTTCTTGGCATTATACATTTCTAGGTATATTAGGTCTACTTTTTAATGTAATCTTTAATGTTTGAGTTCTCTACATGATAGACCATGCTGAAAGGCCACTGGCAGGCACATATTCATTTGAAAAACGTATTTTCAGTAATATTCAAGCAGCAATAACAGTAACAATAGCAGCAGAAGTAAAAGTAGCAGTAGTGTTGTCACTTGTAAAAAAAAGATGATAATAATAAAACGAACAGCGCTTTCAAGAACAAAACACAAAAATACATTTGTAACACACTTTATTCGTTTAACTAGCTGAAACGGAGCTAGTAAAGTGGAAATAACACACTAACAGTCTGATTTGGTTCAACTAATTCCTGTTTGTACCCAGTAATTCCAATGTCTGATGTTATCGCCCACACTTTTACCTTCCAGCTGTCATAAAAGCGACTGGCCGCAATCCATCACCAACTACGACTCCCTCCTTTATCGATATAATATTATAATCACGTCACTAATATAACACTGCTGTTAACAAACGGTGAGTTTTTAGTATCATGTAAAGATTAGTGATTCCTTCCTATTTCCGTGAGACCCGATTCACTTTAGATTACAGACTCGGTGGGCATTTAACGGTAATTAGCTAGTCCTTCCCAAACACCGGAAATTACTCCGCGACGTCATAAAATAGTGCCTGTCTATCTTCTTACGACTAGAGTCTACTAATAAAACTGTTTGAGAGATTGAAAATCGTGTTACATCTTGAGAAACGAAATGAATTGGCATTATTGTCTCAGTTAACTTCATTCTAGCGAAGGAACGAAGAAAGTATGTTTGAAATATTTCTTGATCATATTTATTTTATCATTTACATAAATGGGTATTAAAAAGAAATATTTTTGTGTGATTTTTATTTTAATTGATGGTTTGCTTTTTGTGAGGTTTTTGTGGGGGTGTTGTTGTTGTTGTTGTTCTATAAATATTTATATCCGTGTTCATTTATCGATTGAAACATATTTTATTGTTTTTGATAGCAAATGGACACAAAGTTTCCATTTTACCTGGTCGTCTCCATAATATACTAAATATTTTATATTTACAGTCTAAAATGACAACAGAATTTTAAAAAATGGTGGGGGGGGGGGGGGGGGAAGGCCAAACAAATTAAATAAATTAAATATATATTAGAGTTTGGAAAATTGACAGCATGCTTGAAACACGTTTAGCTCATCTATGAGAATGACTAAATGCTCATTAATAAATGGTCTATCAACATTGCTTGCCGCCGGTTATTTTTTATTATTATTATTTTATTTTTTTTGTGATCTAAAGAATACATCTTGAACTATACGCTCATTAACAAAATACAACCAAATATTTAATTTACCAGTAGAAGTAAATTAATATTATTGGAAAATCTACAGAGGGTGTCTGACTGACAAGTTAAATGTGTATTCTATCGTATTCTAGTACGTTGTGTGTAAAGGAAAGAAAGAAAGAAAGAAATGTTTTATTTAACGACGCACTCAACACATTTTATTTACGGTTATATGGCGTCGGTTATATGGCGTCAGACATATGGTTAAGGACCACACAGATTTTGAGAGGAAACCCGCTATCGCCACTACATGGGCTACTCTTTCCGATTAGCAGCAAGGGATCTTTTATTTGCGCTTTCCACAGGCAGGATAGCACAAACCATGGCCTTTGTTGAACCAGTTATTGATCAGTGGTCGGTGCAAGTGGTTTACACCTACCCATTGAGCCTTGCGGAGCACTCACTCAGGGTTTGGAGTCCGTATCTGGATTAAAAATCCCATGCCTCGACTGGGATCCGAACCCAGTACCTACCAGCCTGTAGACCGATGGCCTAACCACGACGCCACCGAGGCCGGTGTGTTGTGTAAAGGGTTTTTTAAAAGGTTTTTTTTTATATGACAATTTAAAAAAGCCCACGAAGAACTGGCTGGTGTTATGATAGATACGTGAAGTAAATGTCATTGATTCCTAGAGAAACCGATATTAACTCCGATTGGCATCATCCACTTAGTTGACTGGGTTTTTTTCTCGTTCCAACCAGTGCACCACAGCTGGACAAAGGCCGTGGTATGTGTTTTCCTGTCTGTGGGAAAGTGCATATAAAAGATCCCTTGCTGCATTACGAGTCATAATCACCAAATGTTTGACATCCAATAGCCGATGATTAATTAATCAATGTGCTCCAGTGGTGTCGTTAAACAAAACAAACTTCCGACTGGCATCACATCACTATTTTAATATTATTGAGTAAATCATAAAAATATTGTCGATTAAATTATAGATGTTTATTAATAATAAATGTAAATTTTAGCTAAATATAGCACTTATAACTACGATGGTGTATTATAAATGCAAACGTTTTGTTTGTTTGTTGTTGTGGGTTTTTTGGTGGGGGTTTTTGTGTGTGTTTTTTTTTGAGGGGTATATATTTATATTCGTACAAAAGTATTACTTCACTTATCATCACCATTTACAGATGAAGAGAAATATATAGTGTTTTCCCAGCATCATTTTATAATTCCAAATGCTACATATGTTAGTTGGTGAAACAAAATACTACAGTCGTGTCCCGAAGGTATCATTTATCTTTACAACTCGTTTCAAAACCAAATCGCTTTCACTCATAAATATGTTTTGAAACAACTCTCTATAAAATAGATTGTGTATAACGGCCATTCTATTTAGTTTATTACCGATATGTTAACACCGAAGTTGTGTTTAACTTTTACATCAACAAAAGCAAAACAGTGTTGTTTTAAACTACAAAGCTAAATCGATGTAATTTTGATTTTACCGCTAACAGAAAATAATAAACCTGCAAAATTGTTCGAGTAAATTAGACCACATTTTGCCATGAATAAGAGATAACATTGTGTGTTTAACTGTCTCCATCCCTTCGCAAAGACACGCTTACGCCAATTACATCGAAATTATCGCCAACTGAGACAAAAGCTATTGTGTCTAATGAGTGTGTGGTGAGAATGGTTCAATTACAGTTGCGTCAAAAACTGTAAATGGCACTTTAAATGGTTTGTATTCAGATGCAAGCGCAATAAATGTTCAAAACAAGACACGGGACAGATAGTGTGCAGTTTCACCCCTTTAACTGGTTCATTTTACAGATACAGAAATTAGATATAATTTGCACTACCTATATAAGTTACTTGCTATACCTAATAAAACGTGTAGATACACGCAGTTCGCATTGCTACGTAGAGAATGCATTAAGTCGTAAATGAATGAATGAAGTAAAGTAAAGTTTGTTTTATTTAACGACGCCGCTAGAGCACATTGATTTTTTATTTTATCATCGGCTATTGGACGTCAAACATATGGTCATTGTGACACTGTTTTTTTAGAGAATTAATGAATTAACGAACGAACGAACGAATGAACGAATGTTTAACGACACTCCAACACGACCACGTTAAAAAAACAAACATATGTGTGATAGAAAATCTCGCATGCGTAGTTACGTGTTCACCCGAATGACGTCATGTCCCTAGCCAGGGCGCTCACCGTTATGTCAGTTCTATAAAATTGAACTAACTGTCCAGACAAAGTAAGTTGTGTTATTTAATCAAATTTATGTTAATAATGATATATAAAGGTGTTATGTAATAAATACATAACTACATACCAGTTATTTTCCCATGTTATGTATTGCACTCGTTTATAGTAAATACATAACTACATACCAGTTATTTTCCCATGTTATGTATTGCACTCGTTTATAGTAAGCAAGATTTATATTAAGCTAAGCGGTCTTGTAGAATAATATTCTTGCGCACTATGAACTCGTGTAATAAAAAAACAGGGGCGTAGTGTGACCTGGGGCGGGGGGGGGGGGGGGTCGAATATGAACCAAATGGACCTTTTTCTATTTTGATTTTGCACCACCAGAAACTCCATATGTATAAACCTGTATGTTTTAGTTCTGAAAGCGGACCATTTGCTTCAGCGGGAGGGAGGGGGGTGGTGTTCATCCGAACCCCCGAATCCCCCTAGCCTACGCCCCTGAAAAAAATGGGGGGGGGGAGAAACAGTCATATAGTTCTGTATATTTACATCTTGATAATTTATTTTAAAAAACCTTCATGAATTTGTTTAATTAAACAACGAACCTACTCTGCACATTAACATATATATACGGGTTTAATTGACTGAAACATATTTCATTGCTTTTTTAAAATAACAAATGAATTAGCCACAAGTTATACAACTTACTAGGCCTTCTCCATAATACATACATGTCACGACAGTAATATAATTCTGCAATTAAAATATGAACAGAAATAAATATTATTGAAAGAGCGCAAGAAAGAAAGAAGGAAGGAAACGAAGAAAAGACGCAATAAAGTTATCTATGTGTTCGATCATTAGACAGCAGGTTTGCTAAAAGAAATCACAAAACACAAATAAGGCATCGCAATGATTACGTAATGGCTACCAAAAAATCCATGCATTATTTACTAATTAAGGGAAAAAATACAGTTTATTTTTAGTTGTTTAGTTCCTGAATGAATTATGACTTGTGATGCCATTAGAGGTGCTTAATGCAATTACACTCCTATTACTACAGAAAAATTGCAAACGTGATATTTTTAAAGAATTACGTTCAACAAAGCAGCGAGAGGCGATGTAGGAATATATACATAGACTCTTGGGCAATCATCACACCACCTACATATTACCTTAGGCTAATTAATAATAATACAGACATTTTTTCTTTTAATGGATTCTTTAATTATTATTTTACGTATTCTACTATATTGGGTTCATTCATTACACAGACAATAACATCGAATAATATTGTAAGAAACAAAAATACATTTTACTACTCAACTTTTGGTTCTTTTATTGGTGTTTGCGGCACTTTATTGTATTTCCTAACCACCGATTTCCCATATACACTAGCGGGTTATAAAATGGCTGACCACTTAACGGTTCGGCGTGATCTCATAAAAGCCGACGTCGCTGTTCTATCATAAAGCTTATCACTGGCCTGCTAAAATGGACAAAAATCTGATATTTCATTATCTTACAACATTCATTAAACGTGTCTCGGGCTAAACAGGCGTAAAGGTTGTTATTTTCAACGACCCGAGTCGCATCGTCGAGGATATTGACAAACAGCCATCAATAGTTTTATCTTTCAGCAAGGGTGGAACATAGTCCAATGGCAAAGCGCTCGTTTGATGCGTGGTCGGTCTGGGATCGTTTCCCATCGATGGACCCATTGGGCTATTTCTAGTCCCAGCAAGTGCACCACGACTAGTACATCAATGGCTGTGGTATGTGCTATCCTGTCTGTGGGATGGTGCATATAAAAGATATATTGCTACTAATGGAAACAAATGTAGCGGGTTTCCACACTAAGATTATATGTTAAAAATTACCAAATGTTTGACATTCAGTAGCCGATGATTAATAAATAAATGTGCTCTAGTGATGTCGTTAAATAAGACAAACTTTTACTTTAACTTCCAGTAAAGCAGATAAAACAATGCACTGTAACCGTTTTGTATTAGATTACTGTTAGCCACCTATCTACAGCGACCACCATGCTTATTGAATGTGTTGTCTCTATGAACAGGTGGTCGTTAAAAAGAGGTAAAATACGGTAATACATGTCAAAAATTCCTTGTTTCTATTAGGTAGGAGTGAATTGTGCAGCAGCAACAGGTTCAAAGTATATAGTTCTTTAAAGAAACTCATAGTTCCATTTTAACGACTAAAGCCACATTTTAAATACATATTGTTGTTAAGAATATCAATATACATATATATCAACCAATAACCATAATGAATAGGGAATTAGCTAAAAGGTATAGGGACTGTAATTTGAATATTTCTCAATCATTAATATATGTATATTTGCCACATTTTGAGAAAGTTATAGGCCCGCCCATAGCGAAAGATTCAAAATTGTAAGTGGAAAGCGAAGAAAACATGTGTAGTGATTGTTTTGGAATCCTATATATCTCTTTGGTAGTAATGCATTTTATGTTAAATTCGGGCAAACACCAAGCTTGCCGCCCCACAAAAATTGGAACTAGTACGCCTCTGTTTGTTGCTTTATCGGTAGGACACAGACATTGAGAGAGGCAGACAGACAGACAGACAAACAGAGAGAGACACACAGAAAGAAAAACATACATACATACATACATACATACATACATATAGATGCTTCAATAGCTCAGAGCGCATCGTGGTTAGTCTTGCAATTTGCGGGCGATTCGGTGCCACAGGTTCGAGTCCCAGCAACGGCATGCGAAAATTTGTGAGGCCAGAAAGGATTTAATTATCTGATGCGCCAGTGCGTTAATATCTATGTATGTAACAGTCAACCTCGACAAACATACAATATATAGATATTCATACATCAATACATACAGACAGACAGACATACAGACATATACAAACAGACAGGAAGAGAGAAAAGAGAGAGAGAGAGAGAGAGAGGAGAGAGAGAGAGAGAGAGAGAGAGAGAGAGAGAGAGAGGGGGGGAGACATACAGACAGAGAGATAGAGAAAGATAGAGAGAGGATAGATACACACACACACACACAGAGAGAGAGAGAGAGAGAGAGAGAGAGAGAGAGAGAGAGAGAGAGAGAGAGAGAGAGAGAGAGAGAGAGAAGTTTGTTTGGCAAGGCATATTTCAGACTACCAACTATTACGACGGAGTTGACCAACTCGACATTTGCGTTATAATTTTACCCACTCCCAACTTTCGAGTGGTGCGCTCAAATTAACAACTAATCAGTTGTAGGAGGTGTATACGACGATAAACGAGTTGTAAGAAAGCTCAGACTAACAACTGGACAGTCGTAGAAGTCGAGAGATCGGCGAGTTGGATAATGTCATCGTGAAAGTTGGTTGTCTGACCTTAGCATCATTTATAGATGGACAGCTATTTTATTTGAGACTCTCCTAGTTTGAACAATAATAATACCAAATATGCCATGAAAAAACATATACGGGCTACTTTTTATACAGTTATGAGAGACAATACATACAAATAAAACGCGCAGATTCCTATTAATATATAGAACGCTGTGCTCCACTGATCAATGTTGGCAAATTCTACGTGCTGCTGGTGGTCCAGATGTTTGTAATACTTCAAAGTGTATTTTATACGGAACAGGTTCGTACACAAGGAAGTAGGGTTATTGGCTTTAATATACTTCGTACTTCAGTTTTAATGACAGTACATGTATATTATTATTAATGATCCGTAAAAATAATAAATTAGACATTAGTCTTGTTAAAGCCTCAAACTCGTGCACATAATTTACTCCCATGTGTAAATGTGCTCATGAGTAAAAGCAAAATTAGTAAGCGTTCACATGATATTAATAAAAGGTGAGTATTCTCTTAATTGTAGCAAAAAATGCGATGTATTTTAATTTTTTATTTATGTAGACCATAAGATGGAAAGGTTGTCATACCAAAGAAACGTAAGCCAAATACAGTATGTGCTCAGGGCCGTATCTTTTGGAGGACAAGGGGCAAGTTGCTCCACCCCAAAAAAGGACTCTTTTTAAAAAAAGATGCATATACCTGCATTTGTCATGGTGAATTTTTTTTCTTCTAATTTTCAAAACATTTCTGTTGGAGCAACCTATCTAATTGACGTAAATACGTTACCAAAGAAATAAAAGCAAGTCCTGCATAGTTTCTCGGAGATAATATACAGCAAAATATTGATTCTATTATTATTATTATTATACATGATATTTCCTATTTGTAATTGGAACAAATTATTTTATTCTATTGTATGGTCGTTCTTTATAAGATTTTTATTTATTTGATCGATCAATTTGTTTCATGGTTTGTCGTATTTATATATATATATATATATATATATATATATATATATATATATATATATATATATATATATATATATATATATATTTTTATTTTTATTAGTTTTTTATTTTTATTTATTTTTTGTTTTTTCAGCGTAACACAAACATACGTCGTCAAAAATGTATTTAAAATATTAGTCTACACGAATTTTACGTTTTTTGAGTCAGTTTGTCCTTGGCCACTTATAAATTAATAGGTATCGACCATTGTACACGGATGCATACAGTGAAGGTATAGTATTTAAATGTCCCAAGGGACGAGAATGTTGGTGATCCCTAGGTTTATAAACTCACAAGACTCCCGTGAAGATTATTTGCTTAGAAAAATGTCGAACTCAGAGAATCTGGTCTGTGTGTGTGTGTGTGTGTGTGTGTGTGTGTGTGTGTGTCTGTGTGTTTATTTATTTGTTTGTCTTTGACATCATATAAGTTACAAGCTCAAGAACAACATTAGCTGGCATGGGTGTATACGTGGTGCTAAAGTTTTGAGACATTCCGAACTCGTCTGCTAAGGTGAGGATTCCCTCTTCCCACGTTAGCAGAAGAAAGTGTCCTTCCAGAATAGGGCCTAATATTAATCTACCATTTGGTCTGATTGGTGACACCCTACCCTTTGAGGTATTCTGAATTCTCCTTCTTCTTTGAACGCTCAGACAGGGAGTCTGGAACCCCAGTAGCTCTCAGTTGCTGCTGTGCGCTGCAGATTTTCCTTAGGGTCAGATAGTTTCTCCAGAAGTTCAACTGAAGTAGTGGGGATAATGTTAAAGGAAATGATAGACAGTCATGGGGGCTGTGCCACAGTCTTATGTTCCAGTCTCTCCCACTCGGAAGTTTGTGAACATGTGGTACTTGAGTTTACCTGTTCTCAGTTGTGTCATCATCACCTGGTTTGCTCTTGAAAGTTTGTAGTAACTGTTTCTGCTGTTATGGTCTGGGTGTTGTTGGAACCATCGTGTCTTGTATGTTCGTTTTACAGTAGCCTTTATCTCCTCGAATGTGATCTGTGGCTCATCTTGGACCAATTTTCCTTCTTCTCTTGCTTGCTTATCTGATTCCTCATTTCCTGGGATATAGCAGTATTATGGTACCCACTAAAATGTTGTTTGTTCAGTGACTCAGCTTAGTGCAGAAAGAATACTGGCAAGTGTATTTGTCTCCTTGTTTTGGGGGTCTTTGAGAGTTTGGAGAACCGAGAGAGCATCTGAGAAGATGATAACTTTCCTGTGTACGAGCTCAGTGTTGCTGGTCGGCTTTAAGTTCAGTTTGGGTATATACTACTTTCCACATCTGTCTGAGTGTCTTTCTTGAGAATTCCTAGCACAGTCTCTTTTATAACTGGAAAGTGATATCGCTTCCATTTCGGGGTGTTCTTGATATTGTGGTACATGATCTCCGTGTTGTTTTTCTATATTATTTGTGCCTGATGGGTGAAACTTTTACACTTGATTCGGTTTTTTGTTACGTTTGATATTCTCTCATGTACAGCATGTTCGTTCAATCTTCTAAACGTGGAAGCTTGTATCAGAGTGTCCATGTCCATGTTATTGAGTTTAGAGCTTGTATGTGCGTTCATTTTATAGCTCCAGTGAGGCTTTGTTTTGGGATTTAGCAGTTTTGTTTAAGTTTTGTTTAAGTTTTGTTTAAGTTTGTTTTTGCAACCGTTCCTCAGTACTGGAGTACTGGTCTAATGTAGCTTACATACAGTTTTCTGTGGATGCTATAAGCTGCACTCCAGGATTATCCTGACATTTTTTTCATAAGTGTCATGCGTACTTTTGCTCTGCTTATGCATTTGCCAATTTTTGCTTTCTATGTGATCCTTCAGGCAATTTGTTCCCTTCAATCTGGAGATTGGCTATCAGGTCATTGTTAACCAGGCGTTGGAGTCTCTGTGTGGTTTTCTTTGGGTTTAATTTGACCAACCATGTCTTTGTCCATTTCTCAATTATTATTTACAGAGCTTCTTGCATTATCACATTTGCTGTTGCAGTGTATTTATCTTAATACCAGATTATCAGGTCATTTGCATACGTTGCACTATGAATCCATCGTGGGATAACCCTTATAATATAATGTATGAAAATGATAAAGAGAGTTGGTGAGAGGACTCTTCCTTGCGATACATCGTGAGGCATTCTGGGTGATTGGCTTGTGAAAATATACCGAAACCTAGGAACAGTTATCTAAATTAAAGGTTGATGCGAAATAATGTCTGACACGTATATGGCATTAAGTTTGCAAATTGGAAACCCCTTTCGCTCGCTCGCTCGCACGCACGCACGCACGCACACAAACACGTTTTGTCCATTATTGTATATATGTTTTTGTTATGTCGCTCTTTTGTTTCCACCATATATTTTTTCAGTTCTTTGGTTTTATTTCAACTTCGACCTTCTGTTTTTCTAACTCACATTTCCTCATTAACAGATGAAACTGCAACGTAACCAGATTCTCAAGTGAATTGTAATATACTTACATATACGTAAATATAACCCAGGATTAGATGCAAATTTACTCCTGGAGTGAGTAAATATGTTCGCATGGAATATATACTCACATGAGTATACTTATATAAGTAAATATACTTACATGAGTAAACTGGTGTATGCGTTTGTGGTATTAGTATTATATATGGGTAACCAATAAAGAACCTGAATTCGTGTTAATCCTAATGAACAGCTTGTACATGTTTGGCTAAAAGACAGTCTTACATTTCGAATTCCAATCAATCATATTAAAATTTAATCGTATGGTTTATGCTTTGTTCGTATCCAGGTAACTTTGTTTCACTGTGAATAACCAGTTATCCATTATATTTGCAATGATAACCAAAACGTTTTATTTTTGTTTAAAACGATCATGATTATTTGGATTGACTATGTACAAATGTATATTGACCAACAATAAACATTAAATCAAACATATACATTATTTGGGATGAGAGCAGTCATATTTTTAATCCATTTGATATCAAGCTTGTTTGTTTTGTTTGTTTAACGACACCACTAGAGCCTATTAATTATATAATTAATCATCAGCTAATGGATGTCAGACATTCTGACACGTAGTCTGCAACATTTTCCCGATAGCAGCCTGAATAGGATGAGAAAAAAACCCACTAATGAGTCCGCCGATGGGGTTCGATCCCAGTACCCAAGCACCTCAGACATTAACTCTATCGATTGAGCTAAATTCCGCCCACAACTGAATATTAAATGCATATAACTAGTCTGGGAATGGCAGTCCTCTTTATGGAGATGCAAGAGTGATTAAACTTTCCAGTAAAGGATCTCCACGACGCACTAGATAGAGATTCATGGACAGCTATTGTACCAAATACCCATTCGATTCTGCATTGTGCAGAGGTACGACCCTCGGCATGTATTACTGTTTTGTCTTTCAAATTAATAAATAAGCATGAGTCATTGGTACTGCATATTCCACACACTCCAGCAAACTTTGTTTCCGTTATGAGTTGTAAGTTTAATTCAACAATGCAATTTCTAATGCATTGTACTGCTTGGTGGTTTCTGTCGACTGTGTTTTGATTCGTCCAATGAAAGGTCACACTTGAGGTTGCACTGGCTTGCCTCAGATCTTACTTATTTTAAGATCTGAATCACATCCAGGCGACCGTGCTCTCTGGGTGGCTCGCTAAACTGGTTTTGATACGTCCAATGAAAGGCCACACGTGAGGTTGCACTAGCTTACCTCATATCGAAGGCCATGGTATGTGCTCTCCTACCTGTGGAAAAGTACAAGTAAAAATGTAGCGAGTTTCCTCTAAGACTATATGTCAGAATTACAAAATGTTTGACATCTAATAATAGCTGATTATTAATCAATCAATGTACTCTAGTGGTGTCGTTAAAAAAACTTCTTCTTTTTTTACAAATGATCATTTACTCCAAATGTAGCTACACGGAAGCAGCAAATTTATCTTCTCATTATCATGATCATTTGTCGCAATTACTATAATTATGTACCTGATATCCAATTGATTAGACAATGTGCTGGGGCGTCGTAAAACAAACATTCCTTTTCTTCGTAGGATTTGAATACGGCTTATGGAGGAAGCACGTTTGAAATTACTCCAATAAAATGTACCGAGACGTGATCGTTGCAGCTTCACTTGTCCGTCAGTGAATTCAAACTCGCTGATGACATCCTTAAAACTGTGTCAAGCTAAGCCACTTTTGTTGTTCATATTGCTTTTTATTGCTCCTAAAATCTAAATTAGTCTTAATTACGGTTATTAAATTCAATTGGTAAATCAAGCAGGCGACGTTTCGGAGCTGGAATGCGTCGATGTTTTGTACCAATGTAATAGAGTGTGTAAAAAGTATCTATCACAGAAGACGTTTTTCAATGCTCGGCTCGGTTTAATGCCGTCAATTACCTGCAATTTCTTTACCTTACATTCAACACGTGGGACAAATGGATCAAACATTATCACGTGTCGCGAAATCAACCAATGCTGTTGACTTAGATACCCAACGGCGTTTGATGGACCAATCGGAGATAAGACGGTATGATAAAAGAGAAGCGAATGAAGGGAGGCCCTAACAAGCGTTGGATGTTATCTTCGTTGCGGCGCCTCGATCGTTGAATTTCCGTCGTTGGCTCTCGGAACAAATGCCGGGCTTCTTCATGTGGGATTATCACGGCAAATAGGGAGAGATGTGCGCTTCTCGTTAGACATGGAATGTGGGCTTATCGCTGCTCGACACTGGATTAAACTCATTCTTTTAGTGGCTCTTCTCGCCGAATGTCGAGTATTTGCAAGCTGGATGTAAGTGGCCAGTTCAATTTCTAGTTGTACTAGTAACTATTTTTCTTCTTTTTAAAAATATATATTTTTGCTTATTTCGAGCAAGAGAAAAAACAACCTATCTGCAAGTTGAATGTAAATGGCGTGTTAATTTTTTAGTGTACTAGTAACTCTTTTAAAAATAAATAAAATAATAATATTTCTAATTTTGAGGGAAAGAAAAAAAAACTATCTGTAAGTTGGATGTAATTTTTGTGGAGGTTTTTTTTCTTCTCAATATATAGTATTGTTAGTTTTGAGTAAGAGAAAAATAAAATTATCTGCAAGTTGCGAGTTAACTTTCCAGTGTTCTAGTAAGTCACTTTTTTAATATATAGTATTACTAATTTTGAGTAAAAGAAAAAAACCTATCTGCGAGTTGAATGCAAGTGGCGAGTTCAATTTCTATATAACTTTTGGAAACTATACATTGCATGTTGGTTGTAATTGGGGTTTTCAAAATTTAGTGTAACTTTTTATTATTATATATATATATATATATATTGTTCCAAATTTCGAGTGAAAGTAACATAATAATTATTATAAGTTGGTTGTAAGTGGATAATTCAATTTCTAGCGTACCTTTAAAAACATATATATATGTAGTGTTCCAAATTTCGAGTTGGCGCAAATTATATTTGCAAGTTGAATATAAGTTGTGTGTTTACTTTCTTGTGCAACCTTTTTATAGTTTTGGATGTAAATGGCAAATGATGGTAAGATGGTCCAGAATTATCAAACGGGAAGCAGAGAGGTACCACAATATTGACTGTATGCCTGATGGGTCTGCTGTATTTATATATTTTATGATAAAATTCATTTGTCGAATGGGTCTAAAATGTTCACAAGACATTGATAATTTGAATGGACACAAAACTAATGGGAATCATATTGAATCATTTTAAATAAATTAAAGAAAACTGAATAAATATTTGCGTTTCTTTTTCTGTCCATGAGCAGTATACTTGGTTTAATTTTATTTAAATATTTAGGTGGGATGGTATACAAAACAATTGCCTCCCACCTCTCCTGGTACAGGCCTAACCCAATTTTATAGCGTTGCTAATTTAGAGTACGAGAAACACCAATAATAGAAAACAGTAGACGATTTGAATTCTTTGCGTTTTGTACCAGTCTTACATCACTGTTCTTGTGTCACCCGTGTCAACAAGAAGAGATTTTCAATATGAAAAGAGAAAACATATCATACAAACAAAACAAGAGAGAAAGACGTCGTTGTTGGCCATGTCGGTTAGGTATTTAACCGCTTCTCTCGTTTAGTATGCTACCGGATTATGGGGCTTTAGGCAGACGTCGCTTCTTTAAAAAGGCCACATTGTTACCGAAAGCTTGTAAAAGAGGATGGTAGTTCACAGTTTTCGTCTATATTAGTGTTGTTCTTCGACCCATGCTCCTCTTTGGGTGTGTACAAGTTTTAAAGTTTGTTCAGTTTCTTTTTTACGTTTGTAATGTAGAATTTATTATTAGATTATATTTTGCTGTTTGTTTTGTGTAATTTTTAAATTCAGTTTTGTATTTTTAACCACGTGACATGTTCATAATGTGATTATCAATTTGTGGCTGTGCCCAAACACATTTTATTATTATTAAGTACATCATTTACGTTATATTTTCAAATGGTTTTATGAAAAGGTGTCATATTCCATGACATTATATTATTCATAACTGTACTGTTATATCTGAATGTTATTTTTCACTGTTGTTTTTTAAGCTTCTTGAGTTGCATATTTATAGCAGTTTTACAACAGAATTCAATACAAAATTGTAATATACTTTTTATGTCTCCTTTTGATAATGCTCAAATGGGGAAAACAAAATATCGGCAGGAGATTAAAGTTAAAAGAAAAAAAGAAAAGAAAACGAGAGAAAACGAAATCGGTAGTGAATTGTTAAACATAATTTTTGTTGTATTGATGTTGTTTATAATATATATATATATAGATAGATAGATAGATAGATAGATAGATAGATAGATAGATAGATAGATAGATAGATATATATATTCTACACATACATACATTCATTTAATCATTGTTAGTGTGACATGTTTACTTATATTTAAAAAGTAACTCTTTATTATTTTTATTTTTATTATTTTGTTCAAACATTTGTTTCGTTTTGCTTTTTTGTTGGATGTTTGTTTTTGTTGTTATTTCTTCCTTGGTTTTTTATTGTTTTTATTTATTTATTTATTATTGTAGTTTTTTGTTGTTGAAATAACTGGATTATAACTGTATACTTATTAAATAAACTTTGTCAATGTTTGACCCTTAAGGTACCTGGGCGTGGCCTCGTTGGCTGGGGCCCTGCATGACAACACCTGTAACGAGGTACCGGGGCTGGTCATTCAGCAACTGGAGGTGTGTAAAAATAACCCGGAGTCGCTGTTGTGCGTCAGTGAAGGGGCCCGCCGAGGGATCATCGAATGCCAGGCCCAGTTTAAATACGAACGTTGGAACTGTACCACGGATTCTAACCACACTGTGTTTGGACCTGTTTTAAAAAGGGGTAAGTTGTTCTTTTACAATTGTAATCACATTCAGGTTTTATGGCCCTTTCTTTCAGAAACCGTAGCTTTATTTGTATTCGAAGTGCAGTATGTTTGATATCTTTTAAAGATGCTATATATTTGATAATTTTAATTGCTTTAAAATAGTTTTATTTTATGTTATGTTATGTTATGTTATTTATTATTTTTATTTATTTACATATTTATTTATTTATTAGTTTTATTCAATAAATATATTCATACATAGTAATAAAAAGTAAAAACGAATGCATCTATGATTGTCATACATCAGTACAAAATGTTTTTCTTCTTTTTTTGTACGACAATATTATTTTCTACTGAGAAACAAAAGTGACATATATATATATATATATATGTATATGATAATTTTAATGGACACAAAATAAACGGAATAATTTAAAACAAATTAAATAATCTAAAGAGAACAGTAGTAATAATTGATTTTATTCTACTATTATCTTTAGCAACCCCCTTTCTATTTGTCCAAGGAACGGAATAACACATAAAGTATATTTTAAGAAACAAAATAATAAGTTGTATTTTATAATAAAGAATATTTTCATTCCATAAATATTTGAAATTCTTAAGAAATAAAAAAACCCGAAATAGAATAACACAAATGAATGAACAAATAAATGCATTAAATAAATTATGTAAACAAATTTTAAAATATTTTTAACAGAACACAAAATGCAACTAATTAATCACTGTGCTAAATGTTTAACTATTAGTTATCAATATAAAACGGTAATAAAATATACTGGGTATTTCTGCTGTAACACATGTTATAAGACATATATTTTCTCCGGTGATCGTTTGCGAGGAAAACTTGGTTTTGATTGAGAAAAAGACTGTAGTCTCGATCAGTATGAACATGTCATAACAACAATTAATGAAACGCGAAGTGCAAGGAACACATAACTTCGCCGTCTGCACCTTGGTTTGTGGGCCGTGTTCAGTGAATGAAGAGAACGCCAGACCGCTGGAGTGGTTTATGTGATAATTTAGTTAGGAATTTGTCGGTCTACAAACTCAGGCATGCAAAGAAAAAAAATACAAAAAAAAAACTAAAACTGAAACAGGTACGTTTAACTTGTACTCATTCATCTGTGCGCCTGTACACAATAATTACTTTAAAATTTGTGAAATATTTTTTTATAATGCAGTGTTAGTAAAAACTAAATTTTCAACTTCATTATATCTGCAGTCTTTCTGACAAATAACGAACTTCTTTCATGTGTGCACTATCAATGGAAACTTATAGGCCATCCATAATGTACGTACGCCCGGGGGTGGGGTGGGGGGGGGGGGATACATACGAGTATACAGGAGGCAGGGGGTTTCGCTGAGTATATACGCCAAAATTATTTTTATTGGTCTAATTGCATGAGATACCATTGTCTTTTTTCTTCTTCACCGACATAAGTTTCAGTCCAATTTACTTCCTTACTTATTTTCTTACTTACTGATTTATTTACTTATTTCTTTGCTTTCTTACTTGTAAGTAACTCTAATTTTACTTCCTTATTATTATTATGCAGATTTAATAACTTTTTTGATTGTTATTAAAATATCTATTTGAAGCAAATAAACATATCACGAGGCGGAGATGAATTTACTGCCTACTTTTATAAACTTCGGCAAATTTCAGAGAGGAAACCCGATGCCGCCCCTTCATGGGCTACTCTTTTTTATTAACAGCAAGGGATTTTTCATATGCACTATGCTACAGACATAGTAGTACATACTAGGGTCTTTGTTATACCAGCTATGGAACACTGGTTGGAACGAGAAATAGCTCAATGAGTTCTCCGTCGGGGATCGATCCTAGATCAATCGAATGTATGAACCCATATGTGGGATATTTACCAGGCAGACATTGTAGGTTCCGTGTATCCCGGGCTCGGGTGATACCGAGATAGCTCAACTGACAGCAAGCGTGGAGCACAGCCCTGTCAAGTAGTCCCATACCGAAATGGAAATACTGCGGATTCACTATTCATCTCATCGTCATCCATATAATTATGTTTGTAATGTCAAAAAAATATGCTTTTGTATCTGTGTTTAAAAACACCACTTATTCACTCACAAGAAAGCAAGCATAGAAACAAGTAAATAAATCAGTAAGTAAGCAAGAAAATAAGTAATGAAGTAAAATTAGGCTGAAAGTTATGTCGGTGAAGAAGGAAAAAGACAAATATTTAAACAAACGAAACGACAGATTGAGTTTTAAAAGATGAGTTTTAATCTTGAGTTCTTACTCGTGGGCTGTGTTCTTTACAACGAGCTGTCTGTTGACTTTGAAGTCTCCTTTTTCCAAATTGGCAACATTTAGAAAGCAGCACTTTAAAGAGTAAGGTGTATGAACTGTCTGCGTTCTCAGTAACCCAACTGATGTTTACGATGTCTGCACGATACCATAACCCCTGTCCTCTGTCGTTTCCTTTTCGCCATCTCTCTCTCTCTCTCGCTCTCTCTCTCTCTCTCTCTCTCTCTCTCTCTCTCTCTCTCTCTCTCTCTCTCTCTCTCTCTCTCTCTCTCTCTCTCTCTCTCTCTCTCTCTCTCTCTCTCTCTCTCTCTCTCTCATAACTAACCATTAATCCCAGTTCTGAAGTAAATGATCATCAAAATTAATTTAGATTCCCAGAAAAATTAAGCCACAAACACTCCAGTTGAGTTTCTCTGGAGTGGTGAATTACAGTGCTTCAATTTTATGCTTTGTTTGTTTGTTTGTTGTTGGGTTTTTTGGGAGAGATTAGGGTGTTGTTGTTTTTTATGGGGGGGGGGGGGGGGCATACGTTTCATCTTGAGTAATGATATGTCTTATGAATAGTCCAAAAATTGCATGAACACAGAATTTGAATTGTCCAGTCTTGCCAATCGCAAAGGAACTTTATTCATGCGATTGCGATAATGAAATTATCTGTACCCACATGAATATCGTTGCATTTCTAATGTGCTTGAAGTCGTCTATTGGAATGTACTGTGTCTTCATCCTGATGGACATTTCCATCATTTGATGCTGTTTTAGACGGTTACCCGGCCACAAATCATCTTCAGTGCTAGTCCTACCTACCCCCGTTTAAACTCTACAACCCGTTTTTTTATCATTGTCTACTACTATTATCTACAAAGATTCTTCCAAAAGTATATTAGATATATCTTCAGGGATTGACTTTCAATCATATCTTTCCCATAAAATATACGATTACATGTTACATCTGATAGGGTACGTTGTTTTATAGTGTATGATCTTGTATAATCTGCACTGAATAATGGTGCTATCGGTTGGCCACACGGAAAGTCTTAATTCTAGTATTTTATTCGAAACATGGTCAGGACACTTGGAATGTCTATGGTAGGTGTGAGGTGGAATACACATCATACCTGACTTGTTTGTATTCAGTACTCGGGTAGGTCGCTGCTGACAAAATTCTGTCAGCTTATACGACTCTCCATCGGCGGATCTAGCCACCTGCCCGTAATCATACAAGATTTAGCAGCCAACAAAAGAAACACTCACATCACCTTTGTCCGTTTAGCCCTATAAAACGTGTCTGCACTATAAAGTTTGAACATGTAATCGTTTCATAAAGAGTCCATGCTTTTCTTGAAGGAAACCTCCGTGGCGCCTTCCCGCCCAATACATTCTTTCTCCTCATTCTTTCTCTCGGCTGTTCTCACAACGATAAATCGCCATAGAACATTAACGAGGGGCCGCGAAAGTCGCCGATCAGCGATTCTATTCAAATCAAAACAAGAGCCAAGTTTTTCACGTTTTCCTGACTTCACCAGTGTCGTATGTTCTGTATCTAGAGAGTTCAAATTATAACTATTTTCCCAGGCAATCGGATTCCCGCGCTTCTGAGAACTAAAGTGTGTCTTGCCTTAATCGTGCCCCAGTCAAGGTTTAGGCACGTCCACCCCGGGCATAACCGTTTGATATGCCTTATTCGTACTTTTTCCGTGCATAAGAGTGTTTCATGTCTTACTCATGCCCTAGTTAAGTGAAATAATTGAAAGTGAATTCTATTTGACGGTTTTTTTTAAAATATGCTGAAGGTTTCCGCACGTCCATGGGCATAACCATCTTTCATGCCTTACTTGTGCCTTACCCTGGTATAAAGGTGCTTCATGCCTTACTCCTGCACTAATGAAGTGGAGAAGTTGAAAAGAAATTGTGATGAAGATTTAGTCACGTCACTGATTGAAGCGAAATGGTTAGTTCTCTAAATTTGGATAGTTTATTTTGAAAAAGAAAATTTATGGTCGACATGACAAGCTTGTGGTCGTGTGTCCATTCATTAGGTCTAACAGCCAGGGATGAGGAAGTTGATGATAATAATACTAATAATACTGTAGCCGTTGTATAATAATCATTATACAGACCTTGACCTGGGCAAAATTCATTGGAGTGATGAATTGTTCCCCTAACTTATATTAATACTTTACCATCTTGATACCACAGAAACTCACATGCTAAGGGAAGCTAAATATTACTGTTCTTGAACTAGTCTCAGGAGAGTTACGAGGAGCAATAGTGATAGCTCCGCGAGGTCTCATTGTATATTTTATATACTCGCCAACAACACAATATCTTTGTTTAACTATTGACGTCACTAGGGCACGAGCAAGGCATGAATAACTTGTTTGTGCCAGAGTAAGGCACGACAATAACAATTACCCCTTCTCATGTGATAGATTTTGGAACTGCCATAAGAGGTGGAATTGGTATCGAATTAATTTTATATTTAATATGATAATAACATGAAAAACATCGTACTAACATATAACATAATACAGCACTGGCATAGGAAGCGGTGGGGGGGGGGGGCAAGGGAGGCATATACACTCCCCCACACTTTGTAGCAGCAGCGATTGTTTATATATATATATATATATATATATATATATATATATATATATATATATATATATATATATATATATATATACACACACACACACAAACGTGTGTGTGCCCCCGCCTCACTTTTTGGCACCTTCCTACGCCCGTGTATAGCAGGAACACGAAATTTGAATTGAGGTAAAATCAGGCAAAAATTAAATAAATTATTTTCTGGTTTTTTTCATCCTCAAAGTGTGGCATTTCCCGCATTCTAAAAATATAAAATAAAAGATAAAATTTCACCTATTTTTAACTTAACATTCGTACCTATGCAATGATGGTAAACGTACAGGTATATATAATACATTTATTTATAATATATGTATTGTTAAACGTACTAAATAATCTTCTATTTACCTGTACTGTTAAACGTATCAAACAGTTAAACATTCGTGTATTTATTATATATGTAATATTAAATTATTAAACTTTAGTGCATTTACAACACATGCACTATCAAACATATTAATCATTTGTGCATTTATAATACGTGTACAATTGAACTTAAACATTCATATATTTATAATGTAGTTTGAACGTATTAATAATTCATTTATTTACAATGTACTATCACATTTATTAAACATTCGTGCATTTATGATGAACTACGAGTATCTATAAAACGTATTAAATATTCATATTTGTATAATTTACTATGAAACATATTAAATCTTCGTGTATTTATAATGTACTATGAAACGTATTAAACATTCCTTTATTTATAATGTGCTACCGGTATCTAATTTATTGAAAATTCGTGTGTTTATATTGCACTATGAAACGTATTATGCATTAGTCTATTTATAATGAACTAGTGTTTGTTTATATATTATGAAATATATTACACATTCGTGCATATTATAATGCATAAAAGATGAGTCAGCGTGTACATCGTACTAACGTTTTTGTATCAGGTACTAAGCGGCAAAATAAGGGTGTAAGTCTTTCCACAAAGTCTACCAACACACAACGATATACATTAACCAAGCTTTCCTTTTTCCTTTATTATTTTTAATTTAAAAAAAACAAAACTTTTTGAAGTGTGATTTGGGGTATCGTGCAGTCGCCCTCCTTTAATTTTCAACCAGCGAGAACACTGTCATTATCTAATTTATTAAACATTCGTGCATTTATAATGTACTACGAAACGAATTACTATTAAGCATTCGTGTATGTGACTGCATTTAGGTAGCATTGTGATTGGATAACAGTGTGGTAGTATAGTGATAGCATGTTGCGATAATAATATTTATGACAGTATTAAGGTGGGCGCGTGGTATTTGTATTGTGGTAATATAGTGGCAGTATTGTAATCGTACGTTGTTTATATCGTTTTCCGTTTCAGTGATGCGCTCTGCTAAGATACGCTAGGCCACCGAGCAATGCGTGATTACATTATAGATAACATGGGAGACGGATACTAACATTTAGTTTTCCCTTCATGTATATTTTTTTTAAAGCCTCTAAGCTATCTATGAAGCGATATTTTAAAGCATAATGCTGAAATTGTGATATTTTTAATATGAATGTTTCGTTTCAAACAAAGTTAGTTTCAAGTACAGACTGTATAAGAGTGACTGTATTACATCATCTTATTCACTCATCTTACAAAAGGAAGTGATTGCGTAAACTAAAACTCGTTTTCTCTTTTCGAAGGTGTTTAAACATGTAATTTTTTAAAATTAAAAACGAAAAACAAATCGATAAAAATATAAGACTTTATTTAAAAAAAAATTCAAATGACTAGAAAATATAATTAAATCATTAACAAATCTCGAATGATGTCAAGGTACTAGTAGTCTGTGTTGCAAAGGGACTGCATAATGTTGTGAAGCGTAACGCGTGAAATAGCACAGTGTAGTTTTCTTTTTGTCTTGTTTACCGACGGATTGGGGGTGTCAATATCTAACGCCATTCTCCCTGAAAGTCCTGTCAAGTATTAGTGTCACGTATGACAAAACAAACTCCTGCTCTGATTTTCTTTAGACGACCCTGAACACACAGCCACTTTACGTCACTATCTCTAGTAGGCAGATTGGGACAAAACAAACTCCTGCTCTGATTTTCTTTAGACGACCCTGAACACACAGCCACTTTACGTCACTATCTCTAGTAGGCAGATTGGGACAAAACAAACTCCTGCTCTGATTTTCTTTAGACGACCCTGAACACACAGCCACTTTACGTCACTATCTCTAGTAGGCAGATTGGGACAAAACAAACTCCTGCTCTGATTTTCTTTAGACGACCCTGAACACACAGCCACTTTACGTCACTATCTCTAGTAGGCAGATTGGGACAAAAAGACAACTAGTTATACAGAAAGTTCCCAGTATCAGTCTTTGGCAGAACTCTCTGGCACGTCAGCGGTTGTACCCACGACATGCGTGCTTGAACAATTCTCTGATGGAATTATGTCAAAACGTACCAACATACACACAGCCCCCCCCCCCCCCGCGCACACACACACACGCACACACACACAAACACACACAAACACACACGCACGTGCACACACGCACACACACACAACTGCTGAGCAGACAATTATGGTTCTCATTCATGTCTTACGTTCAAATGTTGGAAGTATATTTTGGCCTGAAATAAGTAGCAAGAAGAATGATTGTTTTACATTTTGTGGGAATTTGTTTTATTAAAAATTAAACTTGGAAAGAAAATCGCATTTTCATTTTCATTGTACCTTCTACTGGTTGGAACTTCTATTGCATACTGTATGAGAACTATATAATAAACAACAAATATGTTGATTTTTAAAAAATAGTAGAATTTGCACAACGTTTAAATTACTACAAATCAGACCTTACAACTCTGTACAACTGGTATATGAAAGGGCGTGTTATTTGCTATCCTGTCTGTGGATTACGCATATAAAATATCCCTTGCTACCTATGAAAAAAAATATGGCGAGTTTCCTCTCTAAGACCATATGTCAGAATTACCAAATGTTTGACATCTAATAGTCAATGATTAATAAATTATTAATGTGCTTTTTAGTAGTGTCGTTAAACAAAAGAAACTTTTTTTAACTTGTTGCTTACACACATGCTGTAAGAAGCAAGACATAATGTAGATACATTCTCCCACCAAAGAACAGCATCGGGGTTGATCATATCAGCCATACACTACAAGCATTTACTCTGCATATTTCGTTATACTATCAGAGGCTATATAGCACATTTATTAATATCAGTAGGCCCATGGATTTACATGGACCTTTGCCAGCCTGGGGGCAACATATCCTCAACAGGATATCCTCTGTTGCGCACCTTTATCTTCCATAACATCAGTTTAAAAAACATGCACTCACTAATCGTGACCGGCGTGCAGTCATTGTACACTAGACATCTTACAACTGTATAGGCCGATATTACCCCATACAGAAGTCTACAGTTTAGCAAGTCACACGTCTGCAAATTGCATGCTATCTCTCTCTCTCTCTCTCTCTCTCTCTCTCTCTCTCTCTCTCTCTCTCTCTCTCTCTCTCTCTCTCTCTCTCTCTCTCTCTCTCTCTCTCTCTTCAACTTTGTTTTCTGCTATACATTAATCAGTCAAACAGCTGTTGACGTCTGCGGATATAATTCAGAATTAGCGCTAGATGTCACTGTGATATATTCTGCCGGTGGCATAGTCGTACTGACTCTCATACGGGAAGGGGGGGGGGGGTGCCGAGTTAAACCAAACTGGCCGAATCTAGACATCAACGTTTTTGTCATACTTGTATTACTTCCAAACATCTATATAGGGTTCACAAATGAAACACTGTGCATATTAGTACTACATGGTTTAGAACTAATATTGTGAGAAGAATGATGGTGAAACGATTTCAGACCAGCTCATTTGTGCCCGTCTGTATGGTGTTTTTGATTGAATGCGAAGATTTGCTAAAAAAAGATGACCCCCTGATTCCCCCCTCCCCCGTCTCGTACGATTAAGGATGACGAACAGTCATTTAGTTGTTAAACACCATCATCGGTTTAATGTAATGTAGGTGTTGGGCACATACCCTTGCATTTGCGCCAACTCAGTTAAAAGTTAAAGTTAGTTTTGTTTAACGACATCACATACTGATTAATTAATCATCGACTCTTGGATGTCAAACATTTGATAATTCTTACACATTTGGTAATGCTCGCTAAACCCGCTACACCTTTTTTCATTAGCAGCAAGTAAGGGATCTATTATATTTCCTTTCCGAACACAGGACAGCACATGCCACTGCCTTTGATATACTAGTCGTGAGGCACTGGAAGGAAGGTGTAAGGCACATACTTCTCTCTCATTAACCTCTATCCAGTGTGTTCACAGGCAGTGTGCTTTGGCTTCGGTTAGATACATGCTAACAAGAAATGAAATGACATGGAAACAAAAACAATCTGCTGTCTTTTCTGCGTTCGATCTTTTCACAGCCGGCATGTCAGTAATCCAGATATGTAATCTAAAATTCGTTGATAGGTCTTCAGTTTGGTGTGGAAGGGTGTGTCGTCCATCCAAACTTTCTGTCGAATTTCTTTTAAATGCGGGCAGACTTGTAGAATGTGCTCCGACGTTTGTTCAGCACCACATTCAGAATGGACAGAATCTGCAAGCCCTGTTCCTTTTAGGTGCTTCTTTAGACTAAAATGTCAGATGCGAACACAGAAGATGGAAGTTTGTTCTGTTCTGTCAATCAGGGATGTATCCGCCATTCCTTGTCTTCCAACCACATTTCAATTTTTGCTTTATAAATGTCTTGGCTTCAGTATATGAGATGGAGGAGTTGGGTTGCAAGATGGTTAGCCTTTTTGTTGCCTCCTAGAACTACATGTTGACGATGTCACTGTAGTATCACCTTTAAACTTTGATAAAGAAACTCATGTAGGGGTTTTGTCTGTAGTTTTCTAATCACAAATTCTAATGGTCTTGATGAAAATGTTTGGAAGGCAGACAAAGAGTCTACAAGAACCACTGCATCTATCCTCTATGAGAAACTGTTGCGGCCGTCAGAGACTGCAGTTCTGCTCTCCAAATGGAATGGAGGTGGGGGGGGGGGGGGGGGCGAGGAACCATCTGGATTACAATCTGTGAATGTGTGTTTTCAAGTAAGAAAGCGTAATGCTGCTTTGATCAAGCTCTGATAACAGATGTTGGGTTATGGTTTGTCAAGACTATCGGTTTTTAACGGGAGCGATCATTCACGTGTACTATCGCTCCAGAAATTTGAACCTGGGGTCGCAAAACAAAATCGCTTCGCTGAAAAATATTTGTAACATTGACGATCGCTCTCCTACCAACCTCCTGACTAAATATGTTATTTACAACACTGGAAATCGCTCACATACCATTCTCGTGGCTAAATCAAGGAAATGATTACAATCTGTGGATGATGTTTGTGTTTTCAAGTCAGAAAGCGTAATGCTGCTTTGATCAACTTCTGATAACAGAAGAGGGGTTATAGTTTGTCAAGACTATCGTTTTGTAACGGGAGCTATCATTCGCGTGCACTATCGCTCCAAAAATTTGAACTTGGGGTCGCAAAAAAAAAAGATTGCTCATCTGAAAAATATTTGCAACAATGAAAATCGCTCTCCTACCACTCTCCTGACTAAAATTATTATTTGCAACATTGGAAATCGCTCACATACCATTCCCATGGCTGAATCAAGGAAATGATTTATCACTTCTGGATTTCTCAAACCTGACAGGCAGACTATTACTAAATGTAGTCCCATAATTCGTTTACTATTACGGAAACATCAGCAATGCATGTGCAAAGCAATGGATTTATTTTTACCTGTGCAAACGTACGTGTCTTTCATCTTATTGTCCATGCGCTGTGTGTTTGTTTTGTGTGTATTTTGTTTTTGTTGCTGATTGTGTGTATTTTGTGTTTGATATGTGTATGTTGTTTGTTGTATGTACTAGTTAGCCATGAGGTTACGGCCCATAGGCTGTCAAAAATCTGCTGTCAGGTTCGAATCCTGTCAATACACATTTGTGTTTTTAGTAAATTACGTTTTTAACTTTGACCTTTGTTCTGTTTGATGTCTGTTGTATAGTATTGTTCTGTTGAGTTTTAGTTCTATTAAGTTGTATTGTTTTTGTTGTTGTGGTTTTTATGTGTGGTGTTTTTTTTTTTTTGGGGGGGGGAGGGGGGGTTAATGTTTTCTATCTGTTGTCTATTCTGTTTTGTGTGTGTTTGTTGTATGTTTGCAGATTGTTGAGTTTTGTGTTTGTACTTACCGTGTGTTTGTTCTGCATTTGTTACTCATCGTGTAGTTGATCCACGTACACTTGTGTGGAGAACAGTTAGCAGATGGTAAAGAGATTCTTCCCACTACAACCTGTGTGTAAATCATGTACAGGTGTAGTCGTCGGTCTGTTCACACGATACGCCAGCACATGCAGGGCAACTGGGATTTGTGTCTAAATTGATTTTCAACGAACTCTTATTGATGGCGCTGGTTTGTTTGTCAGAAGTGTTTCAGCAAGTAAAGTGGAGTTCCGTTGCCGTGTCATTACGTTAGGTGTGAGAAACTAAAATAGGTTTCAGTGACTAATTATAAGTTACGTTTCAATTTTCTATTTCTTTATTGACTTTGAGCTAAAAGCTCATCAGTACAAAATAATGATTATATACATACAGGTAAGCAGTGGTGATGTACATAAATTGATATAATTATATTATACGAGCTGTGGAGAGTGCATAAAAAAGCCTATTAAATACAGCTATTTCTCAAATGTGCAGCAAGATATAAATATTTACCTAAATTGCGCATTTGCTTAATATTATGTACAGTAAACAGTTGAATAAATTTAAAGACAGAAGGCTTTTTCAACCACTATGTTCTAGTCGCTGTATTAAGTTTCTGTTTATCTTACTTTGTTGACTTTATCACAGTATGTTCAATTTCTCTCACCATGTTAAGTTTCAGTCACAATGTTAAGTTTCAGTCTCTATATTACGTTTTTGTCACTCTTAAGTTTCAGTCACTATATTAAGCTTCTGTCACTATGTTACTTTGTTACTGTGTTACTATGTTACTTTTCAGTCACTATGTTAAGTTTCAGTCATTACTTTAAGTTTGTGTCACTATGTTAAATTACAGTCAATGTGTTAAGTTTGTTTCACTATGTTACGTTCCAGTCACTGAGTTGGGTTGTACCTAGACTAAAATAATTAGGGGGGGGGGGGGGGGGGGGGGGGGGGGGGGGGGGGGGTGGGGGTGGTAAATAAAGAATCATGGTAATATAGGATGTTCCCAGCTAAACTAGAAAGGGTAACTGGTTACGCCCCTGCTAAGCTGGGTTTCAACAATAGCGACCAAATGTCCCCACTTGTTGCGCAACAAATATACATGTATAACCGTTTAGCCAGCTTTTGCAAGAAAGTTGGACAAGGCGGTGCAACCTGCAACCTGCAACCTGCGGCATGATTCGTCGTTTGGACAAATGTTGTTGCTCGTATCCACCTTTAACAAGTCAGATGCTTTAGATACCGTATAACCGGAAATTTTCGAGGATTTTTATTTTCGTGGGTTTCAAGGGTAAGTAGTCAGCATCGAAAATATAAATCCTTGAAAATATTTGAAAAAATCAACAAATTCTATCTAAAATATTTATTGTGAAAACCATAACACACTGACAATTTACCGGAACATTTTATTTCCTGCCATGCGCAGTCCACCGGATACGACAAGATACTAGTATAGTCAAGACAAGTTAGAATTTAAAAAAAGTTATTGTGTGAATCTCACTGTTTGTAGAATATAATGAAATATTTTTAAATTTCGTATATTGTTTTTGTCAATGTCCGCCCGCACTGCATCAGTGATTCTGGGGTGGATGAATGCAGATTTCAACATTTCCTGGCGTGTTTTCAATTCTGCCATAACTTTCATAATCCACCTTGCATGAATTGGTTTTATCGCCGAAGTACGCATTTCGATACTGATATCTGTTACACCTTCGCCGTCTTTCATAGCCAGGGAAACGGTAGGCCATTTGAGCAAAGTTATACATCACATGGCATCCAAAATGGTAGTATTAACAGAAGATAAAACATGGTCTCACAAGGAAGTAATGAAAGTGATTAACCTTTATGTGCAAAACCCTGCCTTTATAACGTTTTCAACACATGGTTACAGAGACAACGACCGAGAAAAGCAGATCTTTACAGCAAGCATTGCCGAGAAGCAGAAAACTATAGGACATATTGAAACAATCTCATCATTCAGCAAGTGAACTTCAAATGTAAACATTGCTGCCAATACGTGCTATTATTACTTCTTTAAACTTTTTTTTAAATCAGGAGTCGTTGGGATCTAGTATTAAAAACCCTTCAAATATAAAATTAGAATATAAACGATCGAGAAAGGGGCCATGCATAATGTATACGTCCTGCAATAATGTTTGTCCCGGCTTGTCTAACAATATTTGTGGACAAAAGTATGATCATGTAGTCACTTTTTGCGTACGAGGTGCGTGTCAGGGGGGGGGGGGGGGGGGGGGTGTCAACTGCTCTCCCCAACCCACCAGTGCTGGGGAAAATCTTCGTATTCGGACAATCGATCGAGCAAAATGAACTGACCTGAAACTTTTCCATCATATATTTCCACCACCTTCTCGCGCACTAACCACTAACTCACTGTCCTGGACACACAATCCAGTTAGCTGAGGTGCGCACCAAAGACAGCGTGCTTGAACCTTAATTGGATATAAGTACGAAAATAACTATAAATGACAAAACATATATATTACAAAACGTTGATATCGAACTTCTGTAATCTTCGTTTAATTCGGGCCACAAAATCATCCTGCCCCCTACAAAAACAGAAGCCCGTACGCCTATGTCTATCTCCATGTTACGTTCAGTCGCTATGTTAGGCTTGTGTAATTAAATTAATAGCTAGTTAATATTACTTTAAATCGCAGTTTTCTTTTGTTGTATTAGTGTATCATAGGTAAAATATATAAAATAGCGTTGTGTTTCCCCTATGTTGCAGCGGCGAGATCTATCCTAGTTCAGTCGGTAAAGCGCTCGCCTGCGGTGCTTTGACCTTATGATCGAACCCCTTTGATGGACAAAATTTTTATAGGGTTTTTCGTGTCCCATACTGTGCCACACGACTAGTATATATCAAAACTGGTGTTTGTGCCATCCTATCTGGGATAGCGCATATAAAAGATTCATTGCTGTTAATGGAAAGAATGGAAAACATGTAGCGACTGTTATGTCAGAATTATCAAATGTTTGGCATCAAATAGTCGATGATTAAAAAACCAACGTTTTGTTAAACAAAACACAACTTTAAACGTTACTTCATTTATACTTGTTTTCGTGCCTATATGCCATTAATAGTTTCAACATTACACCCGTGTTGTGATAAATTACATCTGGTACAATTATTAGTATATTGTACTGTCTGCATTGTAGAATATAATATTGCACATAGTACTTCGTGTGTTGTATCACGCACTGTATCTCACATGTCAAACGATCATTGTGGAACTGTTGTTTTGAGATCTGAAAACAATTGTCCATTATTAGGTAACAAGCGGAAATGTTATTTTATTCACGTCTGTTCCCGCCATTCACTCCCGCCAACGTGTTCCGTGCGGCTGTAAGTCCCGGAAAGCCTCTGATCTGTAAACATGCAGAGACACCCCGGGTTACGCAACAGTTACTATTATCAGGTTGTTTATTACTGATACAGGAAAAAACCCAACGTATGGCATACCTTCCCCTCTCACTCTGAGTCTCTATCTCTCACTGTCCTCCTATAGGCAGTGCAGGAAGGATGAAATAGTCTTGTGTCGTGCTCGCATCTGTCATACATACTTGACCATGCATTTCTTTTGAAGAAGTGTACTCTGACGGTACGCCACATTTTCGTGGAGTGTGATCATCTGAAGGAAACTAGAACAGAAATATTTGGTAGATGAAATGTGATGGAATCATTTCGATTCCATCCTGAACTTGTATTATAATTTCTTCATGATACTGACTTTTATTCTAAATTTTAATTTTAACTACCTGTGATATTTGAATTTTTTGCACAGTTCTATACACTGTGTTTTTATTTAACTCTTGATTTTTTTATGTTGATGTTGATCATCACTTTGTTTGCATTTACCATAGTTTGACACCCAATAGCCGATGCATTTTTCGTGCAAGAGTGTCGTTAAACATTCATTCATTCATTCATTCGTTCATTCATGCATTCATTTTCTCTGTCTCACTCTTTTTCTCTCTCCCTCCTTGTGTCTGTCTGTCTGTCTCTGTCTCTCGCATTCTCTCCCTCTCGCCTCCCCTCCCCCCTCTGTGAATGTTGTCATTGCTGTTTTAGATATAACTAAAATTTCTAAATTGTAGTTAAAATAAACAGAATTTCGTATGGTATGCCTTTAACACACATAAACCGTGACACTAACTTTTTACTTCACATTCTCTCTTTCCAGGAACAAAAGAAACAGCGTTTATATATTCTATACTGTCAGCCGGCGTCGTGCACGCTGTCACGCGGTCGTGCTCGGCGGGAAACCTCACGGACTGTTCGTGTGATATGTCTCGGTACGGCGAGGCCGACGTCGAAGGGTGGAAGTGGGGTGGGTGCAGCGACAACGTCAAGTACGGCTTGTGGTTCAGCAAGACGTTTGTGGACGCGCCGGAGACGATACACCACCAGAGCACGAGGAACATTCGCAACTTGATGAATCTTCATAATAACCAAGTGGGAAGAAAGGTTCGTCTCTTTCGGTGCTTTGTTTTTACGTCCGCGCCAACACAGGGTTTTATAGAATGATAATGGCTTGTTGCTAGAGAACGTGTTTGATACCAGGAAAAAAACACTGTATAGCATACCTTACTTCCGCTCTCTTATGTCTCTTACTCCCCCCCCCCCCCTCTCTTTCTCTCCCTCAACTCTGCCTCTCTCTGTCTCTCTCTCCCCATCTCTCTCACTTTCTCTCTCTCTCTCTCTCTCTCTCTCTCTCTCTCTCTCTCTCTCTCTCTCTCTCTCTCTCTCTCTCTTTCTCTCAATTTTGCGCTCCCATCCCTTTCACTAGTGAATGCATCAAGCTATACAGGGTGGGGTGTAATTTGGTGTTCTCACGTACCTTCCCGCACAAATAGCCCCAAACTCTATAAATTATTAAACGCCATAATGTATAACATGTAACCTACCTATATACCATAGTTCTTTATTTTACTTAGTATCTGGACTCTACTCTTTTGTGACAATCCTACCTGCCATGCTATTGTATCTAACAATATGGTCATGATTTTCGGGTCTATAGAACTCTTAATTACCAAGGTACTGTATCTCACCATACGGTCATGGTTACCTGGTATCTGACCTTATGTGACAATTATATCTACCAGATACTGTATCTCACAATATCGTCATGGTTTTCTAGTCTATAAAATTACATTTACCATGGTACTGTATCTCACCATATCGTCATGGTTTTCTAGTCTATAAAATTACATTTACCATGTTACTGTATCTCATCATATCGTCATGGTTTTCTAGTCTATAAAATTATATTTACCATGTTACTGTATCTCACAATATCGTCATGGTTTTCTAGTCTATAAAATTATATTTACCATGGTACTGTATCTTACCATATCGTCATCGTTATCAACTTTATACAACTATATCTGCCAGCTTCCTGTACATCACCATGCTGTCATGATGATTTGGTCTCAAACCTTATATGACAACTCTGTCTATATCATGTAGCTATATATCACCATAATGTCTTGAATATCTGGTCTCTAACCTTATATTACAACTCGATCTGTACCATGTAGCTATATCTTACCATACTGTCATGATTAGCTGGTCTCTAACCTTATATGGCAACTCTATCTGTACCATGTAGCTATATCTCACCATACTGTCATGATTAGCTGGTCTCTAACCTTATATGGCAACTCTATCTGTATCATGTAGCTATATCTCACCATACTGTCATGATATATATCTAACCTTATATGACTGTCTGTACTATGTACCATACTGTCATTAGTATCTGCTCTCTAACCGTATAAAGAATCATACTTACCATGGTATTGTAAATCACCATATTATTATGATTTATACATATTTAAGGAAATATAGGTTGTTACACGTTTAGGAAAATCCAGGTTTATACATGTGTATGGAAAAGTAGGTTTATACAGTCATACTCAAGGAAATACAGGTTTATAGATGCTTAGAGAAATCTAGGTTGATACGTTTCGGAAAATCTAGGTTTATGCACATGAAGGGAAATACACACTTGTACATGTTATGTTCAGTTCATTTCTTTCGACAAATTTAGATGAGTTTTAGCGAATTTCTTTCCATGTAGCTATATCTCACCATACTGTCATGATATATATCTAACCTTATATGACTGTCTGTACTATGTGCCATTAATAGCAATTTTATTTGCCTATGATCATATTGTATAAATAGACGTGTTTCACTTTTAACAGCAAAAAAGGAAATAACAATAATTTTAAAAAGTCATAATAAATCCTCTGTTTTTTTAAAACCCCACATATTACTATGTTTCTATAAACACCTACACATCTCATTATTTATTGCTGCCACTCCGCGTAAAACTGATATTCTTCACAGCAACGTTACAATCAATTAATGCAAGTATACTGGTGTTCGGTTACATCTTGATAACAGTCATGTAAATCCTGCTTATCGGCCGAGATCTGGGAAAACCAGTGTATCGCCAGTATAGCGTTAACGCTCTTAATGGTATAATCATATCTTTGTATTGAAAAGACTGACGTTGATTTGAGAAATATCTGAAAACCTGTCGCAGACGGACGGGGGGTGATTAATCGGTTTCCTCGACGAAATACACATTGCTTGGCTTGCGATTATACGTGGTATACCGTCAATGTGCGGACTGGATACACAGGGACCGTTCAACAATTACATAACGTTTTACCGGTCATGGCCGGATCTAGCTTAAAATTAATCGTTGTTGAAAAAAAAATGTCTTACCCTGGTAGACAAAAAAGGCATTTCTAAACTAAAATGTTTTCTTCTTCTTCTATTTTCCTGCTTTCTAATAACTGCTACTGCTGCTGCTGCAGTAGTAGTAGTAGTAGTAGTAGTACTAGTAGTAATATTAGTAGTAGTAGAAGTAGTAGTAGTAGTAGCAGTAGTAGTAGTAATATTAGTAGTAGTAATAGCTGCTGATAATATTACATCTTCTTGACACAATGTTCTCAATTTGTTGTCACACCATTATTTACCACTTGAGAAATAGGTTTTAAAAAAATGTAATACAAATACAATTTACTGAAATGCCTTTTCAAATTTATGACGTTGCCCTTAACATTTGGAGCATTGAGAAAGCATATTGTATTTTTTGTTACTGAATGATAATAATCGGGCACGTGGTATGTTGTAGCTTGGCTATGAATATAAATTAACACACATTTTATTTTTGCCAAAATATATACATTTTGTAGGCATACATACATATTTATATATAAAATAATGTAACGTGCGCACTGCGGGGAATGGTATGTAGCATCGGGTTACAATCGATAAAATTCTATAGTAAATGGGTAATGCATGCATAACAATAATATACACTATAATAACATATGTCATTTATCAATGTTGTCTGTTCTATGCGTGGTAGCAGTTTTCAAATACTTACACAATTTAATTAGCTGTTTTGAATTGTCGCTGGACAGTAGTTGCGTTAATTTAGATGTTGATGGTTTATTGTAATAAAAAGGTTTAACATATTTATTTCTTATGTTACTGAAGAAAGGACACACTAGAACAAAGTGATATTCATCTTCTACTCCATTCATATTGCACAGACGACAAATTCTATTATTCCTGTCAATATTGTAGTATCTGCCCATTTCTATAAAGAGATTATGGGAAGATAATCTATATTTACTCAAAATATGTTTGTATTTCAAGGCAATAGGTTTATGAAGATAAGGTTGTAAGCAATAATTATTAACAGCGAATTTGTATAACAGACATTTTGGAGAATTGTTGAATACAGCATACATAGATTGGATAAATTGATCAGTCATTCTCTGTTTGAATAGTGATATAAATGTATTGCGATTTTCTACATTTTGATTATACCATATGTGACCAAAACCATTAGTGAGAAGCAGGTCTCTTATTTGACTAACCCAGTTAACAGAACGTGGTTTTCTTATGCACTCGTCATATAGGGTGTTATAACACTCTTTCAAAATACAGTTATCTGTATTCAACAAATTTATCCAATATTTAACCATACGGATGTCCTTACTTATGTACAAAGGTGATCTACCTAATTCAAAATAGACCATCATATTAATAGTGCTCCTTTTCACGCCTAAAATACGTTTAAGGAATTGTAAATGTAGGATCTCGTGACTATTTGCTTTGTTAAAACCACAAACTTCACAGACATAATTTCAAATACTGCTAACAGTATAATATAAATAAAACGGCAACATGAAACGGTGTTCTGGCTTGAGGGTGGGTAACTCCAAATGCTTGTGGTCCACCTATATTAAAGGCATATTGTCACAGACCACTGACCTAATAAATGTCATAACAAAGAATTGTCTGAACAAAAATATATTTGATTTCCCTCTAAATGTACTTCATTCAGACATCTATGTAACCACCATATTCCACATATTAATGATATTTTGTGAAAATAATTGAATTATGGCAATGGTCCATAATTCAAAAACTAAAATTGCAAAGAGGAATGACATGGATTTCACTCCATCGTGGTTCAATTAAAATGATGCGATAGCTAGATTTGGGTTTTAAAAATTAATGTAATTTTCATTTATTATCCATTATTAGAGAAATAAGGTTCTTAAATCTGTGACAGTATGCCTTTAATAACTTGCATGTCAGTTACTTACTAATTGTACTTCAAAAATATTGGTTATAGCATAAGTATCTCGATGCCAGAGATGGGGCGATTACTTGACGAAAATAATCGATTACGATTACGATTACTTAAGAATGTCACGATTACGATACTAAGACATTTTGCACAGAATGTATTCTTAGCAATCACATTACTATGCATGTAAAAGTGTCGGTGGTGTGTAACCTAGATCACTATGAAACAGAAACAGATTCAACTAAATTGATTTATCTTTTGCGAATCTCTGCTGGAATAACTTTATAGCTTTGTTAACATATCCATCCGCCTGATCGACATGTGCATATTTGACCGCCTAATAACCCAACCTTTCATTAATGTATTAATCCTCCGGACTCGCTTACGACTATTTCCATCCGCAAACCAGCCACCTCCCCAACTAGCACAACCATTTTATTTACAGCTTCAGATGGAATATATTTGAATAAATCAGCCCAATAAATCAGCCTTCTAACAACAGCAGGGCGGGACTTATCTCAGTCGGTTGAGTGTTCGCTTGAGGTGCTTGCTTCGCAGGATCGAATCATCTCGATGGATCCATTCAACAGATTGGGTTTTTTCTTGTTCCAACCAGTGCACCACAACTGGTCAAATGCCGTGGTATGTGTTTTCCTGTCTGTGGGAAAGTGCATATAAAAGAGCCCTTGCTGCATTAGGAAACAATGTAGTGGCTTTACGACTACGTGTCATAATTACCAAATGTTTGACATTCATTTATTATAGCCGTGCTCTAGTGGTGTCGTAAAACAAACCAAACAAATCTTAACCACAGCATTGCAATACATAGATTCGCCAAAACAAATTGAAAGTCTGGGCTCTCTCAGTATAATTATTTCCTATGTAAACCGCTGTCACCACTAATGTCTTTAATATCACATTTCCTGATACTAAAATGTGTTTATCGTGAATACATTTCATTTTGTACCTCCATCAAAGTTTACGACAATAAAGATTCCGTGTCGGCAGTTCTGCCCGCTACCTCCCAGGTAAAGAACAAAAGGCTGCCGCTATATCTACATAGTCCCAGACACTGACAACACATTGTCATTAACGACAACCATAAACAGGTATAGACTGAAATTTATCAGCTTGACTCACTTGTCTTTTGTGTGCGAGTGTAGATTCCTCCGGCGTACTAGTGTCCACCAAGTGATAAGAGCGTTTACCGAGGGGATGTTTATGAGTGTGTAGTTATGAAGTTTAATTTAACAGTTAGTGAAAATTATCATCACTTCTTTCACGTTCTTGACGACATTGTCTTCAGCTGTTACCAACAAACAGAAAGCATGCATATTTCAGCGCGACTTAGATAAAACTTCAAAATGAGGTCATCGGAAGACACACATAATTTCATTATTAAATGTGGCTTTGATGCTGTTATAATACCAATCTCTAAATGTTTTTGTTATAAATGTTTGGATTGGTCCAATGATATTATACAGTGGCGGATCCAACGTTAAATCGAGTAGGGGTCACGAGGCGGTCAAGCTGGCGATAGAGAGGGGGGTGGATGGGTGTGGTAATTTGGCAATTTTGTAATATTGTCATAACTGGCAGGGACGAATGCAGTATTTTTCAAGGTATTGGGTGGAACGCTTTTAAAAAGGAGCATCTACAATATTCAAAAATAAAGTAACAGTTATTATCTGTATAGTAATCATCCACAGAAATCTTAAGCTAAACATTGTAAACATGTTCCCCGCTAAAAACGAATGCATTATTTTGATCTGCTAAACACAGCATCTTTCGTGATACTTCGAATTTCGGGTGGTAGTGGCGGTGGGGAGGTGGCCCTCCAACACCCTCCTATTGGATCCACGCTTGCAGTCCTTCGGGAGCAGTTCTTATGTTTAAATTGATGCAACAAACTGAACTGAAGTAACCTAACGAACATTTCTTGTATTCTTTTTTAATATGTATTGGCGTAGCCGGTGGGGGTAGGGGTATGGGACAAAGCCCGTCAATCACCCCACTTTTTCCCCCAAAATCGTTTATATGTTGCTGTTGCACCATAACACGAATCACCGATAGTGTGGGTTCCTCCTCCCAATGTGGGTCCCCCCTCCACAATATAAACTGCTAGCTACGCCAATGTCTACGCACCCCACCTCCTACTTCATCGGACATTAGAAAGAAAGAAAGAAAGAAACAAACAAACAAACAAACAAACAAACAATCACTTACCTCTATTGATATATCCACCTATAATTTGCAGGAAATATTGGGACCGAACAGCACAGTAGGCCTAATTAGATGCCATCATTAGGTAGTATTAGATCCATGCACAGATAGTTTATACTTGATCACATTTAAAATACATTTGATTATAAATGTCAAAAACAGCGATATTTTCGTATATTTCTGAAGTTAAACTATATTCAGACGAATGTGCGTAGTATCGCTTTGACATGAATAAGCAAATTTAAAAAGTCAAAGCATTGTTGACGTCACGTCAAAGGAATGTTGACGTTTTTATGGTAACTGCTTAGACAATTTTCGTAAATTAACGGAAAATGTCAAAATACCATTGAAATGCGCACACCAAGCTCCCTCCCACTGGATCCGCGCCTGGCAGGGAATAAAAGTAGCGTAGAACAATGTACGATAATAAGCTCTAACCTTATATGACCTTCTATAATCTCTACTAATTCCTAAACAACTGTCCTGACTGATAGTGGAGGTGTGTGTGTCCAGGACAGCGTGCTTGAACCTTAATTGGATATAAGCACAAAAATAAGTTGAAATGAATTAATTAATGAAAATCGTGTTCCTGTTTTTGTGTTAAGAAATGATGACTTTAAAATGTGTTGATGGTTATGTCGTTCAGATTATACGATGACGCTACGAGACTGCAGGTTTGGCCTCTCTGCCATCGAGGCGTGTTAAAGTGAAATAACAAACGCGATTACTACCCATAATCTAGACACATAGCCGTATGCTTGGGGTTTTCTAAATAGTTAAAGCACACTGTGTGTCTGCGAGGGGAGAAGCACCAGCAGGAGAAGGGGGCTGCGATCGTAAACTCCATCGTGAGACTGGGCTGCCTACCAAAGTAATCCCGTGATACGGGCCATCAATGAGTTGATCGGCGTAACCACTCGTCGGCTCCTGGTTTATAGCCGCTGAAAGAGAACATGCGTAACAAACATCTCTTGATAGCCTTCTGTCAGCGCTCTCTGCTTCGTGTTATGTCTTTTCTGGCAGAATGTTTGCCAAATAGCTTTTTTTCTAAAATTCATCGATCCCGAGAGAATCATAATATGGCGTCTAACCGAGACTTGCCGTGTAGAATGTACTGGAGAGAACCAGCCAGAACTGTCTCTCGCTTTGACAAGGATTCTGTTTCTTTAAGTCTTTTTTTCTCTCGGGCGAATTTAATGACAGGAGTCGGAACCTGTGCCCGGGGTAGGTGTATCTGAATTTAAAGTAGATTGGGGAACGCTAATAATATATTACACTATACCTTATGTGCATTTCCCTACATACAGAACAGCACATTGTGGTTAGTGTCCTTTTATGCCGTCGTTGAGTGTTTGGTGTTGTTGGGATGGGAGTGTTTGTTGAGTTATTGTTTTTGTTTTGGAGGTTTTTTTGGGGTTTTTTTTTACAATGTTCGTTATATCCCGTAAAAAACCTTAAAATGCTTCGGAATCATGCGCAAAAATTAACGATTAAATCAAATGCACGCTTCTTTCGGTGCTGTTGTTTAATTGGTAAGAAGTGCAGTGGAACCTAAAACTATTGTTAATAAAAAAAATGCAAGTTGCAATATTCATAAGATGTATAATACTAAATTTTATATAAAAAGAATAAAAAATGAAAGTTTGTTTTTGTTTAACGACACTAGAGAACATTGATGTATAAATCATCATTTAGTAATGGTGACATAGTCTTAGAGAGGAAACCCGCTACATTTTTTCATTGTTATGCTACGTTATGTTACGTTATGTTATGTTATGTTATAGGGATTAACGTGCACATTCAGAGCAAGCTGTTTTAGCGCACGCCTGTCACGGGCACAGGTGCCGGCCTCGGCCGGCTCCTCCGTCCAGGACAGGATTTTTTCATTATTAGCTAGGGATCTTTTATATGCACCGTCCAACAGACAGGATAGCACATACCACGACCGTTGATATACCAATCGTGGTGCACTGGCTGGAACGCGAAATAACCCAATGGGCCTATCGACGGGGATCGATCCCAATCCGACCGCGCATCAAACGAGCGCTTTGCCACTGGGCTCATAAGAATAAATGCTTATGTATAATACTAAATTATAAATTAAAGCAATAAGTGCCGAAAGTAAGAGAATGACCTCACATAAAGTATTTACGTTCACTGATTTAAAGTTATTTTAACACTGGAGATAAAGGTTAACCTCTGATTAAATCATGTGCTGGGGTGCCGTTACACTGACTTTCGTTTCCATAAAGGAGGTCGCTTCACATATTTCCAATATCTGGACAAAATTTAACTATCGTTCAAGTGAACACTAAATTCGACTGTTCATCCTCAGCGGATCAAACAGCGGGTTCGGTGTAACGGCGGATCAATATTTTATGTACGTTCGATGGCAATACTTGGCTGTAATTTAGTGCCGAAAGTAAGAGAATGACCTCACATAAAGTATTTACGTTCACTGATTTAAAGTTATTTTAACACTGGAGATAAAGGTTAACCTCTGATTAAATCATGTGCTGGGGTGCCGTTACACTGACTTTCGTTTCCATAAAGGAGGTCGCTTCACATATTTCCAATATCTGGACAAAATTTAACTATCGTTCAAGTGAACACTAAATTCGACTGTTCATCCTCAGCGGATCAAACAGCGGGTTCGGTGTAACGGCGGATCAATATTTTATGTACGTTCGATGGCAATACTTGGCTGTAATTTACATATCTTCAAAGAAGCCCGTCTTAACCCGAGATGGTAAAGCCTGAAAAAGCTATCCCACACTCGACTCAGACCGGTCGGTTTAAATGAAAACGCGATTTATGTGTGAAGAAACGGTTAAATCGCAATAGGCTGCGACCGACGGATAAGGCAATAAAAGCGAACACACAAAAAAGCCTTTATAATTCAAAGGAATTCTGTTTCAGTCCCGTTGCATACAGACTAATAAATTGGGTAATTAAATACCTTTCAGAGAATAAAAACACAGAGCGTGGAAGCGCTCCAAATTATCATAGCAAGAATGGTGTTTGCGGAGCAGTGTCACATTGTCCCCTAGGCATTGTCAGTAGTTTTCTTTTACAACACTACATATATACGGTGCTAAATACATTTTACATGACTACCACTACAGCTATACAGTGTTCTAAACATAATAAACACGACTATCAAAATATCTATGGTGCTATATATAGCATATATTTATATCGTATTCATGCATTGTACAGACAAACGCACCGGTTATCAATTCTAAGTTGTCTTGTGTTTTTAAACTTAATGTTCGTGCTTCTATCCGATTTGGGTTCAAACAGATTATTCGTGAGAGAGAGAGAGAGAGAGAGAGATCACAGACAGACATATAAAGACGGATCTAGAAATGAGGAAATTGTATAGAGAAAAATGGAAGAAAGAAAAAAACACACAGATACAAAGAGAAAGGGGGTCAAAAATATTACACCTCCTCATTGAGCTGTCAGTACTCAGTTCAAGTTGTTTCAGCGGGATGCGATCCCAATACCTACAAGTCTTAAGACCGATAACATAACCAATACACCACCGAGGCTTGTACTAGAGGGTGTATTCTACCAAATCAAATCCCATAGACGACAATAGTAACACATGTGGCTAAAACTCCTACCTGCAGCGTATCAATCGACATAAACAACCACCTCTCATCCTTAAAGTGAATCAGAAACAAATTGGGGGTCAAGCTGCTCATTTCTGAGATAACGGGTAGCGTCTATGACTACCCTAGTTCCGCACAAAATTCGAGTATTTTTTTCACAGGCTACTTGGCACATTTATCACCAATCACAGGACTTGTGGTGTTCACTTCTCTATCAAAAGTTGGGTGTACCTCGAACTTTGACCCAGCCGAAAGGTATTTGGTTTCGTACTACCTAGAAACGTTTTTGTATTATCGTACGGTACATACTAACGTACCGGTTACTGTTTGACATCACTGAATTTAACTGATATATTTCCACGCATGGTACATTCTAATACACCTGTTACCAGTTGACATCAATCAGTCAATCAATCAATCAATTCGTTTGTCAGTCACTTTAACATTCACGTTCAACGAAAACTATATTAAGTTTTTGTGTTCACGCACGTTACCAGCTGACATCACCGATTTTAATTAATGTATTTCAACGCACGAGGCATACTAATGCACCGGTTACCAGCTGACATACCGATTTTAATTAATATATTTCAACGTACGAGACATACTAACGCACCATGTACCAGCTGACATCACCGATTTTAATTAATATATTTCAACGCACGAGGCATACTAACGCACCGGTTACCAGCTGACATACCGATTTTAATTAATATATTTCAACGTACGAGACATACTAACGCACCTGTTACCAGCTGACATACCGATTTTAATTAATATATTTCAACGTACGAGACATACTAACGCACCGGTTACTAGCTGACATACCGATTTTAATTAATATATTTTAACACACGAGGCATACTAACGCACCTGTTACCAGCTGACACACCAATTTTAATTAATATATTTCCACGCACGAGACATACTAACGCCCAGGTTACCAGTTAACATCACCGATTTTAATTAGTATATTTCATCGCACGAGACATACTAACGCACCTGTTACCAGCTAACATCACCGAATTTAATTAGTATATTTCAACGCACGAGGCATACTAACGCCCCGGTTACCAACTGACATCACCGATTTTAATTAATATATTTCAACGCACGAGACATACTAACGTACCTGTTACCAATTTAAAAAATCACTGATTTTAACTAAGACAGTTTCATGCACGGTAGAGACAAATGTACCGGTTGACCTCGTGAGTCTCGTACCGGTGAATGGCGAACCCAAGTTCTCGCCGAGTCTCGCGTTGACGCGTTAGGTGTTAAAGAGATTAACGAGCGCGGGAGAAACCGCTTCCATTACCCTGCTAGGGAGCGTGCTGTACTTTAGTCCCAGTCTTGGCGTGCACTCAGAAACGAGGTGGAAATAAAAAGATGCCTTAAAGACTTTACAAACCACGTGCTTTTATTTCTGCGAAAAAAACAAAACGAAGTGAAATGCACCGATTGTCACTTATAGGTGCGAGTTGATGCCAAAACGCAGTCTGGAAACGTCAGCTGAGTACAGAATTACGACAGTAACACCGCATTAAATCTTTCCTTCGTATTTATTTGTTTGTTTATTTGTTTGTTTTTACTGTTTGACCATTAATCTTGTAGTTTTAGTTTCATTTATTTACTTCATATTCCTAGTATTGATTCACCTCTGTGGGATGGTGTAAATAACTTTACATTTTTGAATTTTTAATAGTACACTTGCATTTATGAATGTATGTATGTATGTGTATGTGTATGTGTATGTGTATGTGTATGTGTATGTATGTATGTATGTATGTATGTATGTATGTATGTATATGAATGTATGGATGTATATGTATGTATGTATGTATGTATGTATTTTACTTGCCTATTATTTAACATTCGTTGAACAACGTTAAATGTTTGGAACAAAGTAGCACTCATTGTTGTCTCTCACATTACACGTATTAAAGTATATTCTTTCTTGTTCTTTACACACCTTGTATCCCGCAAAATGTCATTAAAACTTAAAATGATCTATGGCAGAAATTGTAAGGTCTGGCTACCTGAAAACATTTTTGTAGATGCTTTTGAAAATAATGATGTTTTGCATGTTATAAATTGGGAGATCCGTACATGATGAACATTTAAATGCTATATCAAAGAAACCTACAATATCAAATTTAAAATTCTGTTATAAACATAATTAAGATTAGCCTTAAAGGTACATTCCTGAGTTTGCTGCATTGTAAGATATTTCCTACTAATACAATATTTCTACGATTAAATTTACATATTAAATATATTTTCTTGCTTAGAATATCAGTGTTTGTATATTCAATGTGTTTCTGGTCGTCTTAATATTTGTAAGAAGCCCAAAGTGGATTTTGTCTTCAAATAATTTCGTACGTACGAAAAAAATATATTTTTGGAAATAAAATGAAATTTAACGTAGTACATATATTAGAACGATCAGAAACACGTTTAACATACAGCCACTAATATTTTATGCAGAAAAATATATTATACAGTCGAACCTGGTCTAACGGTCACCTGTACATAACGGTCACCTGCCTATAACGGCCACTATAAATCCCCCCCAATGCATTTCCTTCCTTATTTGACCTGTACATAACGGTCACCTGCCATTTTTCACCCAAAATCACATATTGAACCTGCTATAACGGTCACAAGATGTCTTTACTTTTTCAATCATCTTAAAAATTAATATTTTATGCAGAAAAATATATTATACATGTATATGTAATTACAATCGTTAAAAAGTCTATGTTAGTCGATAGCAAACTCAGGAATGTCCCTTTCAGAAACGTACTTACATATAACGTTTATTCACTGAATTTTCATTATTCTTTATTTAATTAAGAACAGGATGTGATACTTTAGACTTTCATGGAAGTACGAACCACAAACCACATAACTGCGTTTTTTATGAAAGTTTGAACCAAAAAACCGCGTCTACACACTGTTAGAGCAAAACTGTGTTCATACCTAAAAGTGTAAAGCCGTTCTGTGGTTCCTACTTTCATGGAAGTCAAATATTATCACGTACAGTTGAAGTGTATAACTTGTAAGAACTAATCGAACTTCAGGAAATTAATATACGGAACAAGGGGAATCCCCATTCTGCGGTTCGGGTTTTTCCGTCAGTGGTCGAATGAGAGAATTCTCATATTGTTTTATACATTAACACAGACAATTTTAAACAACTTTTACCGATTCGACATTTTGTTTTTAAGCATTTTTGAAAGTAGTGCAATATTGAGGTTCATAAAGTTATGAATATCGGCGGATTTTGTTTTTTTAAATCACATGATATCATTTGGGTCAATCCATTTCTGGCTGTATCACTGTTTTAGAGCGACCATAGAGTTACGTCTCTTTTTTTTTTAAAAGAGTCTGATTGTCTTTAATTTGTAACTGTCGATTATAATTAGTTCGCACCAACCGATCAACTTTCGATCACACAGTAGGTTAGAAATATATGGGAACAAAATTGAATTAAAAGCACTGTGCACCTATGAAAACGAACCCCAAACCCAACATATTTAATCAATTCCATCATGTAACTTGTTAGAACAGTTACATTTTCCCACACAATCGATTACAGATTGTTACAATCGATCATCACATCGGTAGAGCCAAGCCGATCAATGTTCGATTATGATCGATCACTGGAACACTACTACTTAGTAAACGAAGTTTTATTATCACTAAAAAGTAAACTCTAACTACATGCATTTTATTCATTTTCCTATGCAGCGGTTTCCTATTTCAGGAATTAACAGTATAATTAATATAGCCCTGTTTAACTATTAACTATGTATTACCTGTATCATTATACCGAAATGAACCATAATACGCTATATAAATTTAACCGTATAATTAATATAGCCCTGTTTAACTATTAACTATGTATTACCTGTATCATTATACCGAAATGAACCATAATACGCTATATAAATTTAACCGTATAATTAATATAGCCCTGTTTAACTATTAACTATGTATTACCTGTATCATTATACCGAAATGAACCATAATACGCTATATAAATTTAACCGTATAATTAATATAGCCCTGTTTAACTATTAACTATGTATTACCTGTATCATTATACCGAAATGAACCATAATACGCTATATAAATTTAACCGTATAATTAATATAGCCCTGTTTAACTATTAACTATGTATTATCTGTATCATTATACCGAAATGAACCATAATACGCTATATAAATTTATCATACTTTCATTTGTTTTGGTTGTTGTTATTGGGATTTTTTGTGGGGGTTTTCTTTTTTGGGTGTGGAGGGGGGTGTTGTGGAGTTTTGATTTAGCAAATTTTGTGTCCTAATATTCGTTTTCAAACAACAGGTTAAAAGACTAAGAACATTATTTGTAATTGTGGTAGCAACTGAATATAATTATATACATGCATGTACCTAGTGTGAGACAGATTTCAGAAATATTTACATACTACAGTTTACACCAACATTTACGTACTACAGTTTACACCAACATTTACATACTACAGTTTGCACCAACATTTACATACTACAGTTTGCACCAACATTTACTACTACAGTTTGCACCAACATTTACATACTACAGTTTTCACCAACATTTACATACTACAGTTTGCACCAACATTTACTACTACAGTTTGCACCAACATTTACATACTACAGTTTACATCAACATTTACATACTACAGTTTACACCAACATTTACAATACGGCTCGTCTAGCTCAACTCATATCGTCCAAATATCTTCAAATGCATGGCCTGCTGAACGGGTGTGGTGTGTGTGTGTGTGGGGGGGGGGGGGAGGTGATATGGCAGTCATGCTCTTCCCTCCACTTTTCCCTGTAACTGTACTTAGAAAGATGGAAATGTCGTATTTTTAACACCTGAAATTCAAAATGTTTTCGAAGGAGCATGCCCCCGAACCCCTCTAACTTAATTGGGCCCTCAGATGCATATATGTTTAAAAATCCATCAAATAGACAGTGCCCCCTCCCCCCCCCCCCCCCTCCCCACACACACACACAACCACTTTCAAATACACTCGGTGTGCCCTGATATGTCATGTTTATGTTTTCACCCCAAACACCTAAATAGCCACGTTAGAGTATCGTTTAGCATTCATTTAATAACCCGAATATTCATCACACAATGCGAAGTATGCCTGGATGTTTTTCCCCCTGTCAGCCGGGATTATCTAAAACATATACAATACGGATCGCCTTTGAAGACGTTTTCATCGCGTCGCAATCCAGTGAACATACATTTGACCCTTGACCTTAACTCCTGACCATGACGAGTAATGATCAAAGTGGGTAGAAAAATACTCGAATAACAGATCATTTTCTCATTCGTGTGAACGAGTACACGGAACGATGTTTTACTACCATTTTTTGTTTGTGTGTTTGTTTAAATAAATAAATGAAAACGTTCTGTTTACATGGTTCTTCAAAAGAGTTTGTTTGTCGGACTATTAAAGTATAAACCTGGATTTAACTTGGGAGATCTTTGTTGTGTTCGTGTCATATAAATCAGTTTATGAATATGAAAATGCTTTTTCCGAAGTTTGACTCGAGTGAGTGAGTCAGAGTTTCCCCATGAATTAATTTTGTGTGAAGATGAACTTTAATGTCCCCACCCACATAGTAGGTAGACGCATGTGTAAAGTGGATCGAAACGACATTTTTATGAGCAGTTAACGTTGATTATATACCAGTGACATATAAAAATAGAAAGGAATGTTTGCCAACACCAATTATAATATGGGAGATTGTAGAAGATGGTAAAGGTGGTGGTAGCAGATATCAAACAAGTTAATTGTAGAGAAATAGATAATAAACGTGATGGTAATTGACAGTAAACGTGACGGTAGTATAAACAACTTAATAATAAACGCCATGGTCATAGACGGTAAACGTGGTGGTAGAAGACAGTAAACGTGATGGTAGAAGACGGCAAACGTGATGGTAGAAGACATCAAACAAGTTAATAGTAAACATGTAGAAAAATAGAGAGTAAACGTGGTGGTAGTATACAGTAAACGTGGTGGTAGAAGACAGTAAACAACGTGATGGTAGAAGACGGAAAACGTGATAGTAGAAGACGGTAAACGTGATGGCAGCAGACGGTAAATGTGGTGGTAGAAGACATCAAACAAGTTAATAGTAAACATGTAGAAAAATAGAGAGTAGACATGGTGGTAGTAGACAGTAAACGTGGTGGTAGAAGACAGTAAACGTGGTGATAGAAGACAGTAACCGTGATGGTAGAAAAACGGTAAACGTGATTGTAGAAAACGGTAAACGTAGAAAACGGTAAACGTGATAGTAGAAGACGGTAAATACCATGGTCATAGACGGTAAACGTGGTGGTAGAAGACAGTAAATATGGTGGTAGAAGACAGTAAACGTGATGGTAGAAGACGATAAACGTGATGGTAGAAGACCGTAAACGTGGTGGTAGTAGACATCAAACAAGTTAATTGTAAACATGTAGGGAAACAGAGAGTAAACGTGATGGTACAAGACAGTAAACGTGATGGTACAAGACAGTAAACCTTGACGGTAGTGTAAACAAGTTAATAATGAAATTCATTGTAGTAGGTGTTAAACATGGTAGTAGGAATCATCAAACACGTTAATAGTAAACATGTAAAGACGTATAGAGTAAACGTTATGGTAGTGGGCAGTAAACGTGATGGTAGTGGGCAGTAAACGTGATGGTAGTGGGCAGTAAACGTGATGGTAGTGTAAACAAGTTAATAGTAAACATGTAAAGACGTATAGAGTAAACGTTACGGTAGTGGCAGTAAACGTGAAGGTAGTGTAAACAAGTTAATAGTAAACATGTAAAGACGTATAGAGTAAACGTTACGGTAGTGGGCAGTAAACGTGACGGCAGTGTAAACAAGTTAATAGTAAACATGTAAAGACGTATAGAGTAAACGTTACGGTAGTGGGCAGTAAACGTGACGGTAGTGTAAACAAGTTAATAGTAAACATGTAAAGACGTATAGAGTAAACGTAATGGTAGTGGGCAGTAAACGTGATGGTAGTGTAAACAAGTTAATAATAAACGTGATGATAGTAGACATTAACCATGATGGAAGTAAAGTGTAAACATGATGGTAATGAACAGTAAACATAGTGGTAGTAGACAGTAAACCTGTTGGAAGTAAAGAGTAAACATGATGGTAATGAACAGTAAACATAGTGGTAGTAGACAGTAAACCTGACGGAAGTAAAGAGTAAACATGATGGTAATGAACAGTAAACATAGTAGACAGTAAATCTGGTAGTATTAGCCAGCAAATGTAATGAACGTAGAGAGTAAACGTAATGGTAAACAGTAAACGTGATGGTAGTAAAATAAACGTGATGGCAGTAGACAGTAAATGTGATAGTAGTAGACAAAAACGTGGTGGTGATAAACAGTAAACGTAGTGATAGTAGGCAGGCAGACGGTAAACGTGACAGTATTAGATAGTAAATGCAGTGGCTGTACATAGCAAACATTGGTAGTCAACGTAAACGTGATGGTGGTAGTAGATACTGAACATTTGTAAGAGTAGTGGTAGTCAACGTAAACGTGATGGTGGTAGTAGATACTGAACATGGGTAGTAGTAGCAGGAGTAGTAGTAGTAGTAGCAGTAGCAGTAGCAGTAGCAGTAGCAGTAGTAGTAGTAGTGGTGGTGGTAGCAGTAGTAGCAGTAACGTAGTAGCAGTAGCAGTAGTCGTAGTAGCAGTAGCAGTAGCAGTAGAGAGTAAACGTATTGTTGGTAGCCACTAAACATGCTGTTAACAGACAGTGAGGCGGTAAACGTGACGGCGGCCAGTAACCGTGGTGTTGACGCGCGTTACGAGTGACGATGTGTTCGTCTTGTGGAGTCCAATACTGTAATCTGGTGTTTATAGCCGCACGTCTGCGGGAAGGCGCTACCCGTGGTGCGTGCTGACAGGTTTAGCATTGTGCGCGACTCGCTATCGGCGGGAGACAAACAAGGCCGCTCCGATAGCACTCTGTAGTCTCAGCAGGGAGTCTATCGCCTTCCACGCATCACAAAGAACATCCACCTCGGCGACGAGGGGGCCGACGGCTCGCTGTCAGCCACATTGTCAGTGTTGCAAAACGCGACAACGGCATTGTAATTTAACGCAGGTATCTGTTATTCGAGTCCCTGGAGAGTGACGGTCGCAAGCATGACACCAAAACCTCGGTTACCCGAGGAAGAAAAAAAAATAATTCAATTACCCTTCATTATCACTGGTATGGTAAAACTGCCTTTACGCGGTCACAATTTGAGGAGATAATTGTAGGTCTGTGCGCTAGGAGAGCAAGTCAAACGACGGAAAGTCGTAAATCTAAACACACCTCCTGTGGGTTTGTTGTGAGCGCGGCTCGACACAATACTTGACGCAGGTAGAGAGTCACCTGCTGAATTTATAATAAACACATAGCTGTTGTGTTTTAATATAATTTACACAGGTACATGTCACCTGTTGAAACAGAATTGTTTCGTTTTAATGTAATTTATACAGGTACGAAAATCACCCGTTGACAAACTACTGCTGTTTTGTTTTAATGTGAGTTACACAGGTACGAAAATCACCCGTTGACAAACTACTGCTGTTTTGTTTTATTGTGAGTTACACAGGTACGAAAATCACCCGTTGACAAACTACTGCTGTTTTGTTTTAATGTGAGTTACACAGGTATGAAAATCACCCGTTGACAAACACCACTGTTGCATTTTAATGTACATAATTTGCACAGGTACGAAAGTGAACTGTTGACAAACACAACTGTTACGTTTTAATGTACATAATTTGCACAGGTACGAACGTTCCTCGTTGACAAACACAACTGTTAACTGTTTATATAATTTACACAGGTACGAAAATCATATGTTGACAAACACCACTGTTACATGTTTACGTTTGAATGTAACTTGTACAAATATGATTGGTTTTTTATATTATAACAAACACAACTATTACGTTTTAATATAGTCTTCGCATATAGAAACACCTGCTAACTATACAACAAAACATAGTTATGTTTACGCTTTGATCTAATTTATTGCAAAATGTATACCAATGTTATTACATATAATATATTTGCTTTGTTATATATAAATGTATTAAGTTTTTACTTTTCTCTTGAAATCAGTTAAATGCAAGTAATTTATAAAATTAGTCAAAATGCGCGTTGTCAACTGAATGTGTTATCAGATTAACATAAAATTGTTACTAGTAAATAATAGATTAATATTTATTTTATTATTATTAACTTTTTTTATCACATACAAAATCTTTCATTTAAAAAGTGTAACAACATGGTAATCGCAATCTGTATTTAATTTATATCCTGACCAAAATTACAATATTGAATGTTATAATTAATTGTTTTATAAAGAAATATCAAACAGCGTCAATTAATAAACACTGAACATATTCAAATAACTTTCCGTTTTATCTTTAACAACACCTTTGAACATGCGGTAAATCAAAAGTGAGATGGGTATCGCTGCCTATGAATTTATTATAATGGGGATCAAAAATGCAAATGATGTCGAATAAGCGTGGCAATGACGGTATCAAAAGTATACAATTGAAGTTCAAGAGCGCTTGTTTTGGGCCGCGTTTGAACTGCTTGACCTGTCTGTCCACTGATCACATAGGCTACTGTGTAGGTAGGTAGATAGATAGATATATAGGTAGGTAGGTAGGTAGATAGATAGATAGATAGATAGATAGGTAGATAGATAGATAGATAGATAGATAGATAGATAGATAGATAGATAGATAAGTAGATAGATAAGTAGATAGATAGATAAGTAGGTTTTGTGCTTACATCCAGTGTTAATGTTTGTACCCAAAACAAGAATTGAGAAGGGGCACGAGTTAATGGCGGATTATGGACAATTTGGAATAACGCTTAGTAAAAAAATAAATATATATGTAGATAAAATGATTAACATGCTAAAATAAAATTTAATAATTGAATCCTGCCGAAAGTTTATATAATTTGGGAAAAAAAAAAAAAAAAAAAAAAGTAAGAAGAGAGGATCAGGCTATTTAATAATGCGTGAGAAATATGGTTTTGACATAAAATGCTGAAGGTCTAGAAGTTTAAAGTCCAAGCTGTGTAAGAACAAAGTATGTTTTACAAATATGGACACTCATGAAAGAACTAGCCGAACACGAAGAGAATTTGGTGATTCAAAATTCCAATTGTTCTCGTCTTGTTTTTTCTCTCTTTTTTTGTCTTTATTATTATTCTCTTTTTTTTCTCTTTTTTTCTTCTTTTTTTACCTTTTCCCATAAGTCGCTTCGTCTGAAACAGTTCTGATGGCCCTCATGTGATGGGCGCGTGTGATGACTGGCAGCCCGACGGTTATTACCAGTCTACGACGGCGGCTCTTTGATTGGTGTCGTTAACGCCGCTTTACGGCCCGACCTCATCACACGTAGCCATTGCTCACGGCTGTAAACTTTTCTAATTCCGCACCACAAAAGAAGTGCGCTCTTCATTTGACTAGCGGATTGGTGCCAAACAATAAAATCTGAACATTAGTTCATCAAACTGACTTGTCTTGAAAAACGTCATTTCGGACAGAGGTTGTTGGTGGATTCTGAGTAATCAATCGTGTCTGTCGTGACTGGACATGTACAGCGATTCTTTTGTAGACACTATGAGCCGAATTTATAAAGCATGTTTTTTTTTAAACGCAGTTCATTATGTTTGTTATGTAATGATGTTATATTCTGATGTGCGCGCGTATTTGTAGTTTGAGCTAATAGATATAGTTCAGGAATAAATCTCTCTTTCACTCCATCAAATGTGTTTTTCTCTGTAAACAGGTGTTTAAGCGTGCTAAATAAATGTAGTAAGACAAAAACAGGCTTTGTAAATTTGGCTTGATACCTCTAATGTAGCTGCCTATTTATATTGCACGTTACAGACATATTAATACTGTTATGTAGACAGGTACCTAGTACATAGTGGTTACGTTGCATATATCTGTCCTGGACACATCCACCAGGAAATTCGGAGGATATCCCACGACAGATGTGCTTGAACCTTCAGTGGATGTAAGCACGTATCAAATGGTTGATTTTTACAGACAACATGCCTTTAACATAATTCCTATTCAGACACTAAGTATTATTATTAGTTTTATACAATATGCCGTCAATAGGCTAATATTACATTATAAAGTAGCAAATGTAGTGTTTTTTATGCTTTACTCCACTTATACTCCACTTACACAGTGCCCCGCTAATATACATCCCCATTTGTTATATATAGCCACTTATACCTCATTCCATTATTATTATAAAGTAGCAAATGTAGTGTTTTTTATGCTTTACTCCACTTATACTCCACTTACACATTGCCCCGCTAATATACATCCCCATTTGTTATATATAGCCACTTATACCTCATTCCATTATTATTTTTCACTGTGTGATTTTATGGATTTTCCTGGGCTGTATATCACAAATACACCACAGTATGTGCATAATATCTTCCCTTACCCATCGCCCCTGTTTTTCTCTGTCTCTCTCCCTCCCTCTGTCTCTGTCTCTGTCTCTCTCTCTCTCTGTCTCTCTCTCTCTCTCTCTCTCTCTCTCTCTCTCTCTCTCTCTCTCTCTCTCTCTCTCTCTCTCTCTCTCTCTCTCTCTCTCTCTCTCTCTCTCTTTCTCTGCCTGTATGTCTCTCTGTCTCTGTCTCTGTCTCTCTCTCTCTCTCTCTCTCTCTCTCTCTCTCTCTCTCTATTTATCTACCTCCCTCTGTGTGTGTCTCTCTCTATCTGTCTATCTCTCTCTCTCTCTCTCTCTCTCTCTCTCTCTCTCTCTCTCTCTCTCTCTCTCTCTCTCTCTCTCTCTCTCTCACACACACACACACACACACACACTACTCAGGCAAGGTTATATCGTCAGTTAAAAGCGTAACAGTAAAAGGCAGCACTGCATTAGTATATGGTATATAAGATACAGGGAATGCTGGCGTGTTATAATATTTTGCCGTACAACTTGCCAAAGTGAAGCTTTTATTGCATGTTGAGTTCGTTTTTGTTGAAAGCATCTAAAGGTAGCCGTTACACAGTGCGGTGTATAGAGTCGAATTCACTCTGCTCCGTGTGTTTAATTGCTGGCATAAAATAACTATATAAATATGCCCATGTTGGTATTTTCGAAAGACGGCCAATTTTTATCTCTTGCTTCATAGAAATCTTTAGCAAAGCGCGACCAATGCTTCAAAGTTTTATAGTTTACGCAAAGTAAGTACAAACTATTTAATAGTGTTTGCATTATTCGTGGTTTGAAGTCCACAGGAAATCACAGTAGTAAAGTGAAAATATGCCAGCAGTAGTTAGAGAGCGCTCAAAAGGTAGAATCCCGTAAAGACATTTATGTTTCCAACTCGGTTATTTGGTGGTGCTCTTCCATTGTGGGACCCGAGAATAAAACTTTTGTAAAGAAGAAATAATCGTGAAAAGCACAACATACGTAGCGCTTTGAAAAAACCAGCTGGTTCGTATATTCGCACACCATGAAGCGGATTTTCAATTACATGAATGAAAGAGTATTTGTTTTGTGCATCCTGTTTGGTATATTAAAGGCATACTGTCACGGATTTAAGGACCTCATTTCTCTAAAAATGGATAATAAATAAAAATTACATTAATTGTTGGAAACCAAATCTAGGTATCGCATCACCTTAACTGATGATGGAATGAAATCTATGTCATCCCTCTCGGCAATTTTAGGTTTTGAATTATGGACCATTGCCATAATTCAATTATTTTTACAAAATGTCATTAATAAATGGAGTATGGTGGTTATTAAGATGGTTGAATAAAGTACATTTAGGAACAAATAAAATATTTTTGTTCAGGTAATACTTCGTTAAACCATTAAATAGGTAAGTGGTCTGTGACAATATGCTTTTAACGTATATGGTAACCGTCAGGATACCGCGTCTGTTGGCTGATTTCCGCAACAAGGAGGATGGTTCTCTGTCAAGGTTCACACAAAAAAAAAGTTTCAAATTTGTTTTCTTTTAACGACATCATTTGAGCACATTGATTTCTAAATCACCGGTTATTGGATATTAAACATTTGATAATTCTGACATATAGGAAGGAAGGAAATATTTTATTTAACGACGCACTCAACACATTTTATTTACGGTTATATGGCGTCGGACTTATGGTTAAGGACCAAACAGATATTGAGAAAGGAAACCCGCTGTCGCCACTGTATGGGCTACTCTTTTTGATTAGCAGCAAGGGATCTTTTATATGCACCATCCCACAGACAGGATTAGCACATACCACGGCCTCTGACATATAGAAAATCTTAAAGGAAATCCGCTACATGTTTTTCATTATCAGCAAGAGATTTTTAGTATGCACGTTCCCACATACAGGACAACACATACTAGTCTTTGATATACCTGTCGTGGTGCACTGGTTGGGACTGGAAAATGTCAGTCGACTCGGATTTGAGTCCACCGACGGGGTTCGATCCTACGACCTAATCATCTCATCAACTAGGCAAGAGTCACACTATTCTAGGTTTGAGTCTAGGTTTCTTAAACGGCCTCAGTATGTAGTTGTTAAGTCCTCCGACTTAAGGCTGGTAGATACTGAGTTCAGATCTCGATACCGGCTCTTACCCAGAGCGAGTTTTTAACTGCTTCTCTGCCACTAACCACTAACTTTAATACATGTTCCAACTACCTTATGCACTTAAGGTGATCTCAGCACTAAGTTCGCATCGTGGAACGGAGCCCAAGTAAAGACAGATAGGCCAGGGTCCGTGCTTATAAGACTTTTAGAGTTCAGACATAATCTCTAATGACGTCACACACATACAATTTGTATATGGCGTTGTCATGACATCAGTGTCTCAGACTCTATTAGAGTTTGGAGTCTAGAATCAAACAGTTTTATAAGCACCAGGTCTGATAGCTGAGGTATGTGTCAACGTCAGCGTGTTTGAACCTTTATATTGAGCACGGAAATAAGTTAAAATTAATTAATATAGCGTTCGTTTTCTCACATGTTACTAACGAGACAAACGAAACAAGATTAATTTGTTTGCCAGTTATTCGATATCATATTATATCATATAAACAGTGCTTGTTGAAATCTAATTAAAGCTGTCCAGTATAAAGTTACAGTTTATCAGTTTAATAATTCAGTGAAAATTGGCTGAAATTCCTGCCGGACATTTGGTCTGGCGAGTTACAAATTCTGCCGGCCCCAATCAAACTCGGATCAAACATGATTATATATTATAATCATAATCATAGCTGCCTGTCCAAAGGGGCGTTAGGCGATAAAAATTGTCCGGCCCCTGCTAATATTGACCTGGAAAACGGGTCGGGACGGCAGTATTTCGAGCACTGGACAGGATCAAATTATTTGACTTAAAATTTAATCTACCTGCAAGAAAAAAGGGGGTGTCACATGGCACTTAAGAGATTTAAAGAAATCTTTTATTAGCAGAACTAATTCACAGTTCTATATTTACTGAACCCAGCTTTGGTTTCAGCTTCTTATGTATTTTGTATAACTACAAACTAAATAAATTTATATTACATTATTCGATAATAAATAGGCCTACACAAATAAGCGTTGTCACTTATTAGTACTAATCACAGTTGCAGGGCAAATCCATGAATTTTGCAGGGGGTGGGTGTTGTATATGCAACTAATTTTATTGAAGTTGTATATTAGAGGTGAATGCAGTAAAATAAGTGAAGCAATTGTTTTCGTCGTAAGCGTTGAGAGATGTCCTGACTCTCGACCATCCCTGGATCCGCGCATCATTTGCTTTAGCTTGAGTGTCTTCTAGCCGCCCCCCCCCCCCCCCCCCATTTATATAAACAGGGAAGAACTAGAAGACACTCGAGCTGCATTTGCTAGTACATGTACTTCGTAAATATACCTTTTATTTTATCCTGTCTCTTTAAATTGTGTATTGGTCAAGTGAAATCGTGAAAGATGATATATAAATTGACAAAATATTAACCTGTTTCTAGCTTCGGTCGAATGAACTGTATATTATTTTCCTTCATACTTACGAAGAGCATAATTTGTGACTATCGTGTGCTGCGGTGTCAGTTCACTGGTCCTGTAATTTAATGATGATGTTTTCTGTACGACTGTTGAAACGCAGTCTGGTGGAACTAAACCTGGGCGTATCTTTGCGTATTGTGTGTTTCCATTATTACAACATATCTGACATACGGTTTGAAAATACAACACTTGCTTACTCTTGAAATTCAACGTATTTTTCGCCGAGGCGTGAACGTGTCGATATCGTATCCCCGCGGGCCAGACAGACTAGTAACTCGTATGTCTGGGCTGAAATATTTCAATTCAGTTGTAAATCCCTCCTCCGGTTTTTGCGCATCTCATCTGATGATGGTTGTTTGAAACGTTTTCCGTTCTGACGTTTAGTGCTTACCGCTCGAGTTGAATACAGCCCGATTGATATTTGATAATCGAGGTTTATGTATAGGGGATACTCGCGAGTCATTTGAGTAAGTGTTAAAGTATTACTTTATTTATTCCGCCGCCGCAATGACTAATGGTCAATTTACACTGTCTAACTTGTCATCCCAGTAAAACAACAATAAACGTTATTGTCCTTATCTAAAGATTTATTGTGATATGATTATCATGCATATTGCTGTAAATCTAAACATTTATTGTGATATGGTTATAATGCATAGTGGTGTAAATCTACACATTTATTGTGATACGATTATCAGGCATATTGCTGTAAATCTAAACATTTATTGTAATATGGTTATAATGCATAGTGTCGTATCAAACAACACACATGCTGTAACGATCTAACAGACAGTTTGGTTCGGGTTAAAAGTACGAGTGCTACATCACTCATCGGCACGACATCGGGGACTTAGCGATTAAATCACCGACTTAAAGTGAACCCGGACATCCTTATTACGAAGCGATCTTAGCGCAAAGGTCACCTTAGACTTAAGTACATTTAAGCACTTAAAGTGATCGCAGTGCAAAGATTGCTTCATAAAACGGGGCCCTAGTACTAGTTTGTTTATACATATTTTCGTGCTTAAATCTAATTAAGGTTCAAGCACGTTGTCATGGGCACACAACTCAGCTATGCGGGCTCTTTGTCAAGGACGGGATGGTGCATACATAAGATTCCTTGCTACTAATGAATTTTTTTTAGCGAGTTTTCTCTCTAAGCCTATATGTCAAAATTACCAACTGTTTGACATCCAGTAACCAATGATTAAAAAATTCAATGTGTTCTAGTGGTGTCCATAAACAAAACAAACTTTACTGTCCAGAACAGAGAGTTAATGGTTAATTGTTGGTGACAGAGAAGTCGATGTAGAGGCTTTACACCTACGGGGTCGGTACCGGGAGGCGTACTCAGTATATACCAGCCTTAAGTCCGATGACTTAACCACTACAGCACAGAGTCCTGCTACTGTCTATCAGAGTTTTAACGGCTTAACGAAGAGTATGGCCACTACACCGACTTGTCTCTAACCACTAACCATTAATCCACTGTGCTGGTAGACAGCCCAGACAGCTTAGGTTAGTGTCCAGTCACTTAGCTTTTTCTGGTTTCTTCTTTTAGACGCTTTAACGTCATTGTTTCCATCTCAACCATTGCCCTACGACTGGTATATCAAAGGCAGCGGTATCATATGCACTGTCGTGTTTGTTGGAAAGTGCATATAAAAGATCCCTTTCTGCTTTATCGACATAGTATAGGTCATGTGGCGGCAATGGGTTTCCTTGTATCTTTTTTTTTTTTTTTTTTGGGGGGGGGGGGGGGGGACAAAGTGTTGAAATAGCTATACAATGTATTTTAGACATTAAATAGCCGTAGTTTAAAATATGTCTTCAATAGTCGTAAACTAAACTTTGTTGTAATGTTGCTAATAAAAAAGATAAACATTCCCTTCTAATGTTTCTAATGAAAGGGTCGCTCCCCATATCTTTCCTGTAGGCAGTGACTGGCCCATACATCCTTTTGTATCCACGTGTTTGCTCGCTGTGCACCAACTAATCATTGAACTTTCACTGGAAACATCTCTAAGTCCACAATAACAGGCACAGACGTTGTATTTTTCTATATAGCATTAATTAGCTATAGTACTTTATAAATACCAGTAGTCCCCGTGGATTTTTATTTATTTATTTACTCTCTTTTTTAAATTATTATTATTATTATTTTTATTTTGCCCCAGAAAAGGAAAACCGTTGTTGTCCAGATTTTTCTCCCAAGATATTGGTTTAAACAAACACACCAGCTAAACCTGGTACATCCATTTCACACACACACACACACACACACACACACACACACACACACACACACACACAAATAATAATAATAATAATAAAAAAAACAATGTTACATTTGCCAGGGCTGGAAGTGCCACATAAAGTTATACATGTTTGTAAACTACAGTTTAATGGTTGCCACTAGCTGTCTAGCATGAAATAATCACAGTCAAACAAAAGACTACTTGTGCGCATATATTTTCGAATTTGGGAAGATAACTGTGATCATTGTCTTAAATGTTTGTTAGTATCGATTTTGATGTGATGGGGAGAGGTGGGGGGGGGGGGGGGGGGGCGTATTTGCACCTTAAAGAAAAACAACTGCTCTTTCTAATTCAAATAATTGGTTGTATTGCATCAATAAAAACTAGTGCTAAGTTTGCCAGACACTAAATGAAATCGAGCACAGAAATCTAATCCTGGAATGAAATTATTTCTCGACTCTTGGAACATTTGACCTGTTTTACATTAAGTTGATACAAGTAATAATGTACAATAATGTGATAAGTTGAAAGCCTGCACAGTCATATTGATTGTACTGGAACCGTCTGGCCTCGCCGTGTGTCCCACAGACCCGTTACAGACGTTGTTATAATTATTCATGCAGTTCACGCGAAGACCATGCTTCACGGGAATCAAAGACTCGGTCTCCCATAAATCACTGCGACATTGTTTGATCTCTCTTGCTCTCCCTCTCCGCTGATCGCTATTAGTGAATGGGATAGTTACAATGTCGCCTCTGCGTTTATGCAATGCTCGCAGCTACTGTACGGTCTCAATGAGCAATGCATGTCTCGTTATACAAACATAGTGGCTTGAACGACCCACCTTCCTGTCGCTCTGTCTTCCTTAGAGAGCTCGATGGCGTGGTGATTAAGCCATCCCAAATCCGGCTTTTTTACGGCTCAGATGAAGGTGTAAAGGCATTAAATCGACGACTTTCTCATCAGCATGCAGGAATGCGATTTTTAAAAGCTTTTTCGTGTAAACTGAACTGAACAAAGTAGATAGGATTTGCATGCCTACTTATCTGCCTGCTTGTCTGTATGCCTACTTATGTGCCTGCTTGTCTGCATGCCTACTTATCTGCCTGCTTGTCTGCATGCCTACTTATCTTTCTGCTTATCTGCCTGCCTGCTTGTCTGCCTACATGCTTGCCTAAATATCGGCCTGGCTGCCTGCTTACATATCTGCCTGCTGGTTGCTTGCCTACCTACATGCCTACATATATGCCCGTCTACTTGCCTGTCTGCCTACATATCTACCTGGTTGCTTGCCTGTCTGCATGCTTACATATATGCTTGCCTACATATCTGCCTGTCTGCTTGTCTGCCTACATATTTGCATGTCTACTGGCCTGCCTGCATAAATGCCTGATTGCTTGCCTACATATCTGCCTGTCTGCCTGTCTGCCTGAGTCAGGTAGGGCGCCCGCCTGCCTTCCTGCCTATTTGACTACTGTCAATCAACCATTCAGGAAGTTAGTATATTTTCCTCGTCTGTTCGTGTTTGTCTGTATGTCTGCCAGTCTGCTTGTTTACCCGAGTTTTTTATATGGTAACCTCTGGCTTCCATCTTTATTGCAATTACTCCGAATAAGAAACATTTCTTTCTGTATTCATAAAGTCCCTAACATTGCGCTTCATTGCGTTCCAAGATATACTATAATAGTAAGTAAAAATGCTCCTTGATTGTATCTTCGTGCTTACACCTTGAAGTCATTTTTATTTCACATGTTCAGACTCATCTGCGGATTTCCATAATGACATTCAGACAAAAGGAAAAAGCTCGCCGAAATGCGCGAGCACTTCCCAAACAGCTTAAAAGGCAGTTTTATCGTCCTGTGAAGGGTTAGTTCAGATTTGACGAACAATAGCGAGCGCAACCAGTTTTATCCTGCTGGTCCGGACGAACCTGCCACGTCTCCGCGATCCGTGGTGTACAATGAAGTGGTATGCCTGCTATGTTGGATGTAGGTGTCCCAACAAAGCGCATTTCATGTCACAAACTGCTCACAAATCGCCTCCATATAGTTCCAATCTGTAAATACTCTTTTGTTACAAATGCTTGGATTGGTCCGTATAATAAAGGACTCAAACAACCGACGTTCAGAACTCCATTAACCTCAATTTTGCACTACTTTCGGCAATGTGTATGACCGGAAGAAAGAGTTTGGTCGAACCCGCAAACATATTCACGTGTCTACATCCACGTATGGTTTAGTCACGTCCACCCTCGGTCCAGCCTCTCGAATGATCTAAGTTTAACGACACAAGGATGGATACTGAAAATATTGTCCTCAAGTGTGCGTCTTCTCTGATCATATTTGAAGTGTTAAATGGTTGTGTATCATTGTACTATGATTATTTGGGGCCATCTTTCAAAAATGTGTACTGTGTGGGCAGTACATTTGTAGACAAATGTTTAGAAAGTTATGCTCTTCTGCCAGTAGGATGGGTTTCTTTCCTCTCCCCCCCCCCCCCTCCCTCTCTCTCTCTCTCTCTCTCTCTCTCTCTCTCTCTCTCTCTCTCTCTCTCTCTCTCTCTCTCTCTCTCTCTCTCTCATGAAATACATGTAGTTTTCATCATATTCTTCTTCTTCCTCCTCCTCCTCTGTTTCTCCTTTCTTCTTCTTCCTTACATTTAGTCATATGATTTTTTTCCTGAGTAAATAATCACCTATACATTTGTCCGACAATCCACAACTTCACATTTTAAAATTATTTGAAATATTTTGAACTGTCCCATTGCACGATGATTCACTTAGGCACTTTAAAAAAAAAAACCCAGTATAATCACAATTCTGGCTAACACCACACTGTCTTTCAACCTCAGCAGACAATAAAACATCAACGAAGACGTGTATGCAGAAATTATATTCTAAGCAAAAGGCTTTAAGCAGAAGTATGTGTTTAGAGAATCCCATACCCTTAAGACATTTGAAGCTTTGATTTTCTTTGATTTCCTTTAAATTATTCTCCTTTTTGTCCAGGAGTATGCTTTTTAGAGAAGTTGCGCTCTTGAGAGATTTGAGGCTTCGATTTTTTAAAATTTCTTCTTCTTCTTTTTCAGGTTGTTGAAAAACTGATGCGACTAAAATGTCGTTGCCATGGTGTTTCCGGATCATGCGCAGTGAAGACGTGTTGGAAAGGACTTCCGAGTTTCCGAGAAGTTGGAAGCTATCTGAAAACTAAATACGAAGTCCCAGTAAGACTGGCGCGCAGATCACGAAAGAGATTGCGCAGGAAAGAAAAATCCAAAAGGCGCGTCCCAATAGGAAGCGATGAACTAGTGTATGTGCATCGGTCCCCTAACTATTGCCGGGAGGACCCAAAACGCGGAATTCTGGGGACAAGGGCACGTTTATGCAATCGGACCTCTACTGGCGGTGACAGCTGTGACTTGCTGTGTTGTGGGAGGGGCTATAATACTCAGGTTGTTAGGTACGTGGAGAGGTGCCATTGTAAATTCTTCTGGTGCTGTTACGTCAAATGCAAAACGTGTGAAACAATGATTGATCTGCACACATGTAAATGAACGTCGCTCAACAACGATTACAAACCTATCTATACAGACTAAAACAAATTGGCTCGGATTTAAGGGAAATTTACTTCACTGTGTCCTGCTCTTCTACAGGTATTCTAAGCAACAGGAAGTGAAACAGACAGAACTGCGCATGCATCAGTGGGCCGGAAATGTGTGCGTTTCTGCTTTTTGTGATATTTTCCCATATCATTTAATTATTTTGAATTAACAAGCATCCTATTCGTCCTAGTTGGATAAGCAAATTGCAAAAGTGTGCGATTTTTGCAGACCAAACTGATACAATTATGCAATAGGAACACATATGCAATATGGCTGCCTCTGACGTTTAGCAGTGCTGGAACTTAACGTTATAAGTGCGTGTTTCGAGAGAACTGTCTTCACGTCGAAGTAATTCGTTTACGGCTGTCCTGTTCGTCATATTTAGTGTCCAGTTTATTAGCATTCATTCAGTCTGTAGTTTGTAAACAACATCTGTGAAAAGACGAAGTTGTGATAGGTTTAGCAAGTGAACATAACTGTTTAATATGTGTATTATCTGTACTCTACGTTGACGTAGTTGATAATGATGATGATGGCGATGGTGATAATGATATTATCTGTTTATAGTAGAAGTAACGCAGTATGTCGCACTGAGAAATACAACGTACACTTAGTTTAAAAAGTGTGTTGTAGTTTAGAATTATTTTATCAAATACGCGTCAATCTGAAATTCATTATCGTTCATCATATGTTGTCTTGAGGATAGAAGGGTGGGGTGAGGGTGGAGAGGGAAGGATCGTGTCTTCGTTTGTTTTTGTTTTTTTAATTTGACCATCCATGGATTAAAATAGATTGTTCCCAAGTTAAATATTAATTTATTTTTGCTTAATACTGCATTTATTAATATTATTTACTTACAATTTCATTTAGAAAATACGTACGTCTTTTAAGAATTTAGTCTTGTATATCTGAATGCAGGAAAATAAGGAATGTTTTAATAGAGTCGCAGTGAGGCTCAGACGTTCAAAACACACAAAGCAATAATCAACTAATCGATCAGTCTGTTATGATTATCTTGTAATCAGCCTTTGGTTTAAAGTAGTCAAAACACATTGCGTAGTTAAGCGATACAACCATGTTTTTACACTGTGTCTTTATTACAAATACACATCAAATCAAAATATATATAGTAATGTAATAAAAAATAATTGTGAACATTCCAAAAAAAGTAAATATTCTCCTAATATTTTAATAAATTATAGATAATAAATAATAATAGTTATACAACCCATGCAATTAAGAAAATGACTACGACAAAAAAACGACGTGAAAAAAGAAAGAATATAGTCCACAGCAAAAATAGTGCCGTGGAGAATTAAAAGCACTAAGACAAGTGCAGTAATCAGGGCCGTAGCTAAGATTTTTTGTTGGGGGGGGGGGGGGGTAAGTGGGCAGTTGCCCCCCGCTAGCTACGGCCCTGGTAATAGTATACATGTATAATAATAATAAAGGACAGCTAATTATGGCAGTCACTCTGAACGTGATTCCTTTGCAGAATAAATACATTTAGATAGGTCTAGATCCGATATATGTTCGTGTGATTGTAATGTTATTAAACTAATTTTAATTTGTTGTAAGAAAGCCAATATACTGTAACCTTATATCTCGATAGCAAGGCCAGTGGTACCCATCTTCGATATATGTTTTACCTACTAAGTGTACAAGGTCGTGATGTTCTAGGGATATTAAGGTATACGCCGTTTTCAATACTGATGTCAAATACTCTACACTCGAAGTTAAACAGGACCAGTCCGATTATTTTACATCAGTACACATGTAAAGTGGGATGAATAAATTTTCGTAAAGTTAAGAACACATGTAAAGATTTTTAAACTTGAGAAAGAGCAATCTGGGCCATTTTTACTGTATTGAGGAGATATACATAATAAATATTCAGACTCAAAAATATAAATTAAAAAAAGTTCTTAAAAGCTTGTAGTGGTTTCTTGGGGGAGGGTTTTTCATGTTTCGTCTTTTTGTTTGTTTGTTTATTTGTTTGGAATTTTCTAGGGGGTCTTTTTTCGGGGACGGGGTTAAAAACGGCTGTTGTTATTCTACTATTTAGCCTATTCAATGTAACAGCTGTCAAAGCGGTTATTTATCTTTAAAAACTAAAGATAACTTCGACTTCAGGCTGTTTTGTACATTGGTACTACTTGGTTTGTGGTATTCCTCACTGCCTTTTGACTGATACCTTTTCGTTAGGAGACCTAAATTGTGGAGTTTTCTAAACAGGCCATGGCATTATATTTTCGAATTACATGTCTCACCAACATCACTCATTCCAGCTGCATTTGATTTTGGTTTGTGCATATAGTTAGGGTAAAGAACTATGTTTTCTAAGTACGAAATTAACATTTGTTTTTGTTTTTTAGAGTTTTAACAATGTTTATGGCCGGCATAACAAATAAGCGGTTCGGGGATTGGCCAGTATTAAGACCCCTCCATGCTGATAGATGTTTTCAAGGTAATGTCTGCATCGCTAACTATGTTTTAAACGTTAGCCTCGGTAATTCAGACTGCTGTTACAACCAGAGTAATGATAGACCGAGACACCAAGATGGCGCTCATTGCTGTGCATCAGAATTGTGATCGTGGAATCAAGGAAGGAAGGAAGGAAGAAACGTCTTATTTAAAGGCGCACATTCAACACATTTTAATTACGGTTATACGGCGTCGAACATAGGCTTAAGGATCACACATATAATGGGCTACTATTTTCGATTAGCAGCAAGTGATCTTTTATATACGACATCCCACAGACAGGATAGTACATACCATGGCATTTGTTACACCTGTTGTGGAGCACTGGCTGGAACGATAAATATCCCAATGGACCCACTAACGGGGATAAATCATAGACCAACTGCACATCAGGCGAGCGCTTTATCACTGGGCTACGTCCTGGCCCCTTATCGTGGAATAGGGCACGAACTTCATAACACGAAATTTAAAGGTCATACGTCGGACATTCTACCTACTTAAAATGTAAGTCATATTGCGTATCAAATTAAAAAGATATATATAATAAGTGCGAGTGCATTTTGCTTAAAATGGAAAGGGACAGAAACCTGCACAGGTAATAGTTTTAGTATATTGCTAATAACAGTAAACTGTAGTTTTCTTACTGTTAGTGGTATTGTTATACTGACTTGGTGTGTGGAAATACAATTTACTACACAACACACTCACATTTGTAATCTTAGTCGTTACAGGTATGTCAGTCTATATCAAACAGCGCATGGTGCATGCCTACAATCGACGACTTTTGTACTGTTTTGTAAGAATGCATTTATTTTATTTATTATTTGAGATGTAAAGATGTTTCTGTTTTGTACATTGCATTCCTTCTGTTACAGCTGTGTTCGGGTTTCTCCTCCACGTAGGCTGTGTGTAAAGTTCTCTCCTCATCTCTCGTGTGAGAGGCGGACACACCGTCCGTGTGTAAACGTGTACAAAACGTAATATATAAAATGAAAATAACTCGTTTGTTTTTTTATTTTATTTAAAAACCAAAATTAGCAATATATTCTGCAAAGCTGTTTCTTTTTACTCACGCACACAATCACATAAACTCATCACACATGTACTCACGTGCGAGTGCGTACTAATTCCCACTATTTCCCTCCCATCTCTTTCGCTCTCTCTCTCTCTCTCTCTCTCTCTCTCTCTCTCTCTCTCTCTCTCTCTCTCTCTCTCAAGCAGACAAATAAAATACAGACGCACAATCAACTTATTACAAAGGCACACATATATTGTTAACAAAGTCCGTAAACCGACCTCGGTGATGATTGTTAAGTCGTCGGCTGATGGGTATTGGGTTCGCATCCCGGCACCAGCTCACACATCCGGAGCAAGTGTCGACGACTCTGTAGGTATGTGTAAGGCTAATAAACCGACTTCTTTCTCACTGACCACTAACCCATTCCTGGACAGACACCCGATTGCGTAGGTGTGTCAGTGGGATCACGCCTCAATTGGTAAAAGTTTGCTTTGTTTAACGACATCACTAGAGCACATTGATTTAATAAACATCGCCTATTGGATGTCAAACATTTGGTAATTTTGACATAGTCTTGAAATAGCACAATGGGCCCACGGCGGGGGAGGGGGGAGAGATATCGATTTCAAACCACTCGCTATCAAGCGTGCACTTTACCACGGGGTGGGATGGGGGTGGGGGGGGGGGGTAGTTCAGTCGGTTGAGCGCTCTCTTGAGGTGTTTGTGTCGCAGGATTGAATGACCCCAGTGGATCTGTTCAACGGACTGTTTTTTCTCGTTCAACCAGTGCACCACAACTGGTCAAATGCAGTGGTATGTGCTTTTCTGTCTGTGGGAAAGTGCATATAAAAGATCCCTTGCTGCATTAGGAATTAGAATGACCAAATGTTTAACATCCAATAGCCGATGATTAATATATCAATGTGCTCTAGTGGTGTCGTTAAACAAAACAAACGTTTACCACTGGGCTACATCAATAGATGCAATAACTACATTACCTACATTACTTGATCACCTTTTCCCGTCCGTGTCCACAGGCATAGCCGCACAGGGCCGGAGAGGGGATTCAAAATCCTGTTGTCCGTACGTTCGTCTTTTGTCGGTCTTTCTCTCAGTACTACATGTTTATGGCCATGTATTTTGAAAGGTGAGATGATACATATAAACATTGATTTATAAGGATCGCGAGTATCTTAAAGGGTCTGCGAGACATCACGTGAAGGGTTTTTTAAATGTTTATCTTAGTTGCCTTTTTGGTGTATTTATGTATGTTTCATCCGCGTTTTAATCAATCAAAACCTGAGGTGGGGAGAAAAGTAGCTTTTTGTGGACGCGGCATATGTCTCTAGTGTATGTCAGATGTCACCAGCAGAAAAGGCGAGTGTTTCGTTTGACTCCGCCACAAAGCCATAATGTAGCATTCACCTGTGTGATTCCGTGAAAGCACAAACCCTCCAATACAAACCGTTTGTTGTGGGGGTCTATGAAGTGATTTTGCCACGCCTTGCTGGGTGCGGATCAATGGCGTTCTGACACTAACGTGCACAGCCATTTACGATTGACACTGACAAATTGAACCTATAATGTCGAGTGTTTTCACGAGTCGACTCTCTTTTTCAGCCTCACAATGGACGTTGACAGCAAGACACGGAGCCGAACATTTCTATTCTCTAAAGCTGACGACAAATGGGCTAATACAGTGGTATCGTCTGCTGTGGGTTTCATTCAATTAGACTGGACGAGGGTTGGGACAGGCGGAACATGGCTACAGTAGCTGTTAATAGTACTCGTCTAGTTCCGGTCTAAAAATCACACCCCTCCACTGAGGCATGTTCAGGATGGTGAGTGATTATGGTTGCTCACTAGGCTGGGGTTTTTTTGCGACTGACGTGTGATGAATGTGATGTGATAGAAGACGATGGTACCAGTCAAATAGTCCGCGAACGCTCGGTCTCCTGAACACGCCATTGGTCTCAGTGATGTTGCTGGTGTCTCCAGTGATGCTGTAGTATCAGTGATGTTTGTATCGCCCCTGTGACGATGTCGGTTGTCTGATGTGGGTCGACCTAGGATCGATCCCTGCCGGTTGTCCATTGGACTATTTCTGGTCCCAGTCAGTGCTCTACAACTAATGTAGCAAAGGCCGTGGTATGTGCTGTCTTGTCTGTGGGATGCTGCATGTAAATTATCACTTTCTGCTAGTACGAAAGAGTAGCCCATTGCGTGGCGACAGCGGGTTTCTTCTCTCATTATCTGTGTGGTCCTTATCCGTATGTTCGACGCCATATAACCATAATTAAAATGAGTTGAGTGCGTCATTAAAAAAGCATTCTGAAAGTACTGCTAAAGCAATACATGTCCACTACAGGGCCCAACAAATTTTGGTATCTCCTAAATTCAAGGGCGCTAACTCTGTAGAAGAAGGGTAAATCGCCATGAATGTTACATTTGATATGTAACAGTATATGATAAAGCATCTCAGTATCTTTAGGCATCTCATCCGGAAAACTATATGTGGAACAGTCGGAGTGACAGACGAACGGACAGACAGACAGAAGGACGGAGACGAAATCTAGAGTCCCCTCCGGTTGGACTGGTAGGGGACTAATAAAACAGTCCTTAGTACATGAACGGTGTAAGACCACACAAATATTGAAAGAGGAAACCTGCTGTCGCCACTTCATGGGCTACTCTTTTTGATTAGCAGCAAGGGATCTAGTATATGCACCATCCCACAGACAGGATAGTATATACCACGGCCTTTGTTACATCAGTTGTGGAGCACTGGCTGAAACAAGAAATAGCCCAATGTGCCCACTGACGGGAATCGATCCTAGATCGATCGCGCATTAGGCGAGCGCTATACCACTGAGTTACATCCCGTCTCCGTGTTGTTAAGAAATGCTGGTTAGTACGTGGATTGGTGCTGTAGTCACGCTATGTATCTGCTTGAGCATTCGCTGTATCTTTGAAGTAACAATTAATGATATATATAAATATATACATATCTGAATAGATCGTTGTATTATGACAGTGTTTGTTTGTGCGCATGTGTATACGTTTGCTGTGGTTAGCCAATGAGACGTGGCATTTCAACGTATCGTCTGCATCAGACACATAAATCATAAAAAGCTCAAGATGGAAAACTAAGAAAAATAAAACAAAAACCATCTGTTTTTTATCGTAAACTGACTGATACGAACAGCAGTCGTGCAGTTAGGATAGTGTGGAAGGGGCCAATGATGGGGTAGGGGGAGAACAAATTAAAAAGACGATAAAATCAAGACGGAAACTGGTGCGGAATGTTTGTTTTATTTCCAAGGATACCAAAGACGGCTGTTTAAGCATCTTTACATCCATTTTCTAAAAATAGAATTAATAAGTAAAGACAAAGAAAAGGAATGTTAATTTAAGAACACCTCAACACATTGTTTAATCAACAGTTATTGAGTTATTTCATAAAAATGTATTTATAACAGCGATACTGCCAAACAAAAGAGGACCAAATAAACACTCTGCCGTTACGTGGTTTTATCTGTTTGGTAACAAGTATGACGAATATGCATGTGTATTTTCCCCACAGACAGGTCAGCACATGCTATATTTGCTTTTGGAGCTAGAGAGGGTCGATCTAATAACCCAGCGTACCTGATACGAGTGAATGAACTAACCGCTGATGCCGCTTCCCTTTGTTGATGAGCAACCTGAAAGCACAATATTTCACCAACTTCTAGCGACCATTATAAGGCGGGCCAAACACAACGTGTACATAACAAAGTAAGTATTTTGTCGGCCGCTGTGCATGCCGGTTAGGTCAACAAAGTTTCGGGTCTCTTCAGTGGTGTTTAGGGGTTTCACAAATTAGATTAGAGTCGAAGAGGCTCTTTGCGACAAAGTATCTGCTGTTTTGGATGCCTTTTTAATCCAGACGATACCGGATCACGCACGCGCCCTATTTGCGCGCGCTTTGCTCACGTCTGCAATTAGCCGGGTGAAACCAAGGCAAACACGCATGGTAATTTTTCTACAATTTCTGTGAAGCACAGGGTCAATGTAAGTAAATAAATTGTCTTTATTTGGATGTTTTGGGCTGGGTCCAGCATTAGTACCCTTCATACCAACTGTACGTGTGTTTTCAGCATTCAAAGGTTCGGGAAATTCCGGACATTCATCTTTATTCTTTCAAATGAACTGGAGATATGGTCAAAACATGCGCTTTGCACCCAGTGACTGGAATTTAAAGGAGGGAAAAGGATTACTCTATAAAACCTTTGTGGTTGAGTACATTCAAAACTAGACCTATAGGCCTAGGAAAAGGCCTGGTTATTCGTCAGGCATACAAGGCACTTTAAGCATTCTGTCAAAGACTATGTAGTCCTCCCCAGCCTCCACGAACAATGGGTTTTTGTTTTGTTTTTTGTAAATAATTTCAGTTTGATTTGACGTAAGAAGAAAATTAAAAGTGTTTTGGAAATAACAAAAAAAACACACAACTTTTGTGTGCAATTTAGAAAACAATCGGCTTAAAAATAAATAATTTTAGCAAATATAGTAAGGAAACGACATTCCCCGTGGGAAGGATTATAAGTGAAGTGAATAAAGTTAACCAAATGTCTTACAGGGAAGTACACACACACACACATTACACAAACACACACACACACACACACACACACACACACACACACACACATGCGCACACACATTGGTGACGTAAACGAAATGAACACAAATGCCTATCAAACGGTAAACAGTGATAACAGTTTAAACGATCTAGACATGTAAAAGACTCACAAAGCAACGTTATATACCTTGAGATCGTAACATAAACTGGGTTTTTGTTTAGCCCTATGTATAAAGAGATTTTTTTTTTTTATGCCACCCCTCCCCCACCCCACTCCCACACTAAATAATTTGGCCCCCTGACTTGATATTGTGCCCCTACTGAAACATTACCCAAACGTGAGCCAGCGGACAGAAACTGTTGTGTTTATGTTTGGCGCTTGGTGTTTCCGCCATTTTGTTTCCCTCAAGCGTCCAGGGTGTACAGCAAGGTGGGCGGTGATTGTTTGTGTCTGTGTTTGGCAGGCCAGGGGATCACGGTGATCGTAAAGATAGGTATGTGCTCTTTGGTGGCCGACGCAAGTTGTGCAACAGGCAAGATATTTCAGTTTGCCGAGTGAGAAACTACAAAGTTACGCTGGTATCCGGGTAACAGCAGTCGAGTGAATTAAGATAGTTATTTCTGTCGGAAACGCATGTTTTGTCAGTTTTCACAAACTGAGAATATTTCTAGGTCGAAGGTCGTGTCCTTCTATGGATTTTGCAGTGTTTGAATGAGACCATTTTAAAATTTCTAATTTAATAATATTAATAAAATGTTTAATAGTCCCATGTCACAGTGCCGTGGATGTTGATTTCCCCTGTGTATTGAAAGTTATCACTTTAGATTTTCAAAAACAACGGTATTAATATCTTTAGTAAAATTAACATAGTGATTTAAAAATAGAAAATGTTCTAAGTACCTATAACAGCAACTATGCCCGTATCCGAGTAATATTATATATATACTGTGTGAATAGTATGTTATAATGCTGCTGTATTACACAATTTTGACATAGGCTTTTTTATGTCTAACCTCTCTCTCTCTCTCTCTCTCTCTCTCTCTCTCTCTCTCTCTCTCTCTCTCTCTCTCTCTCTCTCTCTCTCTCTCTCTCTCTCTCTCTCTCTCTCTCTGTGTGTGTGTGTGTGTGTGTGTGTGTGTGTGTTTATTTAAACACCTTGTTATGAGAGAGATGGATCGATCCTACGACCATATCGCACCTCAGGCATCGAGCTACATTATGTTTCAACAGTACTTAGAAAACATGACGTTCAGTCATTATAATGCCAACACCACTTTAGTTTCTATCATAGACCACATTTCACCATCTGACTGACTTTAAATAACTATTATTCAAACTCTTTGAGAGATTTTAAACATACATTCTATCACTTTCTTTGAGATCTGATAAATGCATGGATGATTCTAGAAAGTTCGGAGTTGCGGAAGGTTGGTGGAGTGAGGTAGTGGTATAGATAACTTTTTAAAGTTCGTTGCATGTTTATTGCCATGCTGCTCAATAAACGTGATATAGTCAGTCAATGTTATTACATTACACTGATGGTACATCAATTAACTATATACAGTTGAATATCGAGTTATTGAAGTTCAACTGTATATAGTTGATTGATGTTCCATTTTGAGGGTAGAATGATGGTTAAAAGGCCACGGGTTAGCATCTTTTGCCCGAATATCTCTATCGTTTTATCTCGAATTTGAGGATTTGCTCCAGCACTAGGGGGTCAGTTCCCCAACTCCCATCTCATCGTGGCGAGGTGAGTGGGTAGGTTAACGTACTCGCAATATTTCGTTTCTCTCCAACATCAACCACACGTGTTTTACATACAGAGTTCTGGTTCTCTGTCTTTAGGTTCTTGTGGCAGAAAGTTGCTAGCCGAACCTGCTCGTTTACAGCTAGAATCGCTGAAACAGCAGTAGGAATAACAGTGAAAATAACAGACACGGCAAAGACGATAAACCAGCTTTTATATATTACACGAGTCTTCATATAGAATCACAGCCCATCGGCGGGCCACAAATTGTACATTATGTGCAAATAACTGCTTAGGGAGGTAACACATCAAAGCAGACACGGACTGAAACGCGCTTTCTCCTGGTGCAGTGCCGGGTTTGCGTTTTGATGTTAGATATATAGCCCACACCTGTCAATACAGCCAGTAAATGGCTGTGAGGGTAGAGAGGTATATCGCACACGCGATATACACGCACTGTTGGCTCGCGCTAGTCGGGGTCTCGGGGAAACAGTTAAAAGATAGAGAATACTTTAATAACTTTACTAATCTAAAACACAGGCATTTATGAAGAAATTAATGGACGTACGTTACGCATATATACTTCAGGATTAGTCATTTATATTTTATCCAGCTAAAATAAAATTCCCAAGGTAAATGGAATGCTCTCTTTAGGACAAAAAAAAATGAATAAAGTATTAAGACAACAGTGTCATAAATTAAGTCACAGGCGCGTGTGCAGGAATTTATATATGGGTGGGTCTATACTGCGATGTTTATAGGGGGTTCGAGCATAAGCGTACAGGCTCCCATTTTTTGTAGGGGGGCAGTCTGGCTTTTGCCCGAATTAAACGAAAATGCCCGAATATGGATAACAACATTTATTCATGTTAGCAGTACTACCAAAGAGCTACATGGGCTTGCAAACGAATCACTATGCATTTTAATACGGATTACAACTAATTTTGAGGGTAGAATGATGGAAATACATGGTAAAAAGGTCCTAGGGTAGCACATTTTGCCCGAATATCTCTATCACTTTTGCCCAAATTTGAGGTTTTGCCACCCTGCCTCGTACGCTTATGGGTTCGAGTCATGTTTCCCGTGAAAATACATTGACCCCAACCCCCCCACCCCCCCCCCCCCCCCACCCCTCTTTGCAGGAGTCAGGAAAAATAATTGTAGGCCTACAATGAAGTGAGAATTCAGGGGAGACAATAACGTCAACTTATAATGTCTGATCCTTGAAACCGCTTTGTTTGAATTTGTTTCATGGGAGATAATTAATATACGGTATCGGATCCTCGCTAGTCAGAATTTATAGTGTCGGAGTATAAAACAATCTAATTAAAATTCGATCCACTATTACATGTCCACCAATCAAAACCTTACTTGCAGAATTCTGCCAGTGATTTAAAACTAACAACACTGCGTAGTCCCCAATGTCCAGGTAACATTTCGTCTGTAAATAATAATTTAAATATTGACCAATCACACTTCGCCTTTTATAACGTTATTTGGGAGCATACAAATTCTAAAAACATCGGGCGAGTCTATTTTAGTGACCGCAGTACAGCGAACTATACCAATACGTACGGGGTGGGTTATCAGTCTTCAATTTTACATTAAAAATTATTTATTTATTTATAAAAAAAAAACTAAACTAAATCAGTCTTCAGTTTTACATTACAAATTATTTATTTTATAAAATAAAACATGTTTTAAGACATTCGTAATTCACACGAAACTTGTGCCATTGACAGGCGTGCGCTACAACAGCTTGTTCTGAATGTGCACGTAAAACCCTATGACATGATATGACATAATATAGAGATTCAGGGGCCACAGTTAACCGTATGCATCAAATATTGATTTTAAAGGCAATAAACTGTAAGCAAACACTAAATATAGTTTTTGAAAAGACAATTAGTGAAATAACTGTAACAACTGAGATAACTGTATGCCAAGGCTGAATATAGTTCTATGGTACATTTCATTTCAACTTATTTTCGTGCTTATATGCTGTCATGGGCACACAACTCAGCTATCTGGGCTGTCTGTTCAGGGCAGTGGGTTAGTTGTTAGTGGTTGGTGAGAGAGAAGAGGGTCTAGTGGTCTTACACCTACCCATTGAGTCGTTAAAATTCGCTCTGGGTGGGGGCCGGTACCGGGCTGCGAACCCATGTCTGGTGGCTTAACCACGATACTACCAAGGCCGGTTCTATGGTACAAAACTGTATGCCAACGCTGATTATAGTTCATGGGGAGATAACTGAATGTCAAAATGCTAAATATAATTGTAGGGGAGAAAACTTTATGCCAATGCTGAATATAGTTCTAGAGAGATAAATGAATATCAAAATGTAAATGTTGAAATATTGTTCAAGGGGAGTTAAATAAATAACAAAAGGTAAATATAATAGAGGGAGGGGGGACTGTATGCCAAAGTAGAATATAATTTTCTTACACACCCGTTGGTGAGAACACCGTGCGTTATTTTTAATAACACATGGTTGTTTACACATATACGTGTATTAACAATTTCAAGACATACGACTGGCTGCTCCTAATGAAAAACTACATGATGGAAATCGATTACATTGTGACGTATAGTTAACCTGACAATCATGGGTCTGTGACGCGTAAGTTAGCATGTATAAAGTAATCTTTGGTTGCTTGGGGCGGGATGTAGTCCAGTGGTAAAGCGTTCGCTTGATGCGTGGTCGGTATAGGATCGATCCCCGTCGGTGGACCCATTGGACTATTTCTCGTTGCAGCCAGTGCTCCACGACTGGTGTAACAAAGGCCGTGATATGTACTATCCTGTCTGTGCGATGTTGCATATAAAAGATCCCTTGCTGCTAATCGAAAAGAGTAGCCCATGAAGTGGCGACAGCAGGTTTTCTCTCTCAATATCTGTGTGGTCCTTAACCATATGTCTAACGCCATATAACCGTAAATAAAATGTGTTGAGTGCGTCGTTAAATGAAACATTTCCCTCCTTTGGTTGCTTGTATCATGTCTACCAGGGTGGGGTTTTATTATTATTATTAAACTTTGAAAATCAATGTCAAGTTTCTTTTTTTTGAAGAGTATATTTGCCGGTTGAGCAAGACTCAAGATTCCCCAGAAACACCGTTGACCGGTTTAGACCCCTCCGTAAATTTTTCTGTATGCCTACACTCGTTTGATAGTAAATCGTCATTAAGGGGCGGGACGTAGCCCAGTGGTAAAGCGCACGTCTGGTGCGCTGTCGGTCCAGGATCGATCCCTGTCGCTGGACCCATTGCGCTATTTCTCGTTCCAGCAAGTGTACCATGACATATATATCAAAGGCCGTGGTATGTGCTATCCTGTTTGTGGGATGGTGCATATAAAACTATTAAAAGATCCCTTGCCACTAACAGAAATATGTAGCGGGTTTTCTCTCTTTGACTGTCAACATTAGGGGCCTACCATATGTTTGACATCCAGTAGCCCATGATTAATAAATCAATGTGCTCAAGTGGTGTTGTTAAACAAAATAACTTTAATTCGCCTATAAACCTATAAGTCAGTGATTCAAGGCTCCCCATTGTCACATTGATCTGGGGCAATAAATAAATAAAATAATAATTTGAAAAAGCCATTGCCATTCCGGCTCTTTGGAAAATTTAAATTTAAATTTGTTTATAGATTTTCTTACCAAATTCGTCAAATTACTCCTTGGGTGACCATGAGATTCTGGCACTCCTATGTTAACTGTGAGTATAAATTTTACATAGATTTCTGCGCTCTAACTAAAGCAGGTTGAGTTTTGTTTGTTTTTTAAATACGTTTCGGGAGTGGCTTTCATCCTGTAAACGAACAAACTGATAATGATCCTTAGAAACATTTTAAAATATTATTAAAACATGTTATTTTATAACATACTTATAACAAACTCTGAAAATCAAATATTATTAAAACATGTTATTTTATAACATACTTTAAAACATCATTTGGGCAGTGTTTTGTGTAACGATACGAAGTTGTATAGATAAGTAGCTTAGTAGAGGCAAATTTCCGTAATACTATTTTGTAACCATTTTATTTTTAAATAGGCTAATTTCAGTGTCTTCGGAATAAAAGTAGCGGGAGTTAGCCTACACATATACATTACACATACACACATATAGACACACACACACACACACACACACACACACACACACACACACACATAGACACACACACACATATAGACACACACACACGCAGACACACACACACACACGCACATATAGACACACACACACACATAGACACACACACACACACATATATAGACACACACACACACACATATAGACACACACACACACATATAGACACACACGCACACATATAGACACACACACACACACATAGACACACACATATAGACACACACACATGCATATATAGACACACACACACACATAGACACACACACACTTATATAGACACACACACACACGCACGCGCACACACACACACACACGCACACACACACACACACACACACACATATATATATATATATATATATATATATATATATATATATATATATATATATATATATATATATATATATATATATATATATATATATATATATATATATATATATATATGACTCACGGTAACCGGCGTTCTTTGTGGCGTTACAAAACGCTCTCTAGCTTCTTCTTTTTTTGTTTTTCCTCAAAATGAATGCATTATAGTGGAATCAGTAACTCGATAGCTTGTACTCGCAATATTGGCCTATAGATACTGAACTGCGTTCGGAACACGCAGTGTTGGATGCTCAACCTTTGATGGTAATTTGTAATTGTTAATGCACATCGTCAGTAAACCTTACATCATATGTTTCATAGCCTTTGTACGGGCTCCCATTTTCGTGGGGGGTGGGGGGGAGCAGGCCGGCTTTTGCCCGAATCAAACGAAAATTTCCGAATCTGCATAACAACATTTATTCATATTAGCATTACTATCAAACAGCTATATATATTGTTGCAAACGAATCATTACGCATTTTTACATGAATTACAACTAATTTTGAGGGTAAAATGATGGTAATACATGGTAAAAAGGTCTCAGGTTAGCACATTTTCCCCGAATATCTGTATCATTTTTGCCCGAATCTGAAGTTTTGCTCCAGGACTGGGGGGTGGGGGCATTAAGTTGTCCCCACCCCTGTCTCGTTCGCTTATGCCTTTGTCTTGTGTTTGACTACAACCTTTTTAATAAACGATGCAATTTTTACTTTTAAATATATTTTAACGTTTTATACGCTTTCTTACAGACCCGTTGGTGAGAACACCATGCATTATTTTTGATAACACGTGGGTTGTTAATATACGTACGCGTGTTTACAATTTCAAGACATACAACTGGTTGCTCTTAGGTGATGACTAGGTCACGGAACCTCTACATAAAGTATGTGCACACAAAATAACTGTCCATTGCTCGTGTTACTACTGTGACAATTTACACAGGTCCATCAAATCTAAGTTTACGTTTAATATAATATAGTGCAACTGGAACGAACTGACCTACCACTGGGGTGAGTTGGTAACATCATCCCGGTGAGCTGACCAACCGTTGGGGCAAGGGGCGAGACGTAGCTCTATGGTAAATCGCTCGCTTAATGCGCGATCGGTTTGGGGTCGATCCCCGTCAGTCAGCCCATTGGGCTATTTTTTGCTCCAGCAACGACTGGTACATCAAAGGCCGTGGTATGTGCTATTCTGTCTATGGGATGCTGCATATAAAAGATCCCTTGCTGCTAATCGGAAAGAGTAGCCCGTTGCGTGGCGGCAGCGGTTTTCCTCCCTCATTATCTGTGCGGTCCTTAACCATATGTCCGACGCCAGATAACCGTAAATAAAATGTGCTGAGTTCGTCGTTAAATAAAACATTTCCTTCCTTTCTTCCAACCGTTGGGTCGAGTTAATATGAGTCGAGTTTGTTTTGGGGCGAGTTGACCTGCTCACATTGGTGCCCTCTGGTGGTGAAAATGAAAGTGATAATCGTAGATTGGTTTCTAAATTCGCTTCGTGTAAGCTGTTTGGACATTGTGAAACCATATTTCTTCGTATTTTTCTTGTTTTTCTTCGCCATGGACAAAGAAAACCAGAGTTTAAGATCAGGATTTCTTCTGACACGAGTAGGTTTGATGTTTTATTCAAAGAAAATTATGTTGCTTTTACTGTTACTTTAGTACACATTTTTAAATCCTTATTTTATTCTCTCATACAAGCTGTCGAAATATTTAAGTGACAGCATTATGTAAACATGGTATGGACTAACTAGTTCATCAAGATTAACCTCGACTGCAAGTGCAAGTTGACTAGTTCATCAAGATTAACCTCGACTGCAAGTGCAAGTTGACTTGTGTTTGCACTTGCAGTCGGTTAATCTTGATGAACTAGGTTTGGAACTATGGTAAAAGTTGAACCGTAAAAGTTAAAACATAAGTATACAAAGGTAAATTAGGACAGTTGTCATTGAAGGAAACATAGATGGAATCAATAAGACATGTTTTGTGCATAGATAACTGTCACTAACCAAAATGTTCCAAGGTAAGCATTATAATTTCATCTCAATTTGAATTCATTTCAGTAAACATTGGCATTCAAAGAGTAAACTTACTGCATTGTCTGTGCCTCTTAAAGGCTGGTTCCCATGTTTACACAAGGATGATGTCAACTGAAATGTAAGAATATGATTAGAAGATGGACAGTTCATGTTAGTCCAAGTACTCGTCCATTAAGAGCTAATTTGGACTGTCATAATTGCTCTCTGTCATCAGAGATAACTCCATAACAAAACACCTAGATTTTTGCTTAGACTCAGTAGGCAAAGATCCCCACTGTAATAAAACAATACTCCTATAGTGTGTGTATTGGTAATTAATATATGTATGTGTGAAATATGTGTTGTCTGCAAAATTAAAAATAATCAATGAAATGGTCATGGGTGCACAGATTTGAAATTATAGTGGTTTTCCACACTGGGCAACCAGTCACTGTTTGTTGGTTGCCCAACATCATCTCTTGGTTGCACATAGGTGCCAGAAGTTGCAAACAAACTGATTGGGCTATTAATATATTTTTCAATCTTTTTCAATATTTCAATCTTTATTTTTGTATATATATGAATAATACAAAGAACCAGGGATTCTAGATTATGGTAACCCTAGTGATAGTCGAGGCATGGGATTTTTAATCCAGATACCGACTCCAAACCCTGAGTGAGTGCTCTGTAAGGCTCAATGGGTAGGTGTAAACCACTTGCACCGACCAGTGATCCATAACTGGTTCAACAAAGGCCATGGTTTGTGCTATCCTGTCTGTGGGAAGCGCAAATAAAAGATCCCTTGCTGCTAATCGGAAGAGTAGCCCATGTAGTGGCGACAGCGGGTTTCCTCTCAAAATCTGTGTGGTCCATAACCATATGTCTGACGCCATATAACCGTAAATAAAATGTGTTGAGTGCGTCGTTAAATAAAACATTTCTTTCTTTCTTTCTTTCTTTCCCTAGTGATATTAAATGTTGGGCTAGCAAATAACTACTATTGTCATACCCAACGGCTAGTGAATTGTTTTAGTCAAATGTTGCAGTTAAGTCTATTTTGTAAATATGAATATCCTTTCCTCATCCCAACCCCCAATGTTAGTGTTTTTAAGCTCCATCTCCCTGTTTAGATGACATATCTGATTATTACTAGAACATACCACAAGTAAATAATGGTACATAATGTTGTATACTAAAACGCAAAAGAAACGCAGGTCCTGAAAATGCGAAAGAATTGCACTTTGTAAAGCAGTATCTTTGGTGGAATTGAACCTCAACTGTGTTAAAGGACATGGCACACACCCACACCGCAGTCCCACCTGCGTGTCAATTTCATTACCTGTGTGACGTCACGAATTCTCAAAACACGTTGTTTGCACGTGCTGGATCATCCGTATCATGAATCCAGTGCAAACACACTCATTGAAATGCTTATAAAGCCTACACACCTGGATTTAATCGCATAAATTCAATTTGAGTAGTGACAGACAACAGAATCACATTTTAAAAATGCCGCGACTAACGCAACTCCAGCGAGGGATGGCCATCGGGATGTTGCAAGCCGGACAGACCCGTACTGCTGTAGCCAGACAATTGGGATGTCATGTTTCGACAATCGCACGCCTTTCTCAACGTCACCAAATCACTGGATCTGTGAACGATCGACCACGCACCGGCCGCCCGAGGGTGACAACCGCAGCCCTAGACCGGTACATCCGGGTGACCCACCTTAGGAATCGGATGCTGCCAGCAGCTAACACCGCTCACCAGGTGCGTGGTCCACGTGGTCCAGTGTCCGCCGATACCGTCCGACGCCGTCTGAGGGCAGCAGGACTCCGTAACCGCCGTCCTTATGTGGGGACCAATATTGACCCCTCGGCACCCCGCCAACAACGTCAACAGTGGGCGCAACAACATCAAAGATGGCGACGTGGCCAGTGGCAACAAGTTCTGTTTACTGATGAGAGCCGTTACAATCTTTCCAACGCTGATGGCCGAATCCGAGTATGGCGACGTCGACATGAACGTTACTCCGACTGCTGCGTTCTGCAGGCCGACCGATGGGGGCGGGGGTAGTGTGATGGTGTGGGGTGGGTTCTCATTCAACCACAGAACACAACTTCATGTGTTCAGACAACGCGTTAATGCCGCCGTGTACCAAAATGACGTCATCAACAATCACGTCGTTCCCTTCTTTGCCGCTCACCCACGTGTGCGCTTGCTGCAGCAAGACAATGCCAGGCCGCACACTGCCAGGGCAACACAGGCGTTGCTGGCTCAGCACAACATCCCAACGTTGCCGTGGCCAGCCTTATCACCGGACATGGCGCCTATCGAGCACGTCTGGGATGAAATCGGACGTCGCCTTCAGGCTCGCGGACAACCTCAGAATATGCAGGCGCTGGAGGCAGCATTGGTCCATGAATGGAACTCACTCCCTCAGGCATTCTTTCAACGGCTTGTCAACTCAATGAGGAGACGTTGTACTGCCTGTTTGAATGCCCAGGGTGGTCACACGCGATACTGACTTTGACAATGCTACAGGTCGTCTCTTTCACATTTTTAACATGGACCCCCACCCTACTTTATGACATGAAACAATAGCCAAAAAGGAATTCAATCAAACATTTCCAACACCAATGTGTGCCGAATTGGTGTAGCTCCAAAATAAATGTTGAAATCTTCATTTCGTTTTGTTTTTTTAATATTTTATATCCAATTTAATGAGAACCTGCGTTTCTTTTGCGTTTTAGTATATATAATTTAGATGGCTTAAATGTGCAAATATAAATTTACAAACAGTATTCATGACAGAATACAAACTAATAATATTTATCAGTATGGACCTACATTAATGATCATTGATTAGGTCAATGCAATGTCACATCACTATATTAATTAGCCAGCCAATAAATACAAGTTGGTTTTGTCTGCTTAATATTAAGCACCATTATTGCTTAATTACACAGCCAATATAAACAAGCCACTGCCATCTACTTAATATTCAGCCTTGTTTTCAAATTCATAACAGGATCACATGCTTGGGTCTGATGTCAGTGATATGTGGATTATTAAACAAAGACTTGTTTGTTGTCCTTAATTAGCCATTAACAAATAGACCTCTTTCACATTCCCATTGTGCATGTGCGCGAAGAGTACCGTCCCTTGCCGAATTGGACAGTATCGAGGCTGTATACAAATTGGTGGGCATGATCGATAGTTGTCATGAGCGTCGTTAGTAGCTTCGTAGGAGCTGTGAATCTTTAGCGACTAACGTACATATTTCGTATAAGATGTTAAAATGGCTGCGAAAAACGGTCTACTAAAGTTTACATCGGGTTGGTTTAAGAACAAAAGCAGGGAAACATTAACTTAGACGAAGTCTCTGGAGCCATCTTTCAAGGGTATTTTAACAACGCAAAATTAAAAGTAATGTTTGTTTTATTTAACGACGCCACTAGAGCACATTGATTTTTTATCTTACCAATGGCTATTGGACATCAAACATATGGTCATTCTCACATAAGCTATTCTTTTACGACAGGCAGCAAGGGATCTTTTATTTGCGCTTCCCACAGGCAGGATAGCACAAACCATGGCCTTTGTTGAACCAGTTATGGATCACTGGTTGGTGCAAGTGGTTTACACCATTGAGCCTTGCAGAGCACTCAATCAGGGTTTGGAGTCGGTATCTGGATTAAAAATCCCATGCCTCGACTGGGATCCGAACCCAGTACCTACCAGCCTGTAGACCGATCTGCTAACCACGACGCCAATGAGGCCGGTCAAAATTAAAGGATTCATACAATAAAATTAACTTTAGTGGAATGTGTTTGCTACTTTTAACAATTAGAATTATAGTTAAATATTCACACGGATTTACCAGTGATGTATCAGTATTTAAAATTTAATAAAATATGCCTCCCCTTCCCCCTAAAACCCCCCACCAAAACCCCTATCACAGCTCTATTTTCCCTTATCGTTTCATTAAAAAAGACAGTCGTATAACTACTAATCAGTGTTACATGTCTATCCACAAATTATTTATTTTTGTATTTATTATTTTATTTTATTTTATTTTCACTATCATTTATATCAGATAAAAACAACTTCACTTGAAATAATATCTGATATTTACGAAGTTTTAAAACATATATGAGCCGTCACACGCGAAAACTTACAACTTAGCATGACGTCAAAAACCGAGTAAACGTGGCTCAAAGTTTAACGTCACAAGTAAACGTTGACATGCTGTTTGCGTTGTTTGTTTTGAAGAATTTAGAAGATGACATGTTCTTCTTTACATGAAGATCAGTTTGAAGTAAATATATATCTGTATGTACAATAGTGTTTGGTTACTGTTTTGTATTTTGTACCTAAGAACATTGGTCGAGATCATTAGCGATACCATCAGTACTTTGATACACATTTTAAAGCATAGGGAGAAGTCCTATATATCGATATGGTATGCAAGTATCACACATTTTAATAATGTACATGATTATACATAACATAAAGTTCAGCAACGTTTCCAGAGTGGTAGACCCATGCAACCCGATACGATCCCAATTTGATGTTTGGTCTAACTTATGAATATTGTATATATAACTTCAGGCCCGTAGTCAGCATGATTAGTGGGGATGGGGTGATAGAAATTTCATGTAAATGGAACTCGTCAAACGTGAGCGCTGAAAGCGTGGAACCGTGGGGGGGGGGGGGGGGGGGGGGGGGGGTCGTAAATTTTTATATATATATTTATATATATATAGAACCCCTTGCCAGACAATGAGATGAGGCCGGTTACACTCAAGAATAATACAAACTTTTGCAATCTAATTAAAATTAGCTCCACTGTTACATGTGGATCTAACAGCAGCCTGTTAGAGCTCATGTCCAGTTGACCTTTCATTCGACCAATCAAAACCCTACTTGCAAAATCATGACAGTGATTTGAAAAGAATTTGAAAACATTATGCCGAGGGTATACAAAATGATTCGGGTGAATTACGAAGGATGCCGGAAACTAATTTCAATATAAAATTTATTTCAAGACACAATGCTGTTAGATCAACTGGTGAGACTTGTAGAGCTAATTTTAATCATATTGCGAACTTTTGTTCCAAAATATACATTAACAAGTTGCATTAAGTTGTGGTATGCATGTAAAATGGCAAAACCGTTTGTTTTTAGTCGTACCAATGTGTTTATAATAAATGATACATGGCATACTTCTCACATCCCACAAACAGGATAGCATACACAACATCCTTTGATAGATCATGGTTGGGACGGGAAATAATCAAACGGGCCCACTGAGGAGGATCGAGCCTTCAGTAAATGGAACCTCAGACTGACGTTCTTGCTACGTTATCCCGGTCATTTGGGGACAAGGACTTTTATATGTAAAATCCGATATATTTTTTTCATTTACGTGGAACTCTCAATCCTGGGGGGGGGGGGGAATCGTCAGCTTGCTCTGAATGTGCACATAAAGCCCTATGACCTGACCTGACCTGACCTGACCTGACCTTGGCACATATCAAATTTGTTTGTAAAAACAACTCAACAGATTTCAAGAATGCAAACAACTTTTCATTATTGTAAGTAAATACATGCATTTTTATTAAGTAATACTATTTCTGGAAGATAGAATGTTTTGTTCAATGAACACTGTCTGAAAAGTATTCAGCCGCATAATCATTACAATGTCGATAGGATCCGAGATCAGATTTCCACATCATAAAAATTGTGTCATTTTTTAAAAAACTTTTTTCTTTGACTCTGCTATATTTAAAAAAATATTTTGATGCTAAAAACTAGACTTATAGATGAATATATACGGTACCTATTTACAACTTTTCACTCTTATAAACCATCATGATGTAACATTAAATTTGAATGCTTCTTTTAATTGTAAAGTTCTGAGTGCAATGTGTGAGGCTTTCTAGTAGCCATTTGTGTTAAATCATGTTATATCCCCCATTTATATTATCTGTCAATCAGGGGTTGGGTACTTGTTTATCTAGTGAATTTATGCAAAGTGGATATGGCTATCAAGTTTATATTCATGGTTGCCCATTGGACAACCATTTGACAATGAATATTAGCCCACAAACACAGCCCTCGCGGACTACCAATTTGTGCACCCCTGAATGGTGTTTAAACATAAGATGCTTCTTGTATTGGAGCAGAATAGTAGTGTCATTAAACGTTCATTCATTCATTCATATCTTTTCTTACTCAGTGGTAGGCAAAAATCCTGGATTTTTGTTATAGAATTACCTCTGATAGTAGAGAGCGATTATAACTGTTCAAATGTCTGTCTAGTACTTGGCCTATGTTCATGTTAATAGTTTCCACAGTTTATGTTACATGTAATTAACACTTCTTTTTTTTTTCTTTTTTTTTGGGTGTGTGTGCGTCACTAAATCACAGAAAAGGATGGCAAGAAACACAGCAGGCTTATATCTTTTCTGTGGAATATAATATTTTGGTTTGACTTAGAAACTGCAGTTGAGATGTAATACATTTTGGATGTAATCAATTCATTTATTATGGTCAGTTTTGAACTAAATTGTATCAGATGATGGAGTTTGGCTCTTTATGTATTTGGCCTTTGGTGTATTTGTTTCAGTGTCCAAACTACAAGTGGAAGGCCAAGTGGTACAGTTTGAGTGAAGAGCAGCTGATGTGCCACCACTCGAAGAGCAAATCCATTATTGTGCTCACTGTGCCACTTAAAGGATGTTCCATTGCCTCTCCTTGTTTTGATCTCGAAGATGTCAACCCAAATGTAAGAACCTATTTTAAATTGTTTCCAACAGTTTGTTAATTAACAATAGTTTATGTTATTATAAATTTTATGTAATTCCAAGAATATACATGTTCATTTTTATGTTACATTCACATGTAGTTATTACAGGATTTCAAATATGATCATGGGAACCAATCGGAAACTGTTTTTAGGTTACATGAAAACAAGTCATGGGAACCCATTTTTAACACCATTGATTTAAATTATTGCAAAAATGTGTGCAAAGAGCTACATTTTCAAACTCAATATTAAGTTGATTTTTGACACGCCATCTTCATTATACTCATGGTTGTGATTTTGACAGCCAAATAAAAATAATAGTTTAGGCTTACATTATTTCCTCCCATACAGAAACCACAGGAAATAGTGGGGCCTATTTGATTGCCACCTTTAGTACTCAAGCACATGCGTGACGTCGACTTCAGTGACAGTAATCAGGAGGTTAAATATTTTCTACAAAATTATATTTGATTTAAATACTAGTTGTTGACCTCTATATTTAAGAGATACACTACAAATAATTAATGCCAGTGATTTTGGTTCAAATGTGTAACACGTTTGATTTGAGCACATGTTGGAACTCTTGATTCGGGTTTACCTGAACCGGAACACTGAGAAGTTTGGTTAACACAGCAATCCGAATTGGATCTTGTGATTCTGTCAAACACACGCTCCAATAGTGTGATATCAGAAACATAATGTTTTTTAAATAATTATAATTATATAAATATAATGTATTTTTTCCTTGACTAGTCATACTCAATATATAATAATCCTGGGAAACAAAATTTCGGTTCCGTGATTTTACCAACACAGTACCAGAAACAATTGTTACCATGAAATCCGAAGGCCTGTTATTATAACTTTTCAACAGTCTTTGTTAATTAGTCGCTGACCCTTGACCCCGGGGTAACAAAACGTGTTTCACTAACAAACTCATTGAATTTGCCACAGTTGACCATTTAAGCAAGAACTTGTAAGTAACACAGAGTTGGAATTAAAAAGTAAAATATATGGCCTGCTGTTAAGTTTTTTTAATAGCATGTCAAAAGAAAAATTGCCTGCTAATGGCAGTTATTGCAGCCATTGCAAAATAACAGTTTTTACGATTTGCATAGCTCATACCCTGTAGGTTAAGGGAGACCACTCGGCTGTGTTGATATTTATATTCGTACGGAAATTAAATACTTTGTCCATTACATTTTGAAGGAAGATGGACTATTATTAAAATATGGCCTGCTGGGAAAAAGACGGCATGTGGTGAGGGGAGGGTATGGGATAGTGTGTGAAAAATTAGGATCTCTGAAATGTATTTTAGAGCAGTAATGAATGAACACAACAGAATCATGAGCTAAACAGCAGATGAGATAATTGTACATACATCTTTAATTTGAAAAATGACCTGCAATTTTTTAAAATTGTTTTAGGTGGTGAATTTGTATTTCACCCACTAGCTTTTCGCTTTTTGCAGGCCGCTATTTCGAGCCCTGCCTTCGTGCCCTTCTTTTGAAGAAAAAGTTTGCCTTGGTACCCCTCCAACTTGCCTTAGTGTCCTAATTTTTGTAATTAAACCAAAGGCAACACTTGCAATGCACCCACCTCCCCACCCCGAAAATTAACATTCAATTATTGAGTGTATTTTGATATTGGTTTTTGACTTCCAGTTGTTGTTCAAGATCAGTACACCCGAGAATGCTGAGTTGTATTTTCAAGCTGGAAGTCCAGAGGATCGCGAGGGCTGGTCTCATGCTATTGTCGCTGTTATTCGACTTCTCAGTACATCTCAGCAGGTGGGTATCGCGAGGGCTGGTCTCACGCTATTGTTGCCATTATTCGACTTCTCAGTACATCTCAACAGGTGGGTATCACGAGGGCTGCTCTCATTCTATTGTCGCCATTATTCGACTTCTCAGTACATCTCAACAGGTGGGTATCACGAGGGCTGCTCTCATTCTATTGTCGCCGTTATTCAACTTCTCAGTACATCTCAACAGGTGGGTATCGCGAGGGCTGGTCTCATGTTATAGTCTCCGTTATTCCACATTCATATGCATCCATATTCATCAATTAATGAATTGTAATGATTCGACAATTGATCTCGTATTCATTACTAAGATGCCTAATAATAGTCATTGATGAAAACAGTCTCTCGAAACAATGCTTACCTTTTTGGTCTGGGCTAGTTGAAAGTATTAGCTGTATTACTGTGATACACAGGGCACTAGCCAAAGCTGCTGTGAGGGCTAGGAACCTTGTCAAATACTGTCTTTGTTGTTCTTTTCAGATTTCACGTAATAAAATGCCATTCCAAGACTTCAGAGCTAATGCCAGTGTGAGGTAAGATCTGTACAGATGTCTCAGCTGGTGTGTGTGTGTGTGTGTGAGAGAGAGAGAGAGAGAGAGAGAGAGAGAGAGAGAGAGAGAGAGACAGAGAGAGAGAGACAGCAAGTCAGCCATTTTAATGGAAGAATCAAGTTCATGTTTTATTTAATTTAGTGTTTTTGATGGGTCTTGCACAGTAGCAGGAAATATAAATGCAGCATACAGACTTGTTATTATTATTAATAATGTGTTGACATTTGTCAGATGCATTAGCATGAAGGTTAAAATTGGGCTTTATTTATGACATGAAATTGTATATTGGGACGTTTGAGAATAGATAAATATGTCATTTATATTTGAGCACATTATTACAAGTAAACATGGGTTTTTGTCATGTAATGTGTTGTCTGCATGCAACCCCCCCCCCCCCCCAAATCACACGTCTTTCTTTTCCTACCACTTTTTATATTTTTTATATATTAGCCTGTCACCCCGTAACAAATGTAAAACAAAATCCAGTGTGTTGTCCCCTCCTCAGTGTGGGTGCATGCCCCTTCCCCCCCCCCCCCCCCCCCCCCCCCCCCCCCCCCCCCCCCCCCCCCCCCCCCCAATATAAAATCCTGGCTACACTAATGCAGTGTGTAATTACCTGTGTTTTGTTTTGTAGTGAAATCATTGGAGCTATCCAGGACCCAGATGCTGGTGTTACAATGGCCGCTCACCTGCGGGATGGTGTTGTCTATAACAACTGTTTTACAGGTCAGATTTATACTGTACACTGCATTCATAAACATGTTAAATAACAAGGTAAAATGTAGTGAAAGATATAGAGATTATTATACGAGCTTGTGTGTCGTACTGATTTTACGAAACGAGTGTCAGGAGTTTTGTATTGCCCGAGCGAGAGCGAGGGTAATACATGAATACTGACACGAGTTTTGTCAAATCAGTACAACTCACACGCGAGTGTAATAATTTCTTTATTATCCATATTATTATTATTGTTGTTTTATTTATGAATAACAAGATCCAACTCAAAATGTTTCAGCCACAACTAGAAGGAGACGATGAAATGATGTCATATTTCAAATGCACAGTCTGAGCTAGGACTGGAGAAGCAACATCATGTTATGACGTCGCTTCCCAAAATTACACCATTACACTTGTTATTACACGTGTGCTTCGTATGATTATTATTAACTCTCTCCCTCATCTTCCTTCTGTCTGTCTGACCATCTGTCTTATTTTCCAGATGGGTTTTTTCACAATGCCTTGAGATATTTGAGTTGAAATTTTGTGTATATCTTTATTGTTTACTTTATAACTTTCATGACGATTTACCCATTGCCCTTGAAGTTAGGAGATATAAAAAATAGTTTTCAGACATTTTCTTCTTTAATGCCTCAGGATATTCAGCTGAAAATTTTGTATATAGCTTTATCATGTTCTTTCACAGATCAAGTTTAACTATCATGGTGATTTACCCAATTTTCATAGAGTTATTGCTCTTGAATTTAGGAGATGCGAAAATTTGTTGGACCCATTATTGCTTTAGCAGTACTTTTCAGAATGCTTGTTTCCTGGTTGCTAGTCCTTCATATTGCTAGCTTCTTTCAAAAAAAATACCTGAAGCTAACATAACCACTAACGTAATTCAGCAGTAATTGATAAAAATTATTTAGTACATGTAGTATTAAACAGGCCTTAAAGGATTTGTGAACAGACCACAAAACGTTGTCATTTTGTTCTGCATTGCCATACTATAAGTCTAAAAACATTTTTTTTTTTTTTTTAACTCTTAATTTAGTGTAAATAGCTTAAAACAACAAAATAATAAGGCAGTACCAAATCCTTCCCGACTTTTAATGAGCTGGTCTGTCACGTGGTCTGCTGACGTCAGAGACGCTACTGCCAGCCAGAGGAAGTGAGAAGCCAGTTCGTACGCGTGTGTTAGTTTCACTTTAATTTCTGCGATTATTTCTGAATGGCAAAATGGTGGGAAGAAAACTTTTACCTGGACATACAGCCGTACCAGTTCGAGCCTTTGGCCGAACGGTACAGGATCGTGCTATTTGGACATGGGGATTTAATTTGTTTTATTTTAGGGGAGGGTTTTTAGCCAAAAAACAAGTACCCATATATATATATATATTATAAATACGTTTGCTGGTTGTAAAACTATTTGGTGGAAGTCATTTGGCTAGGGCCTAATGAATGTTTTACCTCGGCATTGCGTCTTTTCTGAAAAGCGGACCTAGGGCGGCGAATCGGCATCTCTACCGAATTTTCAACAAACTCCCTGTTGGTAAATACAGTCGGGACAGCAGTGCCTTTTAACGAGATTCTTGCATTGCTGTATCCCATCTTAGCCATTTCAACCGGGTCCCGAGCGAAAGCATCCTTTTCGAAATGTGCCGAACACAACCGACTTGTACATTTTGGTGTCCATCCCTTCTCACCTCTCTGACACCGATGGATCCAAATGTTCCTTCTAGAATCACCTTCCGGCGGAAACCTAAAAAAGCTGATTCCTGATCCCTTTTTTGATTGGTTTTGACATCCCCATGCCACACAATAAACCATATTATAAAGGATAATTCCGTAATTTAACTCAGTGTTGTTCGAAGAAAGCACGCTTTTGTAATGGCAAACAATAGGCTACTGAATAGCGGTTCACGGTTGGACAGCGTCTCTGACGTCATCACGGAAATTGCCGATCTTTGCCGGTAAAATATGCATATTTCCCAAAGATGTCAGAATTACGAATTGTACTGCTTTTAAGTAGTGAAATAATTTTTATATATTTTGTAAATTATTTTTTTAGTCATATTTGGCATCATATATTTACACAGTTACAATATTTAGACGCTGTTCACAAATCCTTTAAGGTTTCACATTTTTATAGGAAGCACTTTTTTGGTCCTATGCTGTCCTGTGATCATTAGAACCCATCGAAAACTGTTCACAGTAATCACAGTGATGGTAAGTAACGGATTTTCAGTTCTGTGATTTTGCTGACACTTTCCCAGAAATAATTGTTTCTATGAAATCCTGAGGTCTGATTCAAGATTGTGAACAGTATGTGACTATACACACATTTTACATTTCATCTCTAGGCAGTAATATGATTGACTGGTTGATGAGGTGGTCGATTGTTCGTAACCGTGACAACGGGACGGCCATGGCCCAGACCCTGCTGAAGCTAGGACACATACAGGAAGTGGACCTGCATGATGGGATCAGTGGAGTCAGCGCCAGGTTCAATGACGGTGAAAGGCTGTATAAGTTTGTACGTGTTTGACATCTGATAGCCAATGATTCATTAATCAGTGTGCTCTAGTGGTGTTAGACAAAACAAACAAACTTCAAAGTTTGTACATTCATTGTTTATGAGATGATACAATCATGTAGACATGGTAACAATTAATTTTTAAATGCTTTGTTTCTGATAACGAGGTGCAAGTGAGATGATTGAAGACATCACCTTCATACCGCGAACTAATAATTATATAAGAAAAATTACATAAGATTCACTAGCAAAGTGGGGGTGGGGGTGTTGGAGTCCATGTCCTCCACAAATCTCACTATTTCCCCACCACCTTTTATTTCTGCCTGTCACCCCATAACACGACTCTTAGTCACTAAAATCCTGGATACACCAATAATACAATTAATATATCAATCATGGCAATAAACATATATATTTAAGATGTAGAATAATGATCAAAACATTTTCTTTTATACTATATTATTGTTAAGTATTTAAACTATTCTATGAGTTGTAGTTTGATTTTTGTTTACATGTTCATTGAGGAGAGATTTTATTTCCTTTCCTTGTGATAAATAGCATTGAACTACTATCACAAAGGGGCGAGACATAGCCCAGTGGCAAAGCATTCGCTTGATGCACTGTCGGTCTGGAATCTATCCCCGTCAGTGGGCCCATTGGGCTATTTCTTGTTCCAGCCAGTGCACCATGACTGGTACATTAAAGGTTGTGGTATGTGCTATCCTGTCTATGGGATGGTGCATATAAAAGATCCCTTGCTGCTAATCGAAAAGAGTAGACCATGAAGTGGCGACAGCAGGTTTCCTCTCTCTATCTGTGTGGTCTTTAACCATATGTCCGATGCCATATAACTGTAAATACAATGTGTTGAGTGCGTCGTTAAATAAAGCATGTCCTTCCTTACTGTTACAATATTATTATACTAAATGATGTTGGGGGTTTTCTGTTTAGACGTCCATTAACCTAGGCTTGAAGCGGAACAGTTTCTATGACAGCACTGATGATGATTCAAGTTCGTCCGAGGATGAGGAGGAAGAAGACTCAAAGAGAGAGAAAATCAAGAAGGGAAAAGTTGTCAAGGAAGCTTTTCTGATGAAGAAGGTTTTCTGACTAATTCTCGTTCTGTTGTACTCTAAATCAGAAAATATTAACAATCTACCTTTCTTATGAAGAACGTTTTCTAACTAATCCTCATTTTGTTGTATTGTAAATCAGAAAATATTAGGCCTGTGTGTTAATTTTCTTTTATAACATAATGAATAGTTAGTGACACATTCTACTCTTCTTTTTTCTTCTCTCTGTCTCTCTCTGTTTTCTTTTTTCTTTCTTTTTTTTTGGCCCATATCTCAACTCTTCCTCATTCATCTGAAGTTTATAAAAGGGTTTTCCTTCTTCTAAAATGTGCATGTTAAGACATTGTGAAAATATTTATCTAAAATGAGAAGACCATTCAGAAGGGTTGGCATGCAGTGTATCCAGTAAATATATAGAATATTTATTGATCATTTCAGAAGAACCTTCGGAAAGGTTGGCATGTGGTCAAGGCTTGGTTACGGGAAAAACCGCCATATTTTCAGTACCAGAAAGCATCCTATGTGTCGGTGAGTTTTTTAAACCTACTCAGGCATTCCAATGATAGATAAAACTCAGCCAGTGCCAAATTGATTGTCTCGATGCACCAGGATGTTGTTAAAACAAACAGTACGTTTCTCTCTATTTCCATGATTGTTAGACACTTGATTAAACAGTGTGCTGGGGTGTTGTAAAACAAACAGTTCTTTATTATAGTTAATGTTTTGTGCTGTGACTCAAGTCATGTGTGTGATGTGTTAATATTGTTTGTTCACTAACCGAGTCACTGTGTTGATGTGTTAATACTGTTTGTTCACTGACCGAGTCACTGTATTGATGTGTTAATACTGTTTGTTCACTGACCGAGTCACTGTGTTGATACTGTTTGTTCACTGACCAAGTCACTGTGTTGATGTGTTAATACTGTTTGTTCACTGACCGAGTCACTGTGTTGATACTGTTTGTTCACTGACCGAGTCACTGTGTTGATGTGTTAATACTGTTTGTTCACTAACCGAGTCACTGTGTTGATGTGTCAATACTGTTTGTTCACTGACCGAGTCACTGTGTTGATACTGTTTGTTCACTGACCGAGTCACTGTGTTGATGTGTTAATACTGTTTGTTCACTGACCGAGTCACTGTGTTGATGTGTTAATACTGTTTGTTCACTGACCGAGTCACTGTGTTGATGTGTTAATACTGTTTGTTCACTGACCGAGTCACTGTGTTGATACTGTTTGTTCACTGACCGAGTCACTGTGTTGCAGGGTTGTGAGGACCAGATAAAGACAAAGCTGATCAGTTTGGAGGATAGCACCGTCACCGAGCAGGTGAAACCAGCCACTGCGAGTAAAGGTAAAGTTTAATTAACATTACAGCCATTACGAGTAAAGGTAAACTTTTAATTAACCTTATAGCCACCATGAGTAAAGGTAAAGTTTAATTAACATTACAGCCATTACGAGTAAAGGTAAACTTTTAATTAACATTATAGCCACCATGAGTTCAGGTAAAGTTTTAATTAACATTACAGCCACTACGAGTAAAGGTAAACTTTTAATTAACATTATAGCCACCATGAGTTCAGGTAAACTTTTAATTAACATTACAGCCACTACGAGTAAAGGTAAACTTTTAATTAACATTATAGCCACCATGAGTTCAGGTAAACTTTTAATTAACATTACAGCCACTACGAGTAAAGGTAAACTTTTAATTAACATTATAGCCACTATGAGTAAAGGTAAACTTTTAATTAACATTACAGCCACTACGAGTAAAGGTAAAATTTTAATTAACATTACACCCACTAGAAACCAGCCACTACGAGTAAAGGTAAACTTTTAATTAACATTACAGCCTCTACGAGTAAAGGTAAACTTTTAATTAACATTACAGTCACCCACAAGTTACGGTAAACTTTTAATTAACATTACATCCACTAGAAACCAACCATCACGAGTAAAGGTAAACTTTTAATTAACATTACAGTCACCACAAGTTACGGTAAACTTTTAATTAAGATTACAGCCACTACGAGTAAAGGTAAACTTTTAATTAACATTACAGTCACCACAAGTTAAGGTAAACTTTTAATTAATATTACACACATTAGAAACCAAATAATAAAAAAAAAAAAAAAACAGCCACCAGGTACAATGTTGAAGTGTTCGAGATACCAAGTAATGTGTGTTGTGTTACAGGGCTGGGTATTGAGTCAAGTCTATTTATTAAGCAGTATTTTCTTTTTATACATATCCTGACTCCAAACCTATTGCACTTTCCCCTTTATCCAAAGGCACTCCTAAGAAAGAAGTAGCTATCGCATAACCGGATCAGGTTGTCTATGATACAGTCTATGATGAAGGTTTTAGCCATTTAACTGTATATTGGGGCCAGTCCATGGGACTAGTGGGAAAGTATTCATGAAAAGAGAGAAAGATCCACATTATCTCCAATTTTGTGTGTCAAATGAAAATGTGTGAGATAGTATGTTTTGTGTTACAGAGCTGGGTACCAAGTCAAAGTGTGCGTGGTATCGACTGTGTATTAATTAGTATGTTTTGTGTTACAGAGCTGGGTACCAAGTCGAAGTGTACGTAGTATCGACTGTGTATTAATTAGTATGTTTTGTGTTACAGAGCTGAGTACCAAGTCGAAGTGTGCGTGGTATCGACTGTGTATTAATTAGTATGTTTTGAGTTACAGGGTTGGGTACCAAGTCGAAGTGTGCGAGATATCCACTGTTTATTAATTAGTATGTTTTGTGTTACAGGGCTGGGTACCAAGTCGAAGTGTGCGAGATATCCACTGTTTATTAATTAGTATGTTTTGTGTTACAGGGCTGGGTACCAAATCAAAGTGTGCGCGGTATCGACTGTGTATCCGAGATAAAAAAGGAAAGTGTGTGACACTGCAGACTCGAGACGACCAAGAGAAGTGTGAGTGGCTGTCTCAGCTCCGACATCTTAACTCGACTGACGGCAAACAGACAAAAACACAGACCGCTGGAACTAAAGAGAATCTTTAGAATAAAGAGAAAATAATGAACTAATGAGAATCTCTACAAAAGAGAAAAAACACTAACTGGCACACTGAACTACTAGAGAGAATTTTTACAACAAAGAGAAAACACTGATGTCGTGTACACTGAAGTAAAGAGAATCTTTGTTGTTAACAGCTGGTTTTTTATAATGGTAACTTTTGGCCTCGATTCATGAAATAACCGTAGTTACAGTTGATGGTTGTGAATGTTATTCTTTGTACCCAAAAACTTTATAAACTGATTTCATAAAGAATTTGTAGGGTTACTGTAAATATCCTTTTACAACTGAACTTTGTGCTAATTTATAAACAGTGCCTTGGTTACTGGTAATTTTGCACATCTTTAAGGCCTAAAAAAATATGTGTGTGTTTCAGGTTTCATCTTTGAAAAAATGGGGTAGGTACCTGTAGATAGGAACTTTTTTTTTTTTTTTTTTTTTTTTTTTTTAAATCAAACTTGAGAACCCGTAATCGGCAGAGGTGTTCTAAATTTAGTTTGCTGATTGCAAAAAATCAGGGATCATGATTTTAATTGTTTTGGGTTTTTGCTTCAAAGTTTTTTAGGGTCGCTACATAAAATTAAGGTAGGTCGGGAAAGCGGGAAAACACACATTTGTTTTTAGGCCTAATGTTTGTTGGGTCACAAATTCATATTAAGTTAATCATCATGAAGTTATTTCCGTATTTGTTTGGACATCAGATCCAAAGTGTATTTAAGGGTTATTATGTGCCTTTAATATGACTTTTCACATGCATAAGATTTTGGCATTTTTAAAGATATAAAATTATCAAATTTCACCTGACATCTATGTGAATGGTTTACTAGTGCCATTATACAAGTTTTGTAAATTAGGATTCATCTGTGGCAGTTTTAAGCTGGTGCACATTATGAAATTGCTGCCAAAACGTTACATTCACATTTGTATCATTTAGGACTACAGTCAGTTTGTGAAATGAGGCTCAGGTTGCTAGAGTTAAAAAGTTTAGTGAATTCAAGTTCAATAAATTATTGTGCCTATCTTAACACAAATTTTTTAAATGCTTTAAATACTATAATAATGTTAACACTGAAAAGAATTCCATAATTATTTTTTTGACATATTTTAGTTAATTATCAAATCGAATTGTGAAAAATATAAACAATATTAATGGCAGCTGCACAACACTGCCTTATTTTTCAGTTATAATCACTGAAGTTTATTGTGCATTTGTGATGTTTCTTTTTCTGGTTGATCTTACTGTACCTGTTATTTGTGGTTGATCTTACCGTACCAGTTTATTGTACAAGTTTTCTGTGGTTGATCTTACCGTACCAGTTTATTGTACAAGTTTTCTGTGGTTGATCTTACTGTACCAGTTTATTGTACAAGTTTTCTGTGGTTGATCAAGTTTATTGTGGTTGATCTTACTGTACCAGTTATCTGTGATTGATCTTACTGTACCAGTTTTCTTTCTGTGGTTGATATTACTGTACCAGTTATCTGTGGTTGATCTTACTGTACAAGTTGTCTTTCTGTGGTTGATATTACTGTACCAGTTTTCTGTCGTTGATCTTACTGTACAAGTTTTTTTTTGTGGTTAATCTTACTGTACCAGTTATCTGGTTGATCTTACTGTACCAGTTGTCTGGTTGATCTTACTGTACCAGTTATCTGTGGTTGATATTACTGTACCAGTTTATTGTGGTTGATCTTACTGTACCAGTTGTCTGGTTGATCTTACTGTACCAGTTAACTGGTTGATCTTACTGTACCAGTTTATTGTGGTTGATCTTACTGTACCAGTTATCTGTGGTTGATCTTACTGTACAAGTTATGTGGTTGATATTACTGTACCATTTTTCTGTCATTGATCTTACTGTACCAGTTATCTGTAGTTGATCTTACTGGACAAGTTATCTGTAGGTTGGTCTTACTGTACCAGTTATCTGTGGTTGATATTACTGTACAAGGTTTTTGTGGTTGATCTTACTGTACCAATTACTGTGGTTGATCTTACTGTACCAGTTATCTGTGGTTGATCTTACTGTACCAGTTATCTGCAGTAAAGTAACATTTATTTATATTGAAGACCGCCGTTACCTTAATATATGAGTGAAAACTAGTCTGAAACTAAACGGAGTGAGTACACAGGTGGGGTGCAAGAAGGTGATGAAGAAGAAAAAGCAGTAACTGTTATACCCACTGAGAGTTGTAGAACAGTTAGCTAACAGTGAAAAAGGTGGTTGGCAGCAGAAGTTGCCTAAAATCACTGTTTGCCATATACCAAGAGGGTTTCTGCCTGAGGGTACGAAGGGTAAAAAATTATGTACGCTAAAATACTGGATACATTTTTATAATTTTAGAAAGATTATAGCAAGAGAACTGCTGTTTAACATTTGTCACAGTAAATGAAATGCAGTGTCCAATTTCAATGATATGTCAAACCAGTAACCACCTAGTATTGGCATGGTCTGTTTTATTTGTATTACTTACTTTTGAATTAATGAACACACTATGGATGGGAGGTGTGGGTGGGAGCAGTAATATACCTGTGACAGATACACAGTACACTGATTAATGAACACACTATGGATGGGAGGTGTGGGTGGGAGAAGTAACAGTACATGAAACACCTGGATGGGAGGTGACACAGATACACAGTACACTGATTAATGAACACACTATGGATGGGAGGTGTAGGTGGTGACAGATACACAGTACACTGATTAATGAACGCACTATGGATGGGAGGTGTAGGTGAGAGAAGTAATATTATACCTGTGACAGATACACAGTACACTGATTAATGAACACACTATGGATGGGAGGTGTGGGTGGGAGAAGTAATATTATACCTGTGACAGATACACAGTACACTGATTAATGAACGCACTATGGATGGGAGGTGTAGGTGAGAGAAGTAATATTATACCTGTGACAGATACACAGTACACTGATTAATGAACACACTATGGATGGGAGAGTGTAGGTGGGAGAAGTACACTGATTAATGAATGCACTATGGATGGGAGGTGTGGGTGAGAGAAGTAATATACCTGTGACAGATACACAGTACACTGATTAATGAACGCACTATGGGATGGGAGGTAATATTATACCTGTGACAGATAGGTGGTGGAGGGAGGTGTGGGTGGGAGAAGTAATATTATACCTGTGACAGATACACAGTACACTGTTCCAAACATTGGGATGGCACTAGATGTTCCACACATATATATATCGTAGACAAGCCACACACTGTAGAATATACTATCCACATTGTTCCATATAGCGGGCAAACTGCAAATGTTATACATGGGAAATGATCTCCACACATTGTCAAATATAGTAGACAATTCACATACATTGGCAGATGTAGACAATCTACATGTTAGGCTAAACAATAAATTTCTGGTCTCTGGTCAGCGCATGTCTATTTTGACCCTCGCGCATCAAATTCTTTTTTTCTTTTTTCTCGTGTGCATTCTGATTTCAGTTTGAATATGCCCCTTATTTCAGTATCAAATAAACCCACCTTTTCTGTGCAATCCATGCTTCAACATTTTTTTTTAAAAGCTGCATCGCGGCATCAGTTCTGGAACTTACACGGTAAATAATCTACACACAATGTTAAACAGACAATTCACCCCCATTGTTATATGTAGTAGACAATCTGCATGTTATTTATAGAAAAATAATCTATGTAAACTGTTAAACGGACAATTCATACACGTTGTTATATGTAGTAGACCAGCTACATATTTTAGTAAATAGTTATGTACATTGTTAAATGGACAATTCAGCCATATGTAATAGACAATCTACATGATATATATGTTTATCATATAATATCTTACATTTTCAGTGCAATCAAAGTATGTGAACTTTTTTAGATCACATACTTCAATAATTTGATAACTTTGCAAATTAGATGTAAATTAGTCGAGGTTTCGGCACTAGGTTTATTGACATTTAAGCAAGCGTACTTGGGTGACACACCATGATTGACGTATGCATTCATAGTCATCAAATAAAAACATTTCAGTGGCAATTTGACACTGAAAGCTGTCCAGCGTTCAGAAAACAAAAAACGTTAGGCATAACTTTATTTTGATGTAAGGACATCCAAAATGACGTCATTCGAGTTTGACGTCATTTCTATTCAAAAATACACTGCACCACATATTCTTACGTCATTTGAATATCTAGTAATGGCGGACTGGAATTAAAATTGCGTGTACAGTTTACAAAAACACAGTGTATTAAGCTTGAGCTTTTATTATAAAGAGATTACCCTCGTGTATTTCGGTATCATCAATATCATATATTATGAATAAAAATAATGTATTATGCTCGCATAATACAATTTTTATTCCTAATATATGATATTGACGATACCGAAAAACACTCTGGTAATAACATATATATATATATATATACATGTACATGTACATGATTAGTGATTTACACATTGTTAATCAAAGTAGACAATTTACACAGCTTGTTCCATATAGTAGACAATCTACATGTTTTATATGTAGTAAATAGTCTACACACATTGTTATATGTAGTAGACAATTCACACACATTGATGTATATGCATCTTTTATATTGTGACCGATTTGTTGCCAAAGACTCCAATTTCGTCTGTTAGCAATATTCCATATATATTCCACTCACTGGCAACCACAGTGAAATTGCATTCAGTTTATATGAGCACTCGTGGTTGTTAAAAGTGCTCACTGGTTTGGTTTTTGTGCCTTACGTTATGAACGAGATAGGCAGCAGCCAGTCAAATCATTAATGAGCATGTTCAACAAAACCTAACTGAATCATGTCTTATTGTTTGCCATTTTGTAAATCTGATCTTTTCATTTGTCAGCAGCCATCAAACATAGTGTACAGTTTATATTATACACTCATTTTTCATTCATTAGATCATATACAATTCAATCTGTTAGAGTCAGTGTGTGTTAGTTCAATGTTTGTCAAAATGGGGTTACGTCGCTACGTAAGGTTCAAGCACACTATCCAGGGCATGCACCTCTGTCCAAAATGATGGTTAGTGAGTACAACCTTTTAGAGCTGCAAGGTGTTATCTCCAAAAAACATTATTTTTTTTTTCTCTCTCTCTCCAAAATTTAGCTATGTGCGCCAATATTACTTTTAAGTCCTATCCTAACATATTGAATTATGTAACTTAATACACACATTTTATTTTAATTTTTGTTTAAAGTACCATGTGGCCAATACATAAATTGTTCAGTCAGAAGGTGCTGTCTTTATATTATATCAACTTCAAAAACAGACAACAGTGGAGACAGCACTTTCTGGGTTTTATAGGTCAAAGTGACAAAACTTGTTTAACTTTATACAGTGAAACCTCACAAAACCGGACCCTCTGTAAACCAGAATTCCCTCAAAACTGGACATTTTTCACGGTCCCTTTTTAAATATCTGTGCAGAAAAGAACCTTTCTAAACCGGATACCTCTTAAAAATTGACTTTTTACTTGGTCCGAAGGGTGTCTGGTTTAGAGGAGTTTCACTGTATATTGGACTTTTCACATACAACTGTAAATAACCATTGTTAAATATCATATATACCATACCTTGTAAATATCCAATGTTAAATATCATATATACCATACCTTGTAAATATCCAATGTTAAATATCATATATACCATACCTTGTAAATATCCAATGTTAAATATCATATATACCATACCTTGTAAATATCCACTGTTAAATATCATATATACCATACCTTGTAAGGGTGGTGCAAGATCAGCAGATGCACCCTCAAAATATTAAGAAAAATGCTCTCTTTTTTTTTTTTTTCCTCTTTTTTCTTTTTTTTTTCTTCTTTTTTTGGGGTGGTGGTGGTGGTATAGCAGTAAGGTGCCCTATTTGTTTACCTTGAATTGACCTTCTATTAAAATTGTGCCCTGAGACTGTATATACTGCTACCCCACGAATTGTAATCTCTGTGTGGTCCTGAGAGTCAGTGATGAAGTCCGAACACACACGGGTCTGATAAACCTTGTATCAGATGTATTGATGTACATGTGCAAATGGTAATTTCTATTTAAAATGGCAGCTGGTAAGTTACTGTATGTCATTATCTATAAAGGTTTGTGAATATATAATATGTTATATATTATTGATACCTACAAAGATTTATGATAATATTTATGTAATATGTAAAACATTGTGATTATGTGTGTAATATGGACATGTATAAAGCTTTCAAGTTGTTAGTATGTATGTTATATCTAAAAAGCTGTATTTATGAAACAATTCATAACAGACATGTATATAGCTTAGTATTATCATGTGTGTACTATAGACAAAACACATCTAATGGCAAATATTACTTGGATTTTAAAGATTTATTAAGAAATGCATTCCGCATATTGTTTTTCACTGAGAAGCATAGCACACTAGTGATGTGAAGTTCACAGTTAACAATAGAATATTATGTTGGTTATATTTTACTTTCATCCAATGAGTTTCAGTCATTCCATACATACATGTCTTGTTTTTATCACTTGGTAAAACGATCCAATCAGTCACTAAATAATTCATAACATTTCACCAGAAAATAATCCATAACCATTCCCTAAATTCATTATCATTCCCTAAATAAACCATAATCATTCACTAAATCATAGCCATTTACCATATCCATAACGATTAAATCCATAACTATTTACAAAAGCCATAACCATTGACTATTAGTAAATGATCCATGACCATTTACCACTCACCCAGAGCGAGTCAGTGGGTAGGTATAAGGCCACTACACCTACTTCTCTCTCACTAACCACTAACAACTAACAACAAGCCACTAACCCACTGTCCTGGACAGACAACTCAGATAGCTGTCCATGACAGCATGCTTGAACCGTAATTGGACACAAGCATGAAAAACAAGTATAAACAAACATTTACCAAATCCATAACCATTCACTAAATAGTCCATAACCATTCACTAAATAGTTCATAACCATTCACTGTATAAATTCACATCTGTTAATAAAATCATTAATAACCATTTGCTAAATTCATAACAAGCTACATACAAACTAATGATGTTATGATGTTATGTCTATAAATCAGCTTAATGTCCAACTCATACACTCTTGCCATCATCTGTATATCTTTGTTTGATACCCAATAACCCATGTATAGTTTGTGCTGGGGTGTTTATAAACATTCATTCACTCATTAATTTTTGTATAGTCATGAAACCTTATTTTTACTTCAAAATATTTTGTATGTGAAATGTTTCATTTGTGTCTGGTGCATGATAAATACAGAGTAATGTGGGTTAGGTGTACTAACTACATCAGGGCCATACCTATTTGAAATAAGGAGAGGGTGACAATGCACAAAATAAAATTGGGGCAAATAAAAAGAGTGGCTTTTCTTATTTTTCTGGGGTGCAACTGCCCATTGCCACCACCCATCCTTGCTATGTATCCAGCATATATTCAGGTGGGGTCTCTCTTCCCCCCCCCCCCCCCCCCCCCCCCCCAATTTTTGGTGAAACAATATACATTACAGAATACACAAATCTGCGCTTGGGTACGGCCGTTAAAATGACTGAATACTGAAATCCATTAGCACAGTCCAGGACGTGCGTACGTTCATTTTGAACTCACTGGTTGTAATCACACTGTTGTCCATTGATAGTGGAGATATTTCACTTCTGTTGTTAGTGTGCAGGCACAGGTCAGTATTAACAGGTCTAGTCATTTTGTTTTGAAATTACACATACTGTATCTATAGGTGTATGTATATTTGTGCATGTGTGCATACTGTCACGTTTTCATACAAGCAAAGCTTTAGATCTCACTGACTTGGGGAGCAACAAGTTTTTATTGTTCTGGGCTTCATTCCACAAAGCAGTCTTAGCGCTGAGGTTACCTGAAGTGCATACAGTAGTTATGCTCTTAAGTTGATCTTAGGACTAAGATCACTTCGTGGAACGGGGCCCTGAACACAGTGAGGTCTTCTTAGTGCAATAATGTTATTAACAGCTGCTGAAGAGTTATAGATATTCAGAAATCTGTTTGAAGTTGTAATGTAATTAAATCTCATCATTTCAGTGGTTTTGAGGTGAAATGTTTTGATGTCAGCAGGTTGATCCTAAACATGGGCACAACATATTGTCTTGACTTCGGTGCAATCCATGATAAGCATTCATGAAGTAGTTAACGGCTGAATTTTATATTCAAAATTTCTAAATTGACTACATTTGTTATCCCTATCCCGAGTCAGACCCCCGATCCTATCAGAGGCCGGACTCAGGATAGGCGTGTTCGAAATCCTAGTGGTATATGGACATGTTAAACTAGTTACTAACACTAAGTCAACAGCTGAATTTTTCCAATTATACACCTGGAAATTAATTAAGCTCCACCTTTGTATTATAACCAAAATGGCACCTAGAAGTAGTTGTCTGTACTGATGGGATTTAAACCAAATTTTGAGAGTTCTAATAAATTCTGTATCTGCTGCATATTTACGGAGATGGCATGAATACAGTACTTATGAGAAGCACACCATTGTGATTTCAGCTCCATAGTTAATCAGCATACATTTTCAAGTATATTTATGGTTTGTCTTTTTCCCTGAAATATTTTAAATATTGATGTAACATGGGTGTTACTTGGTGTCAGTTGGTTTCAATATGGTCTATATACACAGAACATTAATTCCATTGTTTTGTATCTACGAGATGTTCACAATTAGTTGCGAAGTACATATATAAGCTGCAGTCTAAATTAGGGGGTGCTGAATTAATTTCCAGGTGTACATGTACGTTATATACGTTTTAATGCCATACTCAAATGTGATTATTACATTATTTATTATAATTATTATATTATTATTATTATTATTATTATTATTATTAATTTGCATTTATATTTACTCTATGGTGAACAGTATATAAAAATTAAGGGAAATAAATTTATTACTGAATCTTAGCATTATTTTTCTGTCCTAGGAATGACAGCATTTTCCAGTCAGGTTTACCAAACACCTAAACATTGTGTTTTTAGAAAGAATGTTTTATTTAATGGCGCTCAACACATTATGGTTATTAAGCTTCAAACATGGCTACGGATAACAGAGGAAAACTGCTTCCACCACTCAGTGGTATACTCTTACCAATTAGAGCAAAGGATATTTTATATGCTGCATGCCACTGACAGGATAGTACATACCATACCTGTTGTTACACCAGTTGTGGACCAGTGATTTGAGCGAGAAATAGCCCAATAGGCCCACCTACAGGTATAAATCCCATACCTGTTGTTACACCAGTTGTGGAGCAGTGATTGGAGCGAGAAATAGCCCAGTAGGCCCACCTACAGGTATAAATCCCATACCTGTTGTTACACCAGTTGTGGAGCAGTGATTGGAGCGAGAAATAGCCCAGTAGGCCCACCTACAGGTATAAATCCCATACCTGTTGTTACACCAGTTGTGGAGCAGTGATTGGAGCGAGAAATAGCCCAGTAGGCCCACCTACAGGTATAAATCCTAGACCAACCATGCATCAGATGAACGCTTTATCACTGGGCAACATCACACCTGGTTTTGGGTCTTTTGATTCCCATCATCTCTGCAAGGGTTAGAGAAAAAAAGAAGAATAGTTGAACATGCATGCAAGGTTTGATGATCCTATAAAAACTGATAAGTAAATTATGGCCCAACAAGGATTTCATTTAATGCAGTAATCCAAAAAAATGTAGGTTGTGACCAAGTTAGGTATGGAACATGGTCATCCACAGTTGTTTTTGCATAGGTTCGATGATCCAATCTGTATCCAGAACAAGATAAATTAACAGACAGACAACATAGTACAGTTCAAAGTAAGGGGGGGGGGACCACTGAAAAACCCCACTGGAAAATATTTTGAAGGAATTATCAATAATAATTATTACTGTATCGATTGTGGTTGCATGCATGAATAGTTTTCTCAGTCAAACCTATACTGTGCAAGGCAGGATCATTAATTAAATGTAGTGTAACAAGACATCCCAGGAAACCAATGTTGTCTACTGTAATTAGGTCTCTATAATCAATGTTTCCAACACTGAACAAAGGATAATTTGACTACTAGTAGGTAAAAAGATTTCATTCCCTTTCTTGTAGAAACCTTAATCTTGGTGTGGCAGTTTGTTTTACAATCAAGAGCCCTTCCAGAATTGATCACGTTGGTGGAGTCTGGTATGGGTGGGGATTTTTAATCAATATTCCCACCAAGCATTCAGTGCATTTCCACAATGATTTGTCAGCACATTTTACAGACCGTGAATTCATCATACTCTTCTTGAAATGGAAGGAGGAAATGTTTTATTTAACAACGCACTCAACATTTTATTTACAGTTTATATGGCATCAGACATATGGTTAAGGACCACACAGATATATAGTTGTGGAGCACTGGCTAGAACGAGAAATAGCCCAATGGGGCCACCAACGGGGATCAATCCTAAATCGACCATGCATCAAGCGAGTGCTTCTAGAAATGGAGAAAAAACTTCATAATAATGGGGCGTTGATCGTGTAGCCTTTTGGTTCCACTAATAAATTATATTCACTTTTTAAGGGTTTTGTGGGTGTTAATAATGTCTCAGCCTTAATTGTGAGTACTGACTGGGATGAGAAGATACTCATGCTGCACACTCAATCAAAAGAGTGCAAATATTCATGCATTCCATTCGCAAGTTTATGTGAAAACTTTACCTGACGAATTGTTGATAATGAATAAACACAAGACAAAACACCATGTTACAAGGTGGTAATGTTTATGAATGCGAGTATTCACCGAAACTACAATGCACATCAAAACACAATGCACATTATGCTGTACATGTAAAAGAAAAAAAATTCCATTGAGATTTTACATCTGACCATGACATACAAAATGATACAGCACTCGGTACAAACAGCTGTGTTGTAATACTAAAGGTGATTTTAAATACATGTATAAGTAAAAAATATTGTTTTATAAACTGAATACAAGCAAAACGTATAATCAGTAAGATGATTGCATGATATCCGAATAAGCTAAAAACAAAACTACACTAAAACAATCAAAGGTATTATTATCGGTCTCCGATGAACAGAAAATTCTTTGTTCTAGACAAATTTCTGGAATAGGAAATGTTTTATTTAATGACGCACTCAACACATTTATTTACGGTTATATGGTGTCAGATTCTGGAATAGATTATTTATTAAGGTGTTATTATTTTCTAAGTTCAACATTATTCACAAATCGAGGCATAGCATAAGGTGGATTGTTTAACATTTTAAAAAAACAACAGATGGTAATAATTATTAATTTTAATTTATTCTTATTCTTATTTTATTACTTAAGAAGAAACTGTCCTGAGTTTGCTGTCATTTTTAGACGACTAATAAAAAATTTAACAATTAAAATTACATACTCAATACAGTTTGTATAAAGTATAAATGTCTGTATATTTAGTGTGTTTCTTGTCATCCTAACATTTATAAGTTGTCCATTCTGAACTTGATGTCCTAATAATTTTATAAATATGAAAAAATACATATTATGAAATACACTGAAGTTTGACCTATAGTCCTTCCCACAGGGAACGCCTTTTTTCACACTATGGAATTTACTGCAAGTTTAGAACTGAGCCGACTGTTTTCTAAATTGCACACACACAAAAAATAAAAATTGTTATTTCAAAAACACTTTTACTTTTTTCTTACACCAAACCAAACTCAAAATATGTATAAAAACATTTTTGTAGGATGGGACAGATTACAGTACAAATACTAGGACGATTAGAAACACATTTAATATACAGCTACTGATATTTTATAAAAATAAATATATGTAATTACATCATTAAAACATCTGTTAATTGACATCATCTTAACAGTTACAGCAAACTCAGGACAGTCCCTTTAAGGTTCAAGCACACTGTCATGGACGTACATCTTGGAGATCACTGGCCTGTGTATCTATAGTCCGTCCTACAGGAAACGCCTTTTTTTATACTATGGAATTTACTACAAGTTTTTATTTCTGGGTCAATTGCTTTGTAAATTGCAAAAATAGTTGTGGGATTTTTGGGCTTTTGTTTTTCCAAACCCTTTTACTTTTCTTCTTTGTCAAACCAAACTGAAATTATTTACAATATTTTTTTTTTTTTCAAAACACTTTTTGTAGGCAGATGTGACGGACTATAGGTTACAGGTCAACAGTCAGTGGTTTGTGAAAGGTCAATGTAGTTGCCTTACACTCTCCCACTAAATCCTTAAAACTCACTCTGGGTTTGATCTTGTGCCAGGATGTGACCCCAGCACCCACCAGCATTAAAGCAGATGACTAAATCACTGCACCATGGGGGAAAGTTTAAAATAATTGCAAGGATAAAATTAATAAACAGATTATAATGTGTGCATTCAGAAACATTAAAATATTTTCCTCTTAATTAGCTAGACTGAGAAAAGTTACAGCACCAGATTTAATATTCGTAATACAGGAGGTTGATACAGGAATTCAAACAGAAGGGTTAGGGTGCTAAGCAATGGTGATTAAGTGCTTCATATTAACCCTACATTTTGACAAAACACATTTAAAAAATGTGCTCAATTCTGTCAATAAGAGTCCCCACAGTTCTCTCATGAATATGCCTATGCATAAAAACAACAAGAATAACAGCAAAAATGATTGATAAACTTATTTCGTGCTTCATCATTAAGTGAATATGTAAAATTTTATTTGTGTCTGGTATAAACATGTTTACCTTGTTCTAAGCAATAAAAAGTTCAGTAAAAATGCAATACCTGCCCTAAGATCATGCAACAATCAACAAAAGCAGTTTGTATACAATGAGTAAAAAATAATTACAAAAAGAACAGCATACATTTTATGAACAAATAGCAACACCATATAAAACCTACCTACAACATATTATCTGTATTCTGATCACTGGCTAAACGGCACAAACATATTACATTTATCAATATTAAAAATTAGTTTACATGCCATTCCAAATCAATAACAACCTAGTGCCCAAAAGTGATCTAGTACATGTACTTGGTATTAGGATTGGTTAATCAACATGACATTAGGATTGGCTAATCAAGGTAAAATTATGATTCACTAATCAAAACAATGGTTTTCTACTGGATGCTGTCAAACACTGCTACAGTATGGTCTAACCACAGCACTGATTTTCTAATACATGATGTAAAAACTGCTAATGCAGGAATAGGTGTACTGGCTTTCATTTTTGTAGGGGTGGGGGGTGGGCGGGGGACAGAGAAGTTGGTTTTTGCCTGAATTAAACGAAAATGCCCGAATCTAGATAACATTTATTCAAATTAGTGTTACTGCCAACCAACTCTATAGTGTTACAAACAAATCACTACACATTTTTACATGGATTACAACTAATTTTATGGATAGAATGATAGAAATACATGGTAAAAGGCCTCATGTTGGCACATTTTATTCAAATATCTTTTTGTTTTTGCCTGAATTTGAGGATTTGCTCCAGCAGTGGAGGGGGGGGGGGGGGCGCAGCAGTTCCCCCTCCCCCGCCTCAAATGCTTATGAATGCAGCCATTGAATTTGGGGGAATTGGTGGGGATTTTTTAAGGATTATGCAAAAATTATATAAAGATGATATAATATAGATATTTTTTAAATTCCATCTCATAATCTTAGCTTTTGATTCAAAAACTGGGATTTACTAGACGCATGAAATCCTGATAAATTTCCAGATTGCAATGTACACATAGGTTACAAAAACACTATTCTTTAAATTGGATACTGTCAGCTTCATATGAATTGGGTTGCTTGTTTTGAGCATTAACAATTCCCAATCTTATGTATAAAACTGGCAAGATTATTGTAACTACTGAATAAAGTGACTATCCACAGTCGGCTCTGTGACAGGTTAAGTGGCGATGTGAATCGATATACAAAACGTGCCTGAGCATTACAATATAACAAGAATGAAAATGATCTACATTTTCGACCACACTTTACATACATACTTCCACTGATGATTGTATAGCAAGCACAATACTTACTTTAGGGTTCAGTCTAATAACATGCAACACAATTATTCATATGGCTTGTCTTGCACAGAAATTTAAGGATGATGTTTTTGTGTATTATAAGTTCTGAAATTATCTTGTGAGAATATGTGTATTATTAATGCAGGCCAGTTTTAATGGGTGGGTGCAAATTCCACATGATGGGACCAACAAAGACTGAAAAAAAAAAAGGTTTACATAACGTTATCTAAATATGATAGAAAATTTGGTAATTTGGAAGTGTGCGTACGCACCCCTCGCACCCCCACTCCACCCCCACATACGGGCCTGTAATGTGACTCTACTCTGTTCAGTTAAACTTAAGTCTACCAAGAGTCAAACACACTTATTTTATTTTATTGAGCTCTCCGATGATCAGGCAATAAACAAATGTTTGAAGATTCATACAAATCATCTTAACACATGTTACTAAGACAGTATATTTTTAATACGAGAACAAAAACATGCTATTTTATTTCTTTAACTGGTTAATATTTCAATTAGTTTTTGATAATGAAGAAATTACATTTCTATAATTAACATTATCTGATGAAATTTCGGAATTCACATTCATCTATTTGTCAGAGAGGCAATGGTTGTACTATAATATGGAACATAGTTATACTGTGTTCTACTGAAATATGTAACACGAGAAACATATTTACCTTACGTTTTACAGGAACTGTGCAAGACATAGTAGTTTTTAGTACAAGCAACACGAGTACTATGCTCTACATGAAATGTATAAAATGTTTAAAACATTAATCACAATGCCACACATCATCATCAGAAAGTTCAAATACTCAGCTATCAACACAGTCGACACAGACAATCCAGTTCTCACAGTATACGCAAACATGCATCCAAGCGTGCGTGCGTGCGCACACACACACACACACACACACACACCAAATAAACATTTCACTATTAATATAAAAGCACCATACAAATATTCTATTGTTTTAAAACTTTCTGAAAGAATTTAACAATAATTACACAATCTCCTATTTCTTCATTCTTTTTTTCTTTTTCTCTGGTTTTTTTTTTTTTTCTTTTATTCTTTTCATTCTTACTATTAACTCCACTGTCCAAATCATAAATTCTTGCAAGCAAAAAAAAAAACCCCAGTGGTTTACTTTTGGATAATATTTAATCTTTGAAACTTCTAGTCAATGATGAAATAATTTATTTTTACTAACAAACCAAAAAAGATAATTTGTATATCAAAGTCAGTTTTCTTTTAAAATTTAACTTAAACACTGTTTTAGAATTAACAGAAAAGCAATTGTACAATATAGATCAAAAACACTTTTTCCAGTCACAGCTTGACAGCATCAGCAAAGAGTACATGTCATATACACAACAGTGCAGTACCAGACATACCTCTCATCATAACAGCACCAGTATACAATACATGTCATACACTTGTAGTAGTACAGTACAAGACATACCTCTCGTCATAACAGCACCAGTATACAGTACATGTCATACACTTGTAGTAGTACAGTACCAGACATACCTCTCGTCATAACAGCACCAGTATACAGTACATGTCATACACTTGTAGTAGTACAGTACCAGACATACCTCTCGTCATAACAGCACCAGTATACAGTACATGTCATATACACAACAGTGCAGTACCAGACATACATGTACCTCTCGTTATAACAGCACCAGTATACAGTACATATCATACACTTTATAATACAGTAGTACAATATTAGACATACCTCACAGCTTGACAATACCAGCATACAGTACATATTATGCACTCAACAGTACTAGACATACCCCACAGCTTGACAGCACCAACATACAGTACATATTATGCACTCAACAGTACCAGACATACCTCACAGCTTGACAACACCAACATACAGTACATATTATGTACTAAACAGTACCAGGCATACCCCACAGCTTGACAGCACCAACACACACTACATATTATACACTCAAATAGTACCAGGCATACCCCACAGCTTGACAGCACCAACACACAGTACATATTATACACTCTAACAGTACCAGGCATACCTCACAGCTTGACAGCACCAACATACAGTACATACTATACACTCTAACAGTACCAGGCATACCTCACAGCTTGACAGCACCAACAAACAGTACATATGATACACTCTTAACAGTACCAGGCATTCCTTACAGCTTGACAGCACCAACAAACAGTACATATGATACACTCTAACAGTACCAGGCATTCCTTACAGCTTGACAGCACCAGTACACTAACAGTACAATACTGGGCATATAGGGTACTAATATGTCATATGCATTTAACAGTACAATACTGAATATACCCAACATGTTCTAATGGGACAATAATTATACTCAAAATATCTCCTCACATATTCTAATTAACAGTACAATGATGTATATAGCTTACACATTTTCCCTAATAGTACAATACTGAAAAATACATCACATGTTCTAATGGGACAATAATGTGTACAGCTTACATATATATTTTTCCTAACAGTGTAAGATATACGTCACATGGTCTCTCCAATTGTGCAATACTGGATATCCACGCTAATGTATCATACAATACATAACACACTTATTAAACAATACAGCACTAGTTATATAGAATACAAATGCTGTTTGTAATGTACATCAAGTGAATTTCAGTTATCCTACTAAAAACTACCAGATGATGTTAAATTACAAATAGGAGATTTGCACATGCACCAACACTATATAAACAAAGAAGAAATATTGCAATATAAGCACCACTATTATATTTATAATGTGAACGAAATACAACAGTAGTGTTCAAGATTAAAAATGTTGGGCAGTATCCCAGTTGGATACTAACATTTAAAAATCTGGTATCCCACCTGAGAATTTAATATTATATGGTATCCCGGTGGGATACTGGGTTCTTGAAGTCTGGTATCCAAAATTAAAGTCTGGTATCCCCAGGATATCGGGATACCGTTAATCTCGAACACTGAACAATGTCTCAACAGTGCATATAATGACGTGTTTGACATCACTGATAAAAAGGCAACAAAGATAAAGTTGGTATACATAATACTGTTTTAATCAATTTAAAGGTTTCATATTATTTTTATATTTCATTAAACATTGTATATCCAAGATACTGTACTTCGTTAAATTTTAATGTTCAATATTTATAATCTTATATATGTATTTCAATAAAGACATTATCTATAAAAGCTTTCTCAATAAAGGCATTATCTATCGTTAATAATTTTATATTCATGATAATTATTGTTTTCTTGAAGATTTCATTTCTCTCTCTCATTTCACTGGCCTAGCTGTAGGAGAGCAGAACAATTCACCAAATTATCTATTAAACTTTAAACATTGCAGAAACTCAATTATTTTCAAACAAAAGATTAAATATTACATGAAAATGTTTTGCCAAATTAAAATACAATTTTGACAGTTGTTTTTAAAATTCTTAATTGGCGAATTTGGTAATTGCCACAGCTAACCCTGGTTTTATAGTTCATTGAAAATATCTACGATATCAATTTCATTACTAAAGGCTTCCTATTTATAAAAACAATATTTAACTGAATGGTTTTAGGTAGGGTTTTCTTTATCCATATCATATTTTATTAAAGATTTCTACACAACTCAGTCATTACCCAAATGAGCCAATGAGTACATATCCTTGTGGAAAAAACATCCATGCCATAATAGCTGCCGATTTCCCATTCTACAACGAATTGACAAAATAAAATATGCTGTGAAAAAAAATGCTGTCTACACAAACTTTATTAAACACATCATTAAAACATCTTATAGAGACATTTTTACTAACAGTTGTCAACACATTACAATATACTGCAACATGTTGCTGTTTTACACGACATATATCATTCAATCATACTGTCAACACAGTAATTTATTAGCAAAATAATTCATACCATTTAATGCTTTTATGCAAGAATAACATTTAGCTTATTCCTAATTAGAACAAATGCTTGTAACAGTCTAGAAGTTAACCTGAAAAAGACAGAACATTCTACAAGTTTTAGAGTAAAGGAATCCTATATTAAAAAAATCCTTAGGCTGAGATTCCAAACATGTCTCTCCATATCCATGTATGTACACAATGTGTGGTCTACAAAACCACTTCCTATGCTAACAGACTGTGCATATTCCATATGTGTATGTCCATATGTTAAAGTTTATTTTAACGACACCATTAGAGCACATTGATTTGTTAATCATCGGCTATTAGATGTCAAACATTTGGTAATTTTAACATATCATCTCCAAATATCAGCATATCTGCATATCCATATCAATACTGTGATTGGATGTTTACGAAGGCTATGTATTTAAATATCAAGCTTTGGAATAAATTAATTATGCATTCGACTAAATTTGGAAAACAAGAACTGCATATTCTCTATATCTTCAGACAACAGAATGGACAAATTGTAGACTACGAAACTAAAGATTTGGCAAGTTTAAATATTTGGCAAGCCTAAACACAGAGCAAATCAAAGAATGAATTGCCAAACTGGTTTGTTTGTGATAGTGAGACACCTACAAGAATACATTTTAAATATAAATCTTGTAACTAAGCATACATTTAAAAAAAATCCCAGTTGAATGTAAAATTAAAATAACACCCATCACTCACAACCTATTAAACATCTACATGTATATATACAACAAATAAGTTAACATTGTGAAATGGTGTCAGACACAAAACTAAATTTCGTAACACATGTATGTTTGATTAAGTAATTTGAAAATCTTCACAGACAAGCCATTTCTATAACAAAATGCTGTTTGAAGAATAAACCAGTTCAGATTCATGTAAACAACCTGCAAGGCCACACATTACACTATTAAGACTATACACGTATTACTACATTCAATCTATCGTCTCTTGGGCCCAGAGTTGATTTTTTAAACTTAAAATGGCACAAACACAGTAAGCATTTCATTGCATATATTTTCCATAACCTGTCTAACATACCATTGTTAATGTGATGAAAAGAGAGAATGAAGTGGGAACTTGTTTACTTGTTTTTACCAAAAATATTACCTCTAAATTTTACACACACACACACACTTTTTTTTTCTTTGGTGTGTCATAATACAGACAAAAAAAGTACTGTAACCTGGTGTTTAATGCATATTTTTATTTTAAAACATTAATTTTAATTATCATTTAATGGTATGTTACAAAATCTGTTTTTAATAGTTCAAAATTTTGATGTCAGTGTGTTTAGTGATGCAGAAAAGATGGCAACAAACCAAATCATTCATTTCAACTTATTTTCATGCTTATATCCAATTACGGTTCAAGCACGCTGTCCTGGGCACATACCTCAGCTATCTGGGCTACCTGTCCAGGACAGTGGGTTAATTGTTAGTTGGTTAGTGGTTAGTGAGAGAGAAGAGGGTGTAGTGGCCCTTGAGCCCGTAAGAACTCGCTTTGGGTTGGAGGCGGTACCGGATTGCGAACCCTGTACCTACCAGCCTGTAGTCCGATGGCTTAACCACTGCACCATCGAGGCCAGTAAACCAAATCAGCACACTCCGCAGACTCAGTCCGTTAGTTGTCAAAACAACAGTAAATACATTGGTGATCACAAGCAATGATCTAATAAAAATACAACACTTAGTTTGTCTTCTCAGAAGTGAGTGGTTATTTCGAAATGACCCAAATGCATAAAAGATTATTGTAATTATAGCTCACCGAGTTGTACAAGTAAACAAGCAATATCAAATATCATTTGTTTAATCGCTATTAATCACAAGAAAATCTGTGGTTTTTATCCATAATGTATCAATGAATGAGCTATTAAAAATATACAACATATTTCAGTCCAGAGTAAATGCATGAATAACAAAAAAAATACTATTCTAACTAAAGCTTATAAAATGTATATATAATAAAATGCAACTTAATCACAGCTGTTTACTTTTTAGTTTATAAAACATTGAAATGTGATATTAACTGCAATCCCATTAGGCGGCAGCACCTTTATAATGTAAACAAATACATGTACGTACGCACAAAGAATAATTAATTTAAACATACAGCCATATACAAGTTTGTCTATAGACATCTCTTTATTTTAGACTATATGTAGAGATTTGTTTTACCATAAAACCTTAATTTTAAATTTTCGGACTGATTATTAAGAGAAAACCAATTTTTGCTTAATCATATTTTTTAATGTATTCAACACTTAAAATAAACATACTAAAAAAACTTAAAAACTTGTAGTGTTTTGAGGTTTAACAGAACACGATTCTGAGAAAGTACAGCATAGGTTGGCCATAGGTTAACGAGCAGGCATCCAAAATTAGCAATGTGTGTGACAACCGATGTACAGGTTACCACAAAATACAGACCTTGTAACACCATAGGTTACAACACATTTTTATTTCCATTATTATTAATTTATAAATTCCTTCACAAACACATTATTCATTATGTCACTGCACTGCATGTGTATCTACATGATATCAAATGAACAAAATCTAGCTGCTGTACTTTTAGCTTAATGAAATTTTTGAAAAGATCGAAGTAGCGATCTCGACTTTCTTGACATGTGGTAACCTCCTGGTAACCTGAATGACCGCTCTCAACTGATTTCAATGCTTGAATATGTGCATGCAGAAAATGCATTCAATAACACAACACTCACGTTTCTTTCTTTTTTTGCAATAAAATAATAGATGCCTGTCATATATCGTACTTAAATGTTTTTATATATTCAACAAAATTAATTTGGTTTTGGTTTTATAAAGTATACAAGGCTTGTATTTTTGTTCATTGTTAAAACTGGTGAAAAGGTACTCAAATAACATTCCAAACCTGGTAACATATTATAATATAACACTGGCAAACAAATTACCACAAAAAAAACCCCTCTACTGGCCCTTAATATTGTTGTGGATATTAACTAGAAAATACACAGATGCTACTAAGTTTTGTTTTGCTTCAAATCATAAAACATCATCATAATTGATTATGGAAATATTGATTAACCAATATGGTCCAACAGTTCTATAGTATGACACTTACAAATGTGTAAATTGATGTACATTATATCTTGATACCAGGTAAGGTACACTATAGTTATATATCACTGTACAACATGTGATATGTATTATAGTCTCAACAGCCAATCAGATCAGTAAAACTAACGGACTGTTTGATTGGTCATTAACCTGAGCTGAACAAACCATTGAGCTGACAGACATTCCACAACAATGAGCAATTTACTCAATCTTAAAAAGCTTACAAAGCTTTCCCCACAGGATGTTTTTCAATAATTTAAATTATACATTGTACAATATGTATTAATGTGTCAAGCATGAGCACATACTTTCCCTTTGTCACTGTTCATACCACCTGTATTTCGCCACCAGTATTATGGCTTAGTTGTGCAATAACTTGATAGCATAACAACGTGATAGCTTAATAGCTCAACAGCTAAATAGTTTAAAAGCTTTTTTTAATTATAATAATTGTATTCAGCTAAAAGCTTTCCTGCATGTGTTTTCAAACATGTTCACACTGAAAGAATTCCATCTGTTAAAACGTTTATGTCACCAACACTATAAAAAACATTGTGATATGTTACTTAGCTTTCAAACAGGTTAAAATACCTTCAAAAGTCTGGCCCACTGATTTATTAACATTAACAACTCTGAAGATTTAAAAAATATATATACAATTTGATTTGTGATTTTTGTTTGTTTGCGTAAAATTCATGATCAACATACATTATACACGAATATTGTCTTTAATGTGGTCTATAACTAATGCAAGCATGTAAACAATTTTCTTACAAAGATAAATAAAAGCAGTGTAAGCTGTTATCCAACCTAATACAAGTAAGAAACACGGCTTGTACGTCTTACCACTAAAATATACAATATCTGAAATACATACAATATTAGAAATACATACAATATTATACAATATTAGAAATACATATAATATTAGAAATACATACTATATATATACACACTGACTAGAGGTTAGTAAATGATATATAATGTATAAATATTAATTAAAAACAATGCTTGGTATGTGAAAACACAGTTTCCACATTACCATTAAATGGTATTTTTGTATGCTGCAAGGTTTCTTTTCATTCTTCAGGAGAAGTTGTGCAGTATTCTTCTCTTCACAACATTACAGAATTTCACCACATTACAGAACTTCACCACACTGCAGAACTTCACCACACTGCAGAACTTCACCACATTACAGGACTTCACCACACTGCAGAACTTCACCACACTGCAGAACTTCACCACATTACAGAACTTCAGCTAGATCGTTACACAGTTACATAAAGCTGTCCTAGTTTAGCTTGATATGTTGTGATACACACCATGGTACGCACAGTGATACACTTTACCTCCTCCAGTGCACAGCAGTGGAAGGCAGACATTTGCTGTCATTGAGAGAGACAGAATAGCATTGAGAAAATAAGCATGCACATTTAGTTTAATTTCAGATCAGTTTTTCATCACAAAAAACATATCTGAATAAATCTTCCATTTCTACAACAAATATCCATGTAAAAATAAAGCAACAAATAGTACTAAGACAGATTTCAGTTAGCAGATAGAAATGACTGGACATAAAATCCAAAAAGGTTCCAGGATTAATAATGTCAATAATACAAAGATATTTTTAATTTTTAGTAGCTAGGATTCAAACACTGTTTATTCATACTTCATACATTCATCACTAGACTCTTCAACTTGAAAAAAAAATCATGATTAATGGTGCTAATAATACCGCAGTCATTTCTCATTTCTAGGTGCTAATAATACCGCAGTCATTTCTCATTTCTAGTAGCTGGTTCTAACACTTTGTGTTCATATATGAATAATACCAAAGTCATATCTCATTTCTAGTAGCTGTTTTTAACACTTTGTGTTCCTATGTTAATAATAGCAAATCATATCTCATTTCTAGTAGCTGTTCCTAACACATTGTGTTCATATGTTAATAATATCAAAGTCATATCTCATTTCGGTAGCTGTTTCTAACACTGTGTGTTCATAATACCAAAGTTCTGTCTCATTTCTAGTAGTTATATTCCTAACACTTTGTGTTCATACGTTAATAATACCACAGTCATTTCTCGTTTATAATAGCTGTGTTCCTAACGCCATGTGTAATCATATGTTGGTTTCGACCTTGCTGTTGGTGAAGTTGTGTGGCAGTGTTCCGTTCTTGCGAATGGAGCCGTGGTGTTTGGGTGATGAGCTCACCGACTCCTTGTCCTCCTGGTTGTGTTTGTGTAGACTCTCCACGGCCTTGTACAGGAACAGGTAGTCGTCCTGGAAAACAGTCACAGAAACCGTCAACATATATATATATTGGGAATTTTTATAACAGAAATTGGAAATTTTCAGAGCCATTTTATTTTGGGAAGGCACCTATGTTCGGACCCACAAAATGCCTGGATAAATCCCTGAACATTTAACCAATTCTTGCTAATACACCCTGAAAATGAGCCACACACAAGGATGCCTACTAGCACTGTTAAATACACTTAATAGTAAACATATAAATGTAAAGTCAAAATGTTGTTCTTGGACACTGAACAATGTTACAGTTGTAGCCTCCATGTTTTTATATAAACCATAAACCCTTCCCAGCATCCATGAACATTGTTTTCTGTAAACGCATTCAATTTCATTTCACAAAAAGTAGAAGTGTTTTGGAAATAACAAAAAAGTACTATTTTTGTGTGCAATTTAAAAAACAATCAGTTCAGAAATAGATTGTAGTGTATACCATAGTCAGAAAATGACATTCACTTCTGGAAAAAGACCATAGGTTACTTGCTGTAGGTTGTAAATGTAAATAAGCAAATAGTGCTCAATTTAATGATATTATCTCATAGTCACATTTAACTAACTGTCTATAGTTAACTGGGTATTTTGAAATCTTGACCAAAAAATTCTATACTTGGCTGACATGGCACAATTTTAATGGCACTATCCCCCAACCCCTACCCCAAATGGGGTACACTATTTATTTGTGTAACATCTCTGTACCTGTGTGCCGATGATTCCTGGCCGTTTAAGATGATACAGTTTAGTGAGCTGATACACATCAACCGACTTATCCTGAGTTAGTTGATCGTACAGAGTCCAAAGAGCACAGAGCTTCCCAGCTAAAACACCACCAAATCTGAAATACAAAACTATGATTATCTCTCACAAATATCACTGTGTACACGTCTTCCCAGCTAAAACACCACCAAATCTGAAATACAAAAATATGATTATCTCTCCCAGCTAAAACACCACCAAATCTGAAATACAAAAATATGATTATCTCTCACAAATATCACTGTGTACATGTCTTCCCAGCTAAAACACCACCAAATCTGAAATACAAAACTATGATTATCTCTCACAAATATCACTGTGTACATGTCTTCCCAGCTAAAACACCACCAAATCTGAAATACAAAACTATGATTATCTCTCACAAATATCACTGTGTACATGTCTTCCCAGCTAAAACACCACCAAATCTGAAATACAAAACTATGATTATCTCTCACAAATATTACTGTGTACATGTCTTCCCAGCTAAAACACCACCAAATCTGAAATACAAAAATATGATTATCTCTCACAAATATTACTGTGTACATGTCTTCCCAGCTAAAACACCACCAAATCTGAAATACAAAACTATGATTATCTCTCACAAATATCACTGTGTACACGTCTTCCCAGCTAAAACCCCTGCGCGTGCTGTAACCTCACCGTGGTGCAGGGGTGTAACATTCTCTTTGAGAATGGCCAATACAGCACAAATTGAAGTTTAGAGTAAAATTCGGTGTCCGTAAAATTCTGTGATATTTGTATTTGTATCTTTGCACAGTTCTTTACACTGTTTTTGTTTAAACCTTGAATTTTTATATTGATGTTGATCATCACTTTATTTATTTGCATTACCATAGTTTGACACCCAATAGCTGATGTATTTTTCGTGCTGGGGTGTCGTTAAACATTCATTCATTCATTCATTCATTCATTCATTCATTCATTCCCAGCTAAAACACCACCAAATCTGAAATACAAAACTATGATTATCTCTCACAAATATCACTGTGTACATGTCTTCCCAGCTAAAACACCACCAAATCTGAAATACAAAAATATGATTATCTCTCACAAATATTACTGTGTACATGTCTTCCCAGCTAAAACACCACCAAATCTGAAATACAAAAATATGATTATCTCTCACAAATATTACTGTGTACATGTCTTCCCAGCTAAAACACCACCAAATCTGAAATACAAAAATATGATTATCTCTCACAAATATTACTGTGTACATGTCTTCCCAGCTAAAACACCACCAAATCTGAAATAAATAAATATGATTATCTTTCATAAATATTATCATGTATGTGTCTTCTCAGTTGATCTACCACCAAATCTGAAATACATAAATAGAGGATAATAAACAAGTTATCAGTTATTAATTATCAAATTTATGTCTTGAGTGAAATAATTTTCATTTGTCATGAGCTTTAGGAAGTTACAAATGAAAATTATTTCACTTAGGTATAAATATGATTATCCCTCATAAATATTACCATGTACATCTTTCCAGCTAAAACACAATCAAACCTGAAATAAATAATATCACTTCTCATAACAAATATTAACAGCCAGAAAACCTTCAGCATGTTTTAAAAAAAAAATCACATCATATCTCATAATAAATATAAATTAGTTAATGAACTATTGTCAAAAAATACATTCTCAATAAAACAGATTTACTTCAAAAAGAACAGCCAAACACAATGAATGTGAAGTTAGAGAATGAATAATAATAAAATCGCACCTGTCGACGATAATAACGGGGCCCATGTCGGTGCCGTGCAGCCACTGCTGTGCCGTCTTGATGAGGTTGAACACCGTGTAGAGCGGGGAACATGCGCCCGGCCAGCCGTCGATCGCAACCAGCTTCGTCTCAAATGTGAAGTCGTACTGTAAGACAAAACATTAATGAATTACAATCCAACATCTCTGCAGGATCCATACTTAAAACTTAGTAATACTACTGTGTTATTATAGGTCTATAAAGCATGTGTTCATATTTATGTTTATGTTTATGTTCATGTTTACTGTAAATAGTTCTATAAGATTGTACATCAAAGTGTTAAAAAGAAACCATGCATTTGAGCTCTACACAGGTTTGTCTGTAAGCCTGGGACAGGTGGTTTTACAAACTGGAACAGAAACTCTATAAATATTAATTACACCAATGCTGTGATATGTTAGGATATGATAGTTTTGTTTTAAATGAGCAGATTTTCTGCTGTCTAATGAGATACAAATGTTGTGTCACTCTTTCAACAAAAACATTTGTTTTGGAGAAGTACAAAGGACAAATAACTATGAACAGGTATTAAGAGCCCTGAGTACTTTATCAGCCAGGGTTTGAACTTGAGGATTCATTATTTATGGCAATATTGAGCCTGTCTAAAGCAAGTTTAAACCAGTGACATTTGCAATAAATAAACACAGAATTAAAACCAAAAATTTTCCTTTCAAATGACATCAATAATTTTTTATTCAGTGACGAAAATCTGCAATCGGTAAAGTGGTACTGATCTATGGCAATTCATATCGCAGCTACGGCAACTGCCATCAGCACCACTGCTAAGTTTAAGTCCTGTCGTCAGCTACTGTCATGTTAACACTGGTTACTTTCACAACAAAATATTCTTACGACATAACAGATTAATTACACTGTGTTGAAAGGTGCAAACACGACATATAGATGAATGTCGCGACTAATGAGTGTTATTTGTAACACACCTGTGTTGACTCCAGTAGAAACTTATGCTGAGTCCACGTCGACTGTTGTTCTTCATCTTGAAAGACCAGCTTGAAGTTTCCAGCATCAAACTCAATGGACTCATCCTTCTTGGGCCAAAACTCTTTATAGTCCTGTCACACAATAATATTGTTAAAAGTTAAAGTTTGTTTTGTTTAATGATACCATCGATTTATTAATTATTGGTTATTAGATGTCAAACATTTGATAATTGTGACACGTAGTCATCAGAGGAAACTTGCTACACTTATCAATAGTCAGGGTTCAAAATAGGAAGTCAAGTATGCCCTGCTGTTATTTGTTTTAAATAGTATGGTAAGTCAAAAGAAATACAGTAGAATCTAGTTAGGTTGAAATCGGAAGGGTCGATTACACCACAACACTCGAACCAAAAATGAAGTCCCGAGTTACATTTATATGATGTTGACCGAATGGTTAGGTTGAACTACCCGATAGGTCGAACACTTTCTCGAACACCGATTGGGTTTGAGCCAATGGGATTCAACTGTGTGTCATGTTAACAAAAAAATAAGACAGCATGGGTAGTTGGGGAGGGTTTGGTGTGTGTCAAATTAAGACATCTGAGATGTATTAGTTAGTAACTTTTCTTTTTCTTTATGTACACATGAAAACAAACACTACTAACCCCAATATATTTACATCGATTCCATCATCCAAAATCGAGGAACAATTACAGTTAACATTTTTCCATATAAGCAATCATGGATTTTCAGACTTGATTATCACATTGGTAGAGGCAAACCGATCAATTTTTAAAATTATAATTGATCATTGGAACATCACAAAATAAAACAACTCACATCATTGTTAACGTAGGACAACACAATGATGACGGGACTGTTACGATCCCACACCATTCTCCAGAAGTCTTCCGTGGTCGACTCAAGCGGATGTTGGGTGACTATGAACTCATTCGACTTGTTGAAACCCTGATCACAAAAATACACAGAAAAACGGTTTAAAACATACAAAAGGTAACTATATCAACTACAACTGGAAAATATTAAATGGGATAATTTTACTGTTAAAATGATGAAGAAATTATTTATTAATAAATAATAAGATTTAAAGACAATATTGTTGGTATGAAATAGGAAATATTTAAATGACAGACTTAAGCTTAATACTGTCAGCTAGGGATGATAATATTAGGTCAGAAATATGGAAACCTGTAGATAAGCTGAGGTAAGTACAAACCTGTAGATATGTGGCATTAATGTAATCTGAGCCCTCAATGCCCGGTTTTGCTGGAAGGATAACACGTTTCGACGACACGGGTAGAATCTCTGTGTTTCTGTTCTTCGATTCATTCACAGACTTCTCCGCCTGTGCTAGCTCATCTTCTGACGGAACGTGAGATGTCACCAGCTGTGATGAGTAACAAGCAGAGATGAAAGTGGGTAATGAAAAACAAATCTGAAAATTTTACTAATGGTGGTCAGGTACCAAGATTGGCACTAGGGTTAGAGTTACACAGCGGACTATGTTGGTACTAAACAGAATACAATGACATTATTTAAAACACATCGTGCAGGCATCGAAATAAGTAGAGAACAGTCATTCAGGTTATCAGGAAGATACCACATGTCACAAAATTTTATTAAACTAAAACTACGTAACCTAAAGTTTGGTCAGCTATGTGTTAATTAGATACACACTCAGTATCAGTACAGGGTGAATAGTAACAAACATGAATAATAAAGTATCAATGTGTATAATGTTGGGATTTTATAGTAAGAAATGTATCAGAGGTGTCGTAACCACTATGTTACCAGGTCTGTATTTTGTGGTAACCTGTTCACGGGTTATCAGACATATTGCTTATTTCGATACTAACCAATCAGAGTATTTAACACCCACCGTGTACTGGTTTTTTAGCACTGCCTCAGGCCGTATACCACCAACCACCACTGTCGACAGCTGCTTGCGTCAAAGTCTCTATTTTAATACTGAACTGCATACAATAACCATCATGTACTAACTAATGTAAGTATTTAACACTCACCTTGTACTGCTTTTCTAGCATTGCCTCGGGTCTAGTGCCACCACTGTCAACAGCTGGTTACATCAGTATCTATGTTAGTACTAAACTAAATACAATGAGAGTGTTTAACACTCACCTTGTACTGCTTTTCTAGCATTGCCTCGGGTCTAGTGCCACCACTGTCAACAGCTGGTTACATCAGTATCTATGTTAGTACTAAACTAAATACAATGAGAGTGTTTAACACCCACCTTGTACTGCTTTTCTAGCATTGCCTCAGGTCTAGTGCCACCACTGTCAACAGCTGGTTACATCAGTATCTATGTTAGTACTAAACTAAATACAATGAGAGTGTTTAACACCCACCTTGTACTGCTTTTCTAGCATTGCCTCAGGTCTAGTGCCACCACTGTCAACAGCTGGTTACATCAGTATCTATGTTAGTACTAAACTAAATACAATGAGAGTGTTTAACACCCACCTTGTACTGCTTTTCTAGCATTGCCTCAGGTCTAGTGCCACCACTGTCAACAGCTGGTTACATCAGTATCTATGTTAGTACTAAACTAAATACAATGAGAGTGTTTAACACCCACCTTGTACTGCTTTTCTAGCATTGCCTCAGGTCTAGTGCCACTACTGTCAACAGCTGGTTACATCAGTATCTATGTTAGTACTAAACTAAATACAATGAGAGTGTTTAACACCCACCTTGTACTGCTTTTCTAGCATTGCCTCAGGTCTAGTGCCACCACTGTCAACAGCTGGTTACATCAGTATCTATGTTAGTACTAAACTAAATACAATGAGAGTGTTTAACACCCACCTTGTACTGCTTTTCTAGCATTGCCTCAGGTCTAGTGCCACCACTATCAACAGCTGGTTACATCAGTATCTATGTTAGTACTAAACTAAATACAATGAGAGTGTTTAACACCCACCTTGTACTGCTTTTCTAGCATTGCCTCAGGTCTAGTGCCACCACTATCAACAGCTGGTTACATCAGTATCTATGTTAGTACTAAACTAAATACAATGAGAGTGTTTAACACCCACCTTGTACTGCTTTTCTAGCATTGCCTCAGGTCTAGTGCCACCACTATCAACAGCTGGTTACATCAGTATCTATGTTAGTACTAAACTAAATACAATGAGTGTTTAACACCCACCTTGTACTGCTTTTCTAGCATTGCCTCAGGTCTAGTGCCACCACTATCAACAGCTGGTTACATCAGTATCTATGTTAGTACTAAACTAAATACAATGAGAGTGTTTAACACCCACCTTGTACTGCTTTTCTAGCATTGCCTCAGGTCTAGTGCCACCACTGTCAACAGCTGGTTACATCAGTATCTATGTTAGTACTAAACTAAATACAATGAGAGTGTTTAACACCCACCTTGTACTGCTTTTCTAGCATTGCCTCAGGTCTAGTGCCACCACTGTCAACAGCTGGTTACATCAGTATCTATGTTAGTACTAAACTAAATACAATGAGAGTGTTTAACACTCACCTTGTACTGCTTTTCTAGCATTGCCTCGGGTCTAGTGCCACCACTGTCAACAGCTGGTTACATCAGTATCTATGTTAGTACTAAACTAAATACAATGAGAGTGTTTAACACCCACCTTGTACTGCTTTTCTAGCATTGCCTCAGGTCTAGTGCCACCACTGTCAACAGCTGGTTACATCAGTATCTATGTTAGTACTAAACTAAATACAATGAGAGAGTTTTTAACACCCACCTTGTACTGCTTTTCTATTGTTTAACATGCCTTTAACATTGCCTCAGGTCTAGTGCCACCACTATCAACAGCTGGTTACATCAGTATCTATGTTAGTACTAAACTAAATACAATGAGAGTGTTTAACACCCACCTTGTACTGCTTTTCTAGCATTGCCTCAGGTCTAGTGCCACCACTGTCAACAGCTGGTTACATCAGTATCTATGTTAGTACTAAACTAAATACAATGAGAGTGTTTAACACCCACCTTGTACTGCTTTTCTAGCATTGCCTCAGGTCTAGTGCCACCACTGTCAACAGCTGGTTACATCAGTATCTATGTTAGTACTAAACTAAATACAATGAGAGTGTTTAACACCCACCTTGTACTGCTTTTCTAGCATTGCCTCAGGTCTAGTGCCACCACTGTCAACAGCTGGTTACATCAGTATCTATGTTAGTACTAAACTAAATACAATGAGAGTGTTTAACACCCACCTTGTACTGCTTTTCTAGCATTGCCTCAGGTCTAGTGCCACCACTGTCAACAGCTGGTTACATCAGTATCTATGTTAGTACTAAACTAAATACAATGAGAGTGTTTAACACCCACCTTGTACTGCTTTTCTAGCATTGCCTCAGGTCTAGTGCCACCACTGTCAACAGCTGGTTACATCAGTATCTATGTTAGTACTAAACTAAATACAATGAGAGTGTTTAACACCCACCTTGTACTGCTTTTCTAGCATTGCCTCAGGTCTAGTGCCACCACTATCGACCGCTGCTTGCGTCAGAGTCTCTATGTAGTCTGTGAGTTTGTCGCAGGTCACCTCCGTCTCCCCTCCACCGAGAATGTACTCTACCAGCACATCATGGATGAACATGTATTGGTCCTGAAAAACAGGAACACTTGGTAACACAGGGCACAACGGAAGGAAGGAATGTTTTATTTAACGAAGTACTCAACATATGACATATGAGTAGGGACCATTCAGATAATGAGAAGGGAAACCAACTGCCGCCATGCAGTGGACTACTCTCTCCAATTAGCAGTAAGCAAGGGACCTTTTACATGCAGTATTATTTTATGGTACCTGGTCGCCAATGGCGAGTGAAAATAATGCAGGGCAAGTCGAAACCTTATCATGAGTCGCCAATCTGGCAACTGGAATTTTGCACATTTGTTATAGTGAGCTCAATGAGCAATAAATGAAAGTCACTGTCAAGGTTGGCTAATTAATGCTATCTGTAACTGGTTATGCTTTAGTTTGCAAAGAAAACCGTATAAACCGTCACCAGGGCAAAATGGTTTGAGGTCATAACACACTTTTGTTTAGTTGACGCCACTACGTCAGTACATAGTCTTGCTTTCAGGTTGTTTATGATACAAAACATTTACCAAGTTGCATTCTGAGTGCTAGTAATTCTGAATATTCATGTCACATTCACATTTTTTAAATTTTCACCAATACATTACAGTGATTTTAACAGACTTTACAATTTTATTAAATGAAAATAAAGTTAATGGCTAACAGAAAGAAAAATAAATTAAAAATTAGAGAAATTTTTAAAAAGTATAATTTTGGGCTGTGTGTATGTGTGTGTGTGTGTTTAATGTTCTAAAACCATTTTTCTTTTCTGGGTTTTTTTTTGGGGGGGGGGGGTAAAAAAGAGAAGAAAATTTGCTTGGAGTGGGATTGGGGGGGGGGGGGGGATTCTGATATCAAAAGCTGCAAATCTGTTACTAGACAAATACTCACCTCTGTTTGGACGAGGAAGTTTCGTTGCTTGCGAATGTGAAGAAGAAAGCCAGGAATGTTGATTGTTCCCAAGTCTTTGATCTTTTCTATCATACTGTCTATCAGTATGTACGTGCCAGTTCGGCCAACCCCAGCACTGGAAACAAAAACAAAATCAAATAAAATACAAAATACTGTTAATTACATGACTGTACATTTACAAATGAAATCTGATGTGGGAACAAATATATCAATTTAAGTGTGGATCGTCTTCTAAGTGTAAAAATGTAATTTAGAAAACAATTGGCCTCAAAAATAAATAACTTCTTGTAAATTTCATAGTGTGAGAAAAAAAGGCGTTCCCTGTGGGAAGGACTATAGATACACATCACACGTATGAGGTGCATTACACAGGAGTTCACATAGAGAAATCTCAAACTCTTGGTTTTTAAAATACACACAATACCTGCAATGGACAACAATGGGTCCACTTCCTTCAGGACTGTCTGCAGCTGATTTACGTACAAACGTTAGACAGGGGAGAGTGTAGTCCGGCACCCCATGATCCGGCCACTCCGTGTAGTGATACTGAAACACCAGTCGCTCACCCACACCCTTCACAGAATGTTTCTGAAACACATTGCAGTAAAACAGTCACTTGATGGATACTATACTGAAACACCAGTCGCTCACCCACACCCTTCACAGAATGTTTCTGAAACACATAAATTTATTGCAGTAAAACAGTCACGTGATGGAGTAATCTAGAACGTCATGATTAAATGAGATGACAACTTTCACTGAAAACTTCTGACAAAATATGAAATAAGGATGTATCATAACCAAGCATTTTCTCAAACCTGAAACAAAATTTATATCAAATAAAAATACATAACTGTCTACTATTTTAAACTGATTAAAAAAAAAAAAATCCTTAAAAACAATTTCTGTCTCTGTCTGTCTGGCCTTTATATTCAGTATTATTATTATTATTATTATTATAGCTGTTATCACTGTTGCTGTTGTTATTGATGTTAAATAATTCTTAGTTTTGTTTGCTGACATCAGATTGTTTGGTATACATAATAAATTGAAACTGAATTGAATTATGAAGTATCATCCCAACTAACTAGTTCAACTGATTTATTTATTTCATATGGGTCAAGTTATTTTGAATTCAACTCAATCTGGTTTTTTAATTCAACTATTCGTAAGTTGGATAACTTATGCCCATTTCTTATAATATATATGTATATGCTTTCAATCAAACTCATTATCAAGTTCAACCTGGGTATTATTGAATTCAAGTGAATCTCATTGAGTTCAATCAGGTCTTGTTAATGAGTTCAAATAGGACTAGTTCTTAGTATAGAATTTAAACATGTCTGGCTTTAAACCTGCACACAAAATGGACATGTACATTTTTTGTATATCTGCATTGAAATGTCAAGGTTAAACACTATCTGCTTGACAACATCAGATAAAAATTATTACTCTGACTACCATAACTATTACAGCAACTCCATCTAGTTTCATATCAGAGCATGCAGTATTATCACAAACTGTGAAAACACATCAATTCAACAATAAATATCACTGAATGCTAAACTTAAGTGAAATTTATCACCCACATAGTTTAAAAATAAACAGTTTCATAATTATATTATTTTACACTATTTTTATGGCATAGTTGATAGCAATATTGTTATGGCACACTTGTGACATCACTACTATATATAAACTGCAAACCTGTGGCAGTTGCAGTTTGTAAAATGACATCATTAATGTAGTTATGACATTGCAGCTTACATTTAGTAACGAGTACATAAATTTGTTATTGAATAAATTAATTAATTAATGGTAGCTGGAAATTGGAATTATAGTTTTATTGTTATAAATAATAAGAAAAATAATCTTACTTTGTGTTTAAAGCTATGGTGGTACTTGACCTTGTCCGATGTTATGAACATCAATACAGTCATACTTAATATTGGTCATAATTAGTTTCCCAAATTACCAAAATTATTCCATAATTTTTGTATAGCACTTTTACTTATGGAATAATATCTCTATCTCTCTCTCTCTCTCTCTCTCTCTCTCTCTCTCTCTCTCTCTCTCTCTCTCTCTCTCTCTCTCTCTCTCTCTCTCTCTCTCTCTCTCTCTCTATATATATATATATATATATATTGTACAGTGGGCATAATGTAATATTACACATTTTTTATTAGTGATATGGTGTAATGATTAAAGGTAATTAATTGGTCCACTTAACACAGTAGTGTACTTCTGCATTAATTAGAGTTTCTTGCTTGAAATGCAATGGGGCAATGTGAAATGTATTTTCTTGTATGTAACCACCTATAAATAAAGTCTGGCTGTTCCTAACCACAAATTTTCAAATCCTATCCAAAAACAAAGAATGCCTAAATAATAAAAAATATGTTCATAATAAAATGAAGAGTTAGGAAAGACTAAACATTCTGTTAAATTACAAAAACTCAGCATTATCAACATTTTCGTGTGTGCCAAATAGTCACATTTAAAAACAGTCATAAGCTTCCAGAAATATTAAGAAAACTAAGCACATATAAACAGCACAAAAATTAAAGTATTATGACGGTGATGGAATCAACTACTTGGTAAATAAACCAAATATTTAACGTCACAAAGATATTCAAAGATATTAAAATGAGCTATACCAGATAAAAAGAACCGGTGAGAAGAGAAATAGAGAATAACTAGTTAATGACGTCAGATATCTGCTTTATCCTGTGAAGGTAAGAATGGGAAATTCCGCATTCGGCCTAAACAGGATAAATCAGATATCTAACGTTATTAACTAGTTATTATCTTTATCTTGCAGACCATAAAAATTAAGGGAAAAAACTATTATTTCTGTTATTTTAGCCACATTGTACGATGACCTAGAGGTGATGTCAAAAGTCATAACCTGCTAGTAGCAGGATATGACCTTGCTTTATCCGTCATCATATTCTGTCAACAGAAACAGTGATTGCAGGTTAAATAATAGCAAAATAGCTAAATACAACTTGCAATTTGCCTGTCTGTCTGTCTTTCTGACTGCATGCAAGAATGAACATTCAGTAGGTCAAGAAAGTTGGTTTATAAACATTAAACAAGCAGGATATTACAGAAATTACCTGTAGCAAACAGTCCGACATATATACACAGCCAAAAGTCCACACAGACAGGTATCACTGACAGTCTCTTCAGTAGACAAATTAGTGGTATACACATTGGCTAAAACCAATGTTGCATTTGGTTAATAATAATTACTGTTTACGAAAATGTTCCACGGAGTGATCTTGGTGTTAAGATCACCTTAGTGCATAAAATAGTAATATACTTGAGGTAATCTGACCACTAAAATCATTTCATGTGATAGGACCCTGACATCTGGATACAGGCAAATCTCTTCCAGTGTGACGCCTCTTTATTTTTCTGTTGTCTATTTTGGTTCAAGGAACTCATATTTTAGTTTGGTCAATTTTCATCACAAAAAGTCATTTTCTCATCACTTCAATTACTGAGTGACGTTCAAATACAGGTTAAAGGGACATACCCTAGTTTCAAGCCGTGAAAATTAACACTAAGTTTAGTTAATCTACAAACCTGTAACACATTTGGATAAAGTTACAATTGGGAGAAACATGTGTCTCTGACTTTGAAATGGTGAAATACCCTCTAAAAATAGACTAAACTCAACTCTATAACTGTTACTTCTCAGACCCACGTGCATTTTTAAAAATATGAGAAATGCATTTTGTGATATTAAAAACACCATGATGACTAAAAACATTTCGAATGTACAGAAATTAATCATCTAAACCATAAAATCTTAGTAAAGTATGATTTCAGTTATCAAAAATGGCTATAATAGTAAAAAATATGCCTTAGTGTTTAAAAACTAGGGTATGTCCCATTAAATAATTCTGAGTACCGTATATTGCTCTGTATTAGCCGACTTTTGAAGTCGAGAAACACTTTCCAAAAGAAGAGTCGGCTTATACACAGAGGCAACAAATTGGAGCATAAAATTCCGATCAAAAATACTCCCGATCGCTACTTATAAATTTTGATCAGACCCATAGCCTTTCACAGATTATGTAACAATAATTTGTGCACAGTATAAATAAAACACCCCATCAGTTTTTTGTTCTTGATGAATAATAATAAAAAAATACTTGTTTTATTGTCATTTCAATGGTAAAAACATATTCTTTCCAACTGTCCGCCATTTTGTTTGACCTGTGCTGGGACCAGTCAAGTATTATATTTCTAATATTATTGTTTTGTTGGGAGGGTGCATTAAACTGTAAAGTAATGCCATAAATAAATTAAGCTCATTATTAACATTACTGACATGAATTTGAGGATGATAATTACTCCCACAATTGTCACATGACCATACCATATACAGTGAACAGCTGCAGTTAAGGACCGCATGATCTTTTGTTTCTATGTGTGTGGGGGAAGGGGGGGGGGGGGATTAAACATGTCTCAATAATTTTACTTTTTGCTGTCCAGTGAATAAATTAATTACTTGTGTACAGTGATATGTTGTTACAGCTTGAATTATTTATTTTTCTGTTATGCTTTATCAGTTTTAAATTATTTTTCACGGCATGGTAGTTGTTAGCATTGCTGCATTGATTGCGATCGCGATTACCGTTTTTGTAATAATTAAAGGGAAAACAAATATAATGAACAAGAAAAGCACAAGTCTATTTTTTGACAGTATTATTGAAATCGATATAACATACAACTGGACAAAAAATGACTTCGGCTTATACACAAGGCCGATGATTTTGTACTAGATATTTAGGGTCAAACTAAGAGGTCGGCTTATCCAAGGAGTCGGCTAATACACGGCAATATACGGTAGCTAACCAATAATTTTTCTAAATTTTGAGCATGTACCATAAAAGTTAAGAAAAAAACATTGTCATGAGTTAATTTGTTATATCTACATACTACTTATATTTTAAGAATTAGTTAATATGTACAAAGAGTTAGTACAACAGTTGTAGATATTACTCAAGAATTAGTTAATGAGATGCAAGTATGAAAATGAAAAGAAACTTAATCAAGTATTTCAAGATACATACTACTTAATAAATACTAGCAACTATATTTATTTAATAATCTTGAATAATGTGACAAACACATGTAGTTTATAATTATGATGCAAAAAACCTCAGGGGTGAGCTTGACTGGTAAATGAATTATTTTTTTTTTTAAATCAGCTGCATTTTTTTCAAATATAAAAAAGGTGTACAGAATCAACAAGGGACAAAGGAGGCGATAAAAACTTTCCCACCCACTTCTCAATAAAGGGAGGGGGGGGGGGGGGCGGTGGACGTAGCTCAGTGGTACAGCACTCACCTGATGCACCACAATCAATCTAGGATTAATTACCATCGATGGGCCCATTGGGCTATTTCTCATTCCAACCAATGCTGCACAACAAAGACTGTAGTATGTACTATCCTGTCTGTGGAATGGTGCATATACAAGATCCCTTGCTGTTAATCGAAAAGAGTAGCCCATAAAGTGGTAACAGCAAGTTTCCTCTCTCAATATCTGTGTGGTCGATAACCATATGTCCGACGCCATATAACCATGAATAAAATGTGTTCAGTGTGTCATTAAATAAAACATTTTCATTCTCAATAAGGGGGTATCTCATAAAAGTTAAAAGGCAGTAGTATGTTCTGTAAGATGGCGCATATTTAAAAGATCCCTCTCTAAGACTATATGTCAAAATTACCAAATGTTTGACATTCAAAAGCCGATGATTAATAATTCAATATGCTTTAGTGTTGTCATTAAAGAAAACAAATTAACTTTTTTCTCACAAAAGTTAAATGTTCTTTCCAGGTATTTCAAAGATAACGATTATTAAAAGAACAAGCACATTTAATTATTCATTGACAGGTTTAATTTTAAATCTTTGGAATGATAATTATTGCTTTCTCTTTCCTGGCAGATACTGCAGACTTTTAATACTATCTACAGTTGCCAGTATATGTCAGTTTGTTTATAAAACAAAATCTCCAGAATTCAAAATACATGTAACATAAATTGTGCAGAATTAAATGTCTGCCTATCATAAACTGATTTGGTGAATACAGAAATAGTTTGTGATTAACATTCAGGAGTAATCTTTAAAAAAAAAAAAAATTAACACATATTTTAAAACCATGCATTGAGATGCACATTCATAAATGCAACTATTAAGTAAATAAGTTTCATTGGGCTAGGACTAATAGGTTGTTTGAAATAGATCTGAACACAAGGTGATATTTATATCATGTCCTTTGACTTTGTCAAGGCAAGATAAAACAATTATTTGTACATATATATTTTATAACTTTTAAGTCTCAATCCAGTGGTTTACAATCGTTATTTTATAAAATGCTACTTTGAGCAAGGTAAACTATATATCAGAAATTAAGTTTTAGAAAGCCAAGTGTTATGCTTATATTAAGATAGGGATAAGATAAAGTTTTACAAACATAATATAAGGATGATGACGACAATAATTGTTCTACGAATATAGTAAAGACAGAAAGAGTTGCAAGGTTCAGTGAAGTTTAATGATGTTTAGATGTTAACAAGCACAGACTGTATATAAGATTTTGAAGTCAGTTGATAAAAATATACCTGAGATCTATGAAGATGTTTCCCATCATGTTCATGAAGATGAAACTAAGTAACAGAAACAAATCCAAAATAATTTTTTACACCTGGTTTCAATAGAGATGTTTCACCGCTTTTTCTATCTCAAATTCTGATCTCACAAGAAGTGTTTCATAGCTTATTGCTACCTTAAATTCATTTGATCTCAAGAGATGTTTCACAGCTTATTGCTACCTTAAATTCTTCTGATTTCACAAAATGTTTCAAAGCTTTTGCTATCGTAATTCCAATTTAACAAGAGGTGTTCACAGCTTATTGCTACCTCAAATTCATTTGATCTCATGAGATGTTTCAACACTTATAGCTACCTCAAATTCATTTAATCTTTACGAGATGTTTCACATCTTTTGCTACCTTAAATTCATCTCATCTCATGACATGTTGCACAGCTTATTGCTACCTAACATTCGTTTGACCTTACTACAGATATTTTTATAACTTGTTGCTATCTCAAACTGGGCTGATAAAACAAAGTTCTAATAGCACCTGAATGTTTAAGACATGCATATTTTAAAACTGCACAAGTAAATAATATGTGGTGACACACATCAACTCAAGACTTCCGAAAAATGACAATAAAAATTCACTGTGCATTAAAAAAGCTAAAAGAACATGATTTGATCACAAAACATAATAAACACCACATTAAAACATTTCAGCATCAGCAACTAATAAGACTGGATACTGAAAGTCTTACAACGTAAGCGCAAATGAAGAAAACCTGTCGGTCAAGGCGACATCATGCATACCTTTTTTACCTTCATGTTGCGTACTGAGAAGATGCGCACCGTGTAGTGTGCGCGCTGCACCGTGTTCAGTAGTTTTACAGACATACTTCCGTATATCTCCAAACCATCCGTTGGCCAGTACTGGTCACACTTACGCTGCAAAATACAACAAACACCACTTTAGACGTCACCTAAGTCGAGGAGATAAATATTGTGCCCAAAACTAACTAAGCCCAAATTAAATACAAACATGCTGACCTTAAAATATTTCACCTCATAAGTAATAAAAAGTGAAGCTGTGAGATCTAAAACGCCATTATATTTTATTTTTATTATTATTTATTTCCCAAAATCATGTAATGAAATATTTTGTTTTTAAGCCATACATTTTTTTTTTTTTTTTTTACATTTTACTGGCTAATTCTTACACAACACAATGTCTGGAATCAGAATAAAAAGCAATTTAAAATACCAGAAAATTGCAATGCTGAAATAATTTATATTCCCTATAACACGTTACTTATTTTACATAATATATATATACATATATATATACACACAGTGTTCTCGCTGCTCCATTTAAGCGGGGCGGCCCGCCCTGCTATTGAATTTTTCCGCCCTCCTTTCACGTTCTCCGCCCTCCTGTATTTTTCTGCGCCCATTTTTATTTTACAGCACCTATCTCCGCTATTTCCAAATGCACAATTTTTCCACACATAAAAAACCCACAACGATTAGTCTGCACACTGGACATCAAAGGAAACAGGCCGCGTTGTGTACGAAAAAGCAACTGACGAAACATTTATGCCAGTTACCGTAACGTAATTTAACAGTATTTTTAACAGCCTCTGTTTTATCCCATACATTCATTTGTATGTTTAATACAAACAATAAAAGTTATATTTTATTTGAGCAATGAAAACATTAAATGTTTTATGGATTTGGCAATCTCCGACTGAAAAAAACAAACCCATATTTGGTGCCAAATTTGTCACATGATCAGAACGGTCACTCTATCTTTTGTTTCCACTAACTGTCGTCTGATATTTTGTCCTCAGTTACAGATATAATTGATTGTAACTGACAATTTTTACTTTCTGTCATTTCTGTCATTTCTGTCAATCTGTTTATTCAGTAGTTCTTATAACATATTGTAAACTTTTCATGTTGAGGGGATATCACCGCTTATAAAATAAGTGGTAGTGTTTAGCATTAAAATCATTCATCTTGGGTGCCAAATAATATATACACCACCACTACAAAAACGAAACTACATTTTATCAGTTGGCTATAATATTTTATCACAGTGATCGATTCATTCAATGAAGATGAGAATAACAAAACAAAAATTCGACATTAGGGGATCACACAAACGTCTTTTTTGTTTTTCGTATATCTTGAAATCTTTATTAAAATAATAATATTAAAACTTTGATTGGTTCAGCAAAACTGGAATGGCCAGTCAGACCGATAACATCTTCGGTTCAATTAAAAGACGAGTCTGCTTGTATTTCGTATAAACTTTTTGTAATCAAAATAAGGAGTATGTCTTTCCACAAAGTCTATCAACACACAACAACATGGTAACCACCAAGCTCTCCACCCCCACCCTTAAAAAAAAAAAAATTATTTTTTTTTTTTTTTTTTTTTTTTTTTAAGGGGGTGGTGCTGCGCGGCCGTTATATATATAGATATAGATATAGATATAGATATAGATATAGATATATAGATATATATAGATATAGATATAGATATAGATTATATATATATATATATATATATTATAGATATATATATAGATATATATATAGATATATATATATATATATATATAGACATAGACATAGACATAGACATAGACATAGACATACACATACACATACATATATATAACACTGCATTAGTGGCAATAAAAAAGAGCACCTTTTTCAAATTTTGTTTTATTCTACATAGAGAAAATTAATGTTTGCAAGATAGAACATAGAATAAAAAATATCTAGCCTTTTACCTACCAGAATATTGACCACAACCACCCTTTGTACTGGCAAATTATGATTGCCCATTCGAATTCAAAATGGCTACTAGCAGTTTATTACTTATCACATGACATAAGTTTGTTTCAATTTGTTTGGTAAATTTTCTATTGTTTTTTATATTGTTAATTTCAAAAAAATATGTCGATAAAGTTGTGTCATGGTAAGCATAAAACATACGTATTCTTTATGAATTAATTTTAAATTATTTTTTGATGCGACATATTTAACATCAAACAAAGAATGCCTTCATGAATTTTGTTTGACATCATACTATAAAAGTGTGCTTGTTTTTATTAATTAAAATTTTGTTTGAAATATTTGGAATACATATTTTTTTCCACTCCTTTTGAAGAACTGAAGAATAAAAAAAAAATACCAAGTTAATATCATAGAATGTCAAATTTATCCTGTTCAAAATGAATGGGGAATTCCACTAGACAGGTCTTTCAGCTACATAAAAATATATTGAGTCATACTGAGTAATATCACCTCAGGACACAGTAAATACTCCTCTATTCCACATCTTAGATGTTTTAAAAATTATTTACAATCATACTATCTCAATGAAAAAAACAACTCTGACATATATTAATTTCACAGTAACTGTTGTCTATCAAGATTGCGAAGGATTGTACTTTTTTCTTTTAAATTTGTTTTAAAAAAATGCCACAAACATTTAACACAGACAAAGACATTTTTTCTTTTGTTGGACATTACAAAGATGGATGATAATGAGATGAATGTTGAACATTCATTATTTCCACTGACTGTACTTGAACTTACCCGGCCTCTCTCCATGAGGTTGGTGATCATTCAGTATATCCACTGACTACATGAACTTACCCGGCCTCTCTCCATGAGGTTGGTGATCATTCAGTATATCCACTGACTACATGAACTTACCCGGCCTCTCTCCATGAGGTTGGTGATCATTCAGTATATCCACCGACTACATGAACTTACCCGGCCTCTCTCCATGAGGTTGGTGATCATTACTATGACAGTGCTGTTCTGCTCCCAGATCATTCTCCAGAAGTCAGCAAACGACTGCGGGAGTGGTCCCTGTGTGGCTATATATGCTTTGTGCTTCAAGTAACCCTGCAGTGTGACAGAAAAAAGGAATGTTAACTCAGCACAGCAATCAGTCAGTAGCTGCAAGGTATTTAGGGATGAACAAATATAAAATTTGTTTTGTTTAACCAAACATCAAGAGCAAATTGATTAATTAATCATCGGCTATTGGATGTTAACATATAGTAATTCTGAAATATAGTCTTAGAGAAACCCTGTTAACATTTTGCCATTAGCAGCAAGGGATTTGTTATATGCATTTGCACACACAGGACAGCACATAGCCTTTGATATACCAGTCATGGGGCATTGTTTGGGAAAGGAAAAATTAATGACAGATTGTGTCTACTGAGAGGGTTTGATCCTGCAACCAAACACCTTAAATGGAGCTCTACTGACTAAGCAAAATCCCACTCGAAAGAGATGAAATAAATGAAATAGGATAAAAAAACCTGCAGTACAGAGTTACATGAATTTTTTTCTCAAAGAACAAATAAAGGCATGAATAGCTTTCGTGCAGCATTAAAATCCAGAACAATTTGGAGGATTTTCATCTGTGTTATTTAATACATGATAAGTGTAACACTTGGTCTCAAGAATGAAAGAGGAAACCCAATGCCACTGTAAAGCTTTTTAATATGCACTTTTCCAGACAGGACATCCTTTGATATATTAATCATTGGAGTCCCAGTTCACTACGATAGATTAATCCTCTGATCTTCTGCATCCCAGAAGGAGGTTTAAAAACAAAAAAAATGTAATGTTTTATTTAACAATGCACTCAACACATTTACAGTTGTATGGCGTTAGACCACACAAATATTGAAAGAGGAAACCCACTGTCACCACTTCATGGGCTACTCTTTTCGATTAGCAGCAAGGGATCTTTTATATGCACCACCCCACAGACAGGATAGTACATACCACAGCCTTTGATATACCAGTTGTGGTGAACTGGCTGGAACGAGAAATAGCCCAATGGGCCTACCGACGGGGATCGATCTCACACCAACTGCACATCGAGCGAGCGCCTTACCACTGGGCTGCATCCCAACTCAGTGGAGATTTAATCACTGAGTTACACATCTCTACACAATATTCCAAACACACTTACATCTATATAATTAGCGTTAATATAGTCTGACTGTCGAAGCCTGCCCAGCTCGGTTTTCAAAATCACTCTTGAATGGTCAACTGCAAAAGAAAATGAAAATAACGAAAAGTAGCAAAAGCACTACTGTGACAATGTCAACCTAACTTACATGGCAGGAATGTTTGTTTTGTGACACAGCAACGGAGCAAGACAGCACATCCTATACTCTTTGATATACTAGCAGTTGATCACCGACTACAAAGGGATATACCTAATAGATTCATTGAAGGCGATCTATAAGAACACCTGTCATACCTCAAAGGAGCATTCTACCACTGAGCTAGGAGAGGGCCTCATAAGTTGGATAACTTGTGCCCAATCCTTTGTATATATATATTATATGCAATAAAATATGTTTCAATCTATCAGGTAGTACTAAACCAAATAACTTCCGGCTGGGTCAAAGTTCGAGGTGCACCGAAATTTTGATAGAGAAGTGAACACCACAAGTCCTGTGATTGGTTATAAATGTGAGTGTGTTGGTTGTAAAAAATAATAGTTTCATCTGGGTAAAAAAAATGTGCAATTTGATTTCATCTAGTACCAATGTGTCAAGTAGCCTTGTGCTTGAAACATGTATGGGGTACCTGTAAAAAAAAGTACTCGAATTTTGTGCGAAACTAGGGTAGTCATAGACGCTACCCGTTATCTCAGAAACGAGCAGCTTGACCCCCATTTTTTTCTGATTCACTTTAAGTGTAAAGGGTGGTAGTATTTATATCCGTGGCGTTTATGTCGGTTGATACGTTGCAGGTAGGAGTTTTAGCCACATATGTTACTATTGTCGTCTATGGGATTTGATTTGGTAGTATACACCCTATAGCACATATTCAGTGCATAATAAAAAATATTATGATTTTGTCATTTTATTTAATTAAACTATACTGGTTGATTAATTAGCCATCACTCGATCATGCAAGTTCACAATGACCTTGACCTTGACAATAATCTCTGTACATGGCTCAGAATGGAGTTTGAATCAAAGTTATCACTGAAGAAAAGTTGGTTTTGGCCTATAATTCGTACTGTAAAGATTTCAATAATTTCTTTTTACATGATATTTGACTTGCCATATACAACTGCTCTTAAATATGGTATTATATATAGGCAACCTGAACTAAGATTTTAATAGCAATTTATTTTTATATTAAAAATAGCATGTGCCAATAGTGGGTTAATGTCTTTAGTTTCCATTAACATTGTTAATGTTTTATGTATGAAATTCTGAAAACTCAAATTTGTAAAGAAGTTGATTTTTATTGTCATTTTGACATATTTATAGGGTGCTAAGTTATATTTTAGACAAATTTGTAGTTTTATGCAAAATTTAAAGTAAATTTGAAGAAAAGCTTGACCAAAAACATAATTAAATTTGTTGTCACTATTGTGCCTTCTGTTCTTACTTGTACATAACAATAAGGTTGTTAAACATATACTTAGATCTCCAGATCATTTTTTTTTCTTAATAATCACTTAGTTAGCTCTCATGAAAAGCATTTTGAGTTTATACTAGATTCAGAACCAATTTTTTTCAGATTTGATTATCTGCCTTGGATTAAGTTGATAATTTATTTTATTGTTAAAGCTGTATTACCTAATGTTACTAGCTAAATAAAATGCTGGATTACAGATTGTAGGAATACATCTAATGTACATACTGTATTCATCAAGATAAGAAAATAATGCAAGCAAATAGATGTTCGGGTAATTTTGTCATTTAAAAATAGTTTTTTTCAGTAATTAATCAAAAATAAATGTGTTAAAGCTGCAAGATTATTCCAGATATCACAACTATTAAAACCTCCAACTACAGTAGGCTATAAATAAAATATAGTCAGGAATATTGGTGGCTGCCAATAGTTTTGATGGTTCATTATGAAAATCAGCATGGCCGATGCATTTGAAATTCCCACACCTGGTAACTTGAAGACACCCACACCCAGCATACAGGATTTCCACCCAACACTAATGTACAGGACATTAAGTCATTACTTCATACAGGTACAGTCATGTTTGTGTTTCCTTCTTCAGACAGTGTAGTTTTTTAATACTGATATTTCTTTGATGTGCCTGTTACGGTCTTCAAAATGTAGGGGCCAATCAAGTGCATGTGTTTTAATGGAATGCTTTAAAGGGGTAGAGGTACTCTGACTATCTTTGTTGTCTCTACATATATACCTGAGTACACACACCCAACTGAAAGTAAATATCTTCAGGAGTTTTATTTTAAAACATTTTGTTGTTTAATATGACATATTGCATTTGTACAAAATTGTGTGCAATATATAAGCCTTATGAGGTGTACATTATATTAGGTTGCACTGTAGAAACAACAGTTTCAGTGAGGTTGTCAGTTTATGTCAGAATACACCAGACCCTGGTTGTCATAAAGACACATAGCTGGACACTTTTTGAAAAATGTATGTTATCAGTATAGGTAGTACTAAACCAAATAACTTCCGGCTGGGTCAAAGTTCGAGGTGCACCGAACTTTTGATAGAGAAGTGAACACCACAAGTCCTGTGATTGGTTATAAATGTGAGTGTGTTGGTTGTAAAAAATAATAGTTTCATCTGGGTAAAAAAAATGTGCAATTTTATTTCATCTAGTACCAATGTGTCAAGTAGCCTTGTGCTTGATACATGTACGGGGTACCTGTAAAAAAAAGTACTCGAATTTTGTGCGAAACTAGGGTAGTCATAGACGTTACCCGTTATCTCAGAAACGAGCAGCTTGACCCCCATTTTTTTCTGATTCACTTTAAGTGTAAGGGGTGGTAGTATTTATATCCGTGGCGTTTATGTCGGTTGATACGTTGCAGGTAGGAGTTTTAGCCACATATGTTACTATTGTCGTCTATGGGATTTGATTTGGTAGTATACACCCATCACTGAGCTAAATCCCCAACATCTAATATTAAATCAGTTTACATATAAAATACCATGTGTTTGTTGTTTATGACAATAGATTATGCATGAATGTGATAAAAGGTTTGTTTACCATACTTTATACTTACAAGCTGCTATATTGATGTATCGGTTTCTGTTCCGGTTTTCTGGTAGACTAGAGCTTTCACAACCCATTGTCAGGCAGGTGTGTGTATTGACATCCTGAAGTAGAAACAAACAAACACTTTAAAACAACACAAAGTACAGTCCCCTAATATTTAAAACAAATAACAGTCTCGTAACATTTATAAGCAAATTGAATGTTTTAGTAGTGCATTTCCTTATTATCTATACTTCCATTCTCATCTTCTCACTTTGAATAATATGTATGTAATAAATAACAAATACAATATGCATTAATTTTTCAAAATATTATAAGGAAAGGAGTTTTAACATCCCCCCCCCCCCCCCCCAGCACATTGTTAATGAGCAGTAATGAGACATGATTACTACACTGAGAGAAACAAATAACAGAACACTTGGTATTGTAGTCATTCAATTCAACACTTAGGTTGTACGGAAATGGATAATCTAAACAATAAAATATAACTAATGTTTGATTTTATTGATCAGAAACGGCTCTAATAGTAAAAAATATGACTCAGTGTTTAAAAACTTGGGTCTGTCACTTTAAGAGAAATAAAGGCTGCATCACACTTGATGTGGTAATTTATGATGTTTACATCTGGTATTGAACCAAAGGACACATACCTCAAACTCTGTGGCGAAACCGATGTCACCATCAGCATGAAGACCATTGACATGGTTGATAAAATTGTTGACGGGAATTTCTGGATATTCCTTTTCATCTGTTGAAGACAATGGTATAATTAATTACAGCCCGTACATACATCACACTTAACAAACAGTGTGTATGCTCTAAAAAAAAAGAAATCTAGGCAGAGCAGGGGTGGGGAAAAATAAAATTGTCAATCGGTCCCACTTGATGTCGTCAATACTGAGGGGGGGGGGGGGGGGGGAGAGAGGGAGGGAAAAAAGAAAGGAATAAAAATAATAACATTTAAAAGACGATATTTACTAAATAGTTTTTTAAAACATCAGTGACATTTGTATAGTTTTATCTTGAATCATAAATGCAAAATGATAAACAAGAAAACATGAAACTTTTTTTTATGACATCAGTGAAAAACCCCACAAATTGTATATATTTTACATAATGGAATAAATAATATAAAAAAAGAATAAAAGTTATGAATTTTAATTCCCATATATGTATAAAAAGTACGAGTATTCAGTACTGTCCTGAAAATTAATAAAAGATGGCACTGTTAAAGCGTTTGACAGCCTGAGCTAGCACATGTTTAGACAAAGAGAGTAATAATGTCATCACTGATTCGATGAAATTTGACCTCTTCTGCCTCTAGAGATAACAGTACATGTAGCTGTTCTGCTTACTTAGGTGGAAACCTTTTGTTAATTTTAAAATTCTTTATAATTATTGGATACACTACATTGAACAGTCAACAATAAATACATTTATAGATTATTTCAGTATATTTTATGCTATTTTAAGCAGTTTGTATTGCACAAAAGCCTCTTGCTTCAGACTAGGACACTCGATCCGACAGAGCTCCATACACAGGTGTTGACAGGTGTTTTAATTGGAGTGTAATACCTTGATGGCTCTCTAAACCAAGAAAAGTGCTATCGGTAACGTCTGTTTAATCTCTTGACCGGCTTAGGTCCGACTTCAGTGACTGGCGATATACTTAGGCAGACTTTAAAATCACAAACGTCTGAAACACCAGCCATATTTACCACTATTTATATATTATTTTAAATTATGCACGAGATACCGATGTCTGGGCAGGCCGGTCCACTTGATGGATAGGAATTTGTTCCAATAATAGAAATGGACAGGTGCTTTGGACCGACAAGAATGACAAAAGTGGGACCGGCAAACGCATGTTTTTAAAAAATAATTTTGGTTTCAGAGATCGAGAATCGGTCCCAGACCGGGAAAAAAAGGCTTTTCCCCACCCCTGAGGCAGAGTACATGTAGCATAAAATGGCAAACATTTTAGAAAATGTGACAGCCCTTGAAATTGAGAACATTTTGCGATGGTAAATTAATAAAGATAATAACAAAATACATGCCAGATAATGATAAAAATGCCTTTGCAGATCAATTGTAGCAACTACGTTTTTCAGTAGCACTGCTGATTGCTGTCGCAAATTTTGAGAACAGATTTATCAAGCTAAAAATCTCAAAATTATTTTGCAGTAGAATTTTGAAGATTAAATAAGACATACACAATCAGAAATATGTTTTTGTATACCACTATTACCAGTGATTATAATTATTGGCCCAAGAAAAAAACTATAAATGCACCAAGAGTGATCAATTTGATAACAGGGTTTCTACCAGAGGGGAAAAAGGGTATGGCACTACACCCAAAATATTTTGCAGATTTTTTATATATTTTTTTAATTTAACAAAATTAATTACTCTTATTACTGTATGATTTTCTTAAACTAACCCTAAACCTAACCCATTTTCTTTCTTAGGGAGGCCCCCTATACCCCCATCGACTGATTTTGCATTCAGCACACACACTGTAAATATTCAAGTTCACAGCGCCATACCCAAAAATTTATCTCTGGCAGTAACACTGGATAACCCAGTGCATCTCATATGATTGACCTAGTAGTGAGCTACACCCAGAGTATTAAAGCAACAAAAGATAAACTGAAATATTTTATATCTTACATATGAGGCACACAATACATGTACTTAGAAAACAGTATATTTAGGGATTCTGCATTCTATTGATGTGTCTATACTGAAGTTTGTACATCAGTACTTCAAGAGAATGTCTTATATCCGAACAAATGCACTACACATTGAAATCTCATTCCAGCCAGCACGACTGGTATATCAAAGGCCATGGTACGTACTATCCTGTCTGTATGATAATGCATATAAGATTCCTTGCTACTAAAAAAGAAATGTTTTATTTCACGACGCACTCAACACATTTTATTTATGGTTATATGGCATCAGACATATAGTTAAGGACCACACAGATTTTGAGAGGAAACCCGCTGTCGCCACTTTATGGGCTACTCTTTCTGATTAGCAGCAAGGGATCTTTTATTTGTGCTTCCCACAGGCAGGATAGCACAAACCATGGCCTTTGTTGAACCAGTTATGGATCACTGGTCGGTGCGAGTGGTTTACACCTAACCATTGAGCCTTGCGGAGCACTCACTCAGGGTTTGGAGTCAGTATCTGGATTAAAAATCACATGCCTCGACTGGGATCCGAACCCAGTACCTACCAGCCTGTTGACCTCCTTGCTACTAATGCAAAAATGTAGCAGGTTTCCTCTCTAAGACTCTATGTCAAAATTACCAAATGTTTGACATCCAATAGCCAATGATTAATTAATCAATGTGTTCTAGTGGTGTCGTTAAACAAAACAAACTTTAAACTTTTTTTACGCATTGAACTGACAATGAAACTGCGATGGTCGGCATTCTAGCATTATAAACTGAAACTTACCTGGTGGTTCAGCGACAGTGATAACCTGAGATGGAGAGCTCTGGGAGTTGCTGGGAACAGCCAGATAGTAGTATGCTGCCTGGTAACACTTGCGACATGTGTACGACCTGCAAAATAACTCTCTCATTAAGTCTCTTTCAGTTATGTATTGCAGGAGTGGCAGTGCAAAAATATAGTGTTGCCAGACTCTCCTTTCAAATTCACCTGTGAAGGACATTTTCACAGCTACAACAAATATAACTCATAAAAACAAAAAAGTGGTTCAGTCACTCGTGTATGGTCTTACACTCTGACCACAAAGTACACCTACATCTCTATGAATAGGATGGGATATCTCTTGATATCATTTTGCTTTAACTTTTTTCTATCTGTGCTGGAATGACAACACAGACCGAGTCTTTTCGTGACATCATACTAATAGTAGTGTAGAGTGTGCCATCCTGTCCACCACATAATTAAATTAAATTAAATAATGCCACGCTGTCATGATACATGAGTGTTAAAACTACCAGCTACTGGGTATCAAACAATATAATGGATAAAATAAATAACTATATATTTTAATATAAACATGTTCTGATAAAATTACTAAAAGACAATGTATCACAGTAAATGAAAATATCACAAACAATTATTATAAAATGCTGTCATAATGTTTAAATCCTACTTCCTTTGAAAAATTTCCTTTATTCAACCACAGAACTTGAACTTGTGAAGTTTGTGATATAATAAATTAAAATTTAAAAATGTCTCAATGTTTGATGACTGTACAAACCTGTATCCAACGACGATGAGAATGACGATGATGGCTATGATCACAGCACTGATGACTCCAGCGATGACCCCGGCTGACATGACCTGCTCTTCCGCCACACGACCTGTCGACGGATCTGAACACACAAATAACACTTCAATCAATAAGACAAACCTGTGGGCTGTTCAGGAGGGAGGAAACTTGCGAACAATTCAACTAATTTCCATCCTATCACTTTTAGTTAATGTCTGGGATTTATTCAGGATATTTTGCCATGGTCCCATGCCCGATAGGGATTGGGAAAATTAGCGCGAGTAAATCACACTTGGGATATGTTTTTAGACCACTGAATGATGCAATACACCACTGTTAAATTAATTTATTAGAACAGACATAATTTTATATATATATATATACATATACATATACATATACATATACATATACATATACATATGTGTATTGGGTATTTTTAGTATAAAAATTGTGAAATTTCAGTGTCACTTTCTTTTGAAGAAAGGCTTATGTTCAGACCCATGGAACGCCTGGATAAATCTCTGTAACGTTTGGTGGAAAACCTGTTTAACAAGCAACCGCAAGCACTTGGCCTTCTGAACACGCCTCGGTTTTCAATGAGACACTCCCATACATTAACATCAGTCAAATACGTCTATGTTGTCTTTAACTATTTGACTCTTGTAAAATTATTTCATAAAATATCCGCAATGGCATTCTACATTTGATTCATGTATAAAGCAATGTATAAAACATCCACACAAAAATTCCACAACATCAAATAATACAAATAATTAAGCCATTCTTTAACTAGACAGACAATTCCAGTTAACTGTATGAAAATATTTAATAAAAGATATTTGGAATGTTCACTACATTTTTATTTTACATATTATAGGTTAAATGGCACTGTATGTGAAATGTCTAGATACAACTATATATGATTATAACTGAAGACTAACAACTATAATATTGAAGGTAGGTCATCTTTTTCCATCTTTGGTCGATGTTCCCCGGCAGCTAGTTACGTGCCTTCTAAACCATGTGGATGACAAATCAGTAAGTAGTTTAACTGTATTATTATGTTCTCAAATTGAACAGATTACACAAATGTTTCTCATTTAACCTGAGTAAGATTACCTTATGCAGGGCTTCTAGATTATGGCAGCCCCACTCCCATGGCTAGTGATATTCAATGTTGGGCTAATAAATAACTACTATTGCCATGCCCGACGGCTAGTGAAAAATGTTGCAATTAAGTCTATTTTGTAAATATGAATATCCAGCCCCCACCCCAACCCCCCAATGTTAGTATTTTAAAGCTGTATATCCCTCTTTAGGTGACATATCTGATTATTACTATTATTTAGTAAAATTGTATTAACTTAAAGTAAAATAGGGCTAGTGAATTTTTAATCATGGCTAGTAAATTTTTTAAATCACTGATCCCATGGCTAGTGGATTTTATAAAAATGCTAGAAGCCCTGCTTATGGAATAAATAACAGATGCTGCATTAAAACAAAAAACATTATTTGTTGTATCCTGGATACTTACCAAAACATTTATAACAAAATACTATGAACATTGATTAAGAAACAGTTAGTAATAAATGTGTGATGACAAATGAAAATGAAAATGTTAAATGAAGAAAGTTAGAACAGGCCAAGCAGAAAACACAAACTAATGGATAAGGGGAGGTTTTTCGTAAAACCATACTAAATTAAATGTTTCTTTTACAGCTGATATGACATTGTGCATTGACAACTCAAATACACTACAAATATTTTACCATTAAAATATACAACCATTATAAAAACAACATAGACATATTGTACCTAAATTTACTAAGTATATCACTAAGTGTAGCATTATAAAATAACACTCAAACACTACATCACAAACTTATCACATCATAATATAAATACAGTCAAACTTGGTCAAGTGGTCACATGTTGTAAGCAGCGAACTGTGTTAAGATTTTTATTATCCCAGATCATCTAACGGAGCATAAAAGGACCTGTCTTAAGCAGTCATCGGTCTTAAAAGGCCAGGTTTTGATACTCCTTTTTGGCTGGCTAGTTAACACCGGTTTGAATGTACTACAGTGTCAACATCACTAAATTATCACTCCATACATAACACTAAGTTCAAAGACTGCACAGACACACACACATAATTCAGTCATTACACCTCTTCACACTTCATTTAAATGTGTTATAAATATCACTCAAACATCACTCTCAAAGACTACATCACATTGAAATGCCTTACAAATATCAGATTCAAATATTTATTTTTATTTTCCTATATAAACACCGCTCAAATGCACTACAACTGCACATCACATTGAAGCCCACATAACAATCAAATGCATTACAAACATTACTTGAATATCACTCTGAAAAACTTAACAAACATCACTTGAAAACCAGTCATAAATACATCACTGATTAACTAACTCAACTACAAAATCTGCTTGGTGACCACAAAACACTTAGACACACTGCAAACACCACTCAAACATTATACCCAAAGACAATATCACAGTTGGATCCTTTATACACTAAACTCAAGCATCACATTTGACGACGACATCACACTATAAAATTATACTAGCACAACCTGACACAATAAACTACAGTAGTTACTGAAGTTACTAACTAAAAGATAACCTCCGATGACTGAAGATCATCATTATGTAGCTAACCACACAAACATCACTCAAACATCACACACGGACCTAACATCACACAAACTGATGTGAGATCAGCTAGTTGGAACAAAGTAATCTGGAGCAGATTCAGGACACTAATAAAACTACAGTAACAGAGGAAACACTTCACCAACAGGATCAAATCAGACAGCTCAGCAGTCTCAGTATTAGAAAGCAGAAATCAAAACATTATGACCAACAATAAAACAAAACATTTCTGTATTTTAGAACAGGGATGAAAACGAGCCTGGACAAAAAAAATTTGTTTTAAATGTGCAGGGTCATGAAAAACGAGCATTCTGAGAGTACTGTTAAAGCAATACATGTCCCCTACTGGACCCAACATATTTTAATATCTCCTAAGTTCAAGGGACATAACTGTCAAAAGTTGCCAAATACCCACGAAACTCAAACTTGATCTGTAACTCCACATGTCTGTTTCTCTTTTTTTTCGTAACTCTATATCATAAACCTGTACACAAATGTTCAGCTCAACATCTTGAGGCATTGCAAAAAAATATTCTTAAAAACTATATGTGGGACACACGGACAGACATACAGATACAGATGGAGGGATGATGACAAAACCTAAAGTCCCCTCCTGCTGGACCAGTAGGGGACAAATAAGGGGGTTACTGTGAACATTTTATGAAAGAAAAAGGACAGGAACAGTTTTGATGTAGCACTAAATTCTGGACAATTTCTATCTCGACTAGAATGTGTGGTTGTACTTCCTAGTGAAACCTAACGATTGTGCGGACATTTCTAACAACAGCTAACAACATGCAGAACACACGACAGCGAACATCTTACGATGCACATACCATTGATGGTGACTTCAATTAAATCAGCGTCCACTATACCGTAAGAGATATCTGCATTCCCTATAATCACAAAACATTTGAAAACTTACCTCATAGCTACATTCACCTGCTACACTTAACACAAGTGTTTCAAACCGGTTTTGAATAATTCTGCAAATTGCTTTTTCAATCTTCACCGATTAATTTTAAAATCACAACCAAATCATAAAATACAGTTGATCAAGAGTAAGTAAAAAATCCAAACAAACACCCCTTAATATTAAAACCCCCAGAAAAACATTAAAAAATACTAAAACTTGATTATAATCCTTTAAATTTTCAAATCTGAAGTATATATTTAATTGCACCTCTTTGTAATTAGGTGTTAGCCTTAAAAACTCAAAATGTAAAAAATAAATCAGTGTCAACTGCATGTGTGTTGATTTCTAAATGAATATATATATATGTTAGTATAGTAATGAGTTACATATTTATTAATAGTTACATTTTTAAATATATTAACTCAATTACTAGTTTACTGACAATCATGTTAACTTAATTAATGTTTATAAAGTTATATAATAACTTAAATTTGTAAATAATCGCATTAACTCAAGTTAGGTTTTTGTTTTCAGTTGCATATTCACTCAATTACATTTACAAACAGCTACATGTTAATTGTTACTTTTACAAATACTTGAATGTTAACTGTTACATTTACAAATATTTACATATTAAATGTTAAGTTTTTGCAGTTACATGTTAACTCTAGTTATAAATACTTACATGCTACCTCTGTTACATCTGTTAATACATGCTAATACAGTCTCATGTTTATTCAGAGTATAAATTCATAATCACTGTTAAGTTATTAATGATACTGGATTAAACAGAGAAGCAAGAGGAAGGGGAGCAAGATGAATGTGATTATGATGATGATGATGATGATGATGTTGATGGTGATGAGGATGATGATGATGATAATGGCATTCGCAAATAGCAAACATTATTTCAACTGACATTTACATTTGTTATTGTAATTACAATTCAGTTCCTACCAGTTGATGGTGCCAACAAGACTTATGTGAAATTAAATGACTTGCCTACATAAACGTTTTCACTGTGATAAACATATATAGGCGCAACTATAAACCAAGTTTCATTGAAATTGATCTGAACGCAAAACTTTAACGTTAAAACTTTGAGTGCAAAAGATTACACTGTCACCATCGCCAAATGAAAAGTAATACCTATACCTCGCCCTTTTAAAGGCGAAACAAAAATGAAAACTTAAAATATATTTTTAATTTAGTCCTAACTGGTAGATGGCAAAATGTTAATGCAATTATCGATACTAAAATAACGAACATAATGTTTTGATGGGAAGAAATAACATGTTATCATTTTAATATTAATTCCTTGTAATAGAGAACAGAATTTTCACTTTTGTAATATAATAAACAGCTTTGAAATTATTTATTTTAAATCTGTTTATGGGCTTTTGTACGCAGGAGCTATATATATATAATTTGTATACATTTATTAAAACAAGGAAATACATTAACAATAAAGTGAAAAAGATACCCATGGGACTTATCCAGGTAATCTTTTTACTGCTGTTACTATTACTCTAATTCGGTACTTTTAAAACATTCTGCTTATCATACACAAACCATTATTTTTAGAACAAATCACAATTATTTTTCAACTGTAAATAAAATCTCATGACATTTTCAAATTTTAAAATATGTCAGTATTAATCATCTGCAATTTAAAAAGCGTCTAAATGTTAACAAACCCCGATGGAATAAAAACGCCATGCTGCACATACATGTACAACATGTTGCAGACCAAGAACATACATTAAACCACAGGTTAGGTAACGAAACGTACCTCCAATGGAGAATTCGATAGATTCAGTAAAATCTCCCAGGTAGTGTCTACTGCTGAAGATTCCATAGGTAATACCAGCTACCTTTAAACGATACTTCTTGTTCGTTGCCATCTTAGTAATCATTGTCTGAAAAATAATAGTCAAAGGTATAAAACAAAAAATCTGTGCAATCAAATGACTCATCTACCATAATAAAACTTCAGTGTACTGAGATGAACATCCATAGATGCAACTATAAACCAAGTTTCAATAACCTAGGACTTATAGTTTGTGAGATACTGATCTAAACACGAAACTTTCATGTTAAACTTTAATCTATAAGTTGAAGTGTTGTTGCCGCCACTGCTATTAGACAAGTTATATATATATTTCGACTTTTTACTTTGTAAATTAGAGACAATAACTTAGTTCAAACAGATGTTTAAATTATTTTTTTAACTTGTTCTGGATCATGTAAGAAATTGAACATTACACTTCTGTCTATTAGATAACATTTATCTTAAACTCATTATTTAAAAACGTATCCAATTCACTTTTATGTGTTAAGATAGGTATTTAAATAACTTGTAAGATAAATGATAAATGACCATTCAGTCTATTTATCCCATAATTTATCCATAATATCCATGTCATAAACCCATTTGATATTAATCAAGTCTTACACTGTGATGAGACCGATATATTTTAGGGAGCAAAAAAAATATATATTGACCAAGGTTGTAAAACAATGCATATACCAATCAGGTATATATGGTCAGATCCACAACATAGTGAGATCGTTAAACACATATCTGTCACAGTAAAAACAAGAGCGTACTGCTAAAGCAATACATGTCCCCTACCAGGGCCCAACAACATCTTAAGTTCAAGGACTGTAACTTTGTCAAAAATGGTAAATCATCATCAAAGTCAAACTTGATCTGTATAGAATATAGCTATACACAAAATTCCAGCTCAATATTTTGAGACATTTTGACAGACGGATGGACAGACAGAAGAACAGACAGACAGAGATGAAACCTATAGTCCCCTCCAGTTGGACGAGTAGGAAATAATATTACAGACAGTATATAATCTACTCTTCATCATGTTTACCTCTGTGGCTGTCCCACTGAGAAGTTTATCATGATTGTAGGTTTACCTCTGTGGCTGTCCTATTGAGTATGTTTACCTCTGTGGCTGTCCCACTGAGAAATTTATGATGATTGTACGTTTACCTCTGTGGCTGTCCTATTGAGTATGTTTACCTCTGTGGCTGTCCCACTGAGAAGTTTATCATGATTGTAGGTTTACCTCTGTGGCTGTCCCATTGAGTATGTTTACCTTTGTGGCTGTCCCACTGAGAAGTTTATTATGATTGTATGTTTACCTCTGTGGCTGTCCTGTTGAGTATGTTTATCTCTATGGCTGTCCCACTGAGAAGTTTACTATGATTGTATGTTTACCTCTGTGGCTGTCCTATTGAGTATGTTTACCTCTCTGGCTGTCCCACCAAGACGTTCATTAAGCTTGTATGTTTACCTCTGTGGCTGTAATACCGAGAAGTTTATCATGATTGTAGGTTTACCTTTGTGGCTGTCCCATCTAGAAGTTCATCATGATTGCATGTTTACCTCTGTGGCTGTCCCATTGAGTATGTTTATCTCTGTGGCTGTCCCATGGAGAAGTTTATCATGATTGTATGTTTACCTCTGTGGCTGTCCCATTGAGAAGTTTATCATGATTGTATATTTACCTCTGTGGCTGTCCCATCGAGTATATTTACCTCTGTGGCTGTCCCATCGAGAAGTTTATCATGATTGTATGTTTACCTCTGTGGCTGTCCCATCGAGTATATTTACCTCTGTGGCTGTCCCATCGAGAAGTTTATCATGCTTGTATGTTTACCTCTGTGGCTGTCCCATCGAGAAGTTTATCATGCTTGTATGTTTACCTCTGTGGCTGTCCCATTGAGAAGTTTATCATGATTATATATTTACCTCTGTGGCTGTCCCATCGAGTATATTTACCTCTGTGGCTGTCCCATCGAGAAGTTTATCATGATTGTATGTTTACCTCTGTGGCTGTTCCATCGAGAATGTTATCATGCTTGTATGTTTACCTCTGTGGCTGTCCCATCGAGAAGTTTATCATGCTTGTATGTTTACCTCTGTGGCTGTCCCATCGAGAAGTTTATCATGGTTGTATGAGTTAGTCCGAGTGTCGCCCCACTTGACGAGGTAATTATCAATCTGCTTGTAGAAAACATCGGGAGGATCCCAGCTCACGTAAATACTGTCTTCCGAGAGAATTGTCAGGTTAGTTATGGTTGGAGAAGATGGTTCTGAAAAATACACAATATTAATACAAATATTCTATAATTTTCTCAAATACTCTTACCATTGTAACAGAAAAACATGAAATAAAAAATGCTGCAAATCGTCTCATGGTTTGGCAGTAATATACATGAAGTTTCATAAAAATTGGATAACAAATAGTCACTAGACTTAATAATTTCTAGTTTTAGTAAAATATTACCTCGACCTTTGACAATGCAGTGAAATATGAATTTGTTCAAGGTATCATTATCTTATTCCTATACCCTTGAGTATTGTAATTTTGAGACAGCAAGGTATGACTTGATCAGAAGGACTAAATATCGAAATTGACAACACTACAAATGTCACCTACCTGCATATATATTATATATGTTTATTGTACTGTTCAATACAAAACAAGTCTCATGAATGTCCTATAATAAGAATATATCAATTGATTTAAACAATATTTATATTACTGTAAAATATAAATATATGGTACTGAGATTAGCTCACAGGCAAAAGCCTATATTAAAAATATTAATAAAAGAATATATGAAAAATAATAGTCTCTGAGGTGAAATTACCTTTAACATCAGTAAGGCCAGGAAAGCTATCACTGAATAATCCCCTTCCACCATTAGTATATGCCGCCACGCGTATCCTGTATTCCGAATATGGTTCTGAAAGCAATATGACAGTGGTAACACATACATACTAACTGCTCAGGTTAACTGAACATCTATTTCACATTCAAAGTGTTTGAATGTGACCTAGATTGTAAAAAAAAGATTTAAAAAAAAAGAAGAATGGTAAAACTACTCACTGAGGTTACAGAGTAATGGTAAAACTACTCATTGAGGTCAATGTGTAATGGTAAAACTACTCACAGAGGTCACTGATTAATGGTAAAAGTACTCACTGAGATCACTGAGTAATGGTAAAACTACTCACAGAGGTCACTGATTAATGGTAAAAGTACTCAATGAATAATGGTAAAACTACTCACAGATCACCGATAATGGTAACAGTACTCACAGAGGTCACCGAATAATGGTAAAACTTCTCACAGAGGTCACTGAGTAATGGTAAAACTTCTCAAGAGGTCACTGAATAATGGTAAAAAATACTCACTGAGGTCTACTCTCAGAGTAATGGTAAAACTACTCACTGAGGTCACCGAGTAATGGTAAAACTACTCACTACTGTCACCGAGTAATGGTAAAACTACTCACCAAGGTCACTGAGTAATGGTAAAACTACTCATCGAGGGAACCAAGTAATGGTAAAACTACTCACTAAGTTATGGTAGAACTACTCACAGATCACTGATAATGGTAACAGTACTCACAGAGGTCACTGAGTAATGGTAAAACTTCTAACAGAGGTCACTGAATAATGGTAAATCTACTCATCGAGGTCACCAAGTAATGGTAAAACTACTCACTAAGTAATGGTAAAACTACTTACTGAGGTCACTGATCAATGCAGACATGGGGTTGTTGAGATGACCACTGATTAGCCGTGTGTCCAGACTATCATTGTGACTCCATTGCAACTCGTACTTCTTCAGTCGGCCATTCATGTGCTTTGGCGGCTCCCAGTGCACGTAGAATGACGTGGATATACGATTGGTTATGTGAGTAATTCTAGGCTTTGATGGTACTGTAAGGGAAAAGTTATTTTCAACAAGACAAACATAGAAATTGTAAAATATTATAATAACAACATATAGCCTCTATAAGACTATATGTCAAAATACCAAATGTCTGACATCCAATAGCTGATGATTAATAAATCAATGTGTTCTTGTGGTATCGTTAAACAAAACAAACTTAACTTTTTGCAGAAGCACAGAATTCTTCTAAATTTGCAGCATGTTTACATGATATAAGTCATATTGTCAAAAAATCAATAACGAAAGAGAAACACTATCTACACCGTAACTATTAACAATTATCTCTCAGGCAACCAAAGCGTACCTCCTTCAGCCGTTCTGATGGTGATGTTGGCAGGTGGGCCCGATCCCAGCTGATTATACGCCTTGATGTGAAGACGATATCTGGTGAATGGTTTCAAACCAGACAACACAATACTCTGGAAAAACAGAATAGCAGCTGTTATGAATATTATAATGATCACAGTTGTATCCAGACATAAATAGTTTTATTGCTGGTAAAAATACAGTGAAACCTGTCTTAACCGGGTCATGCTGGGGACCTAATATTTATCCGATTTAGACAGGAGCCAGTGTTCAGAGGGTCCTATGTTAAAAAAATTGGGATAAAAAAACCTGACTGGTTTGTTCAGGGTCCAGTACAGACAGGTTTCACTGTAGTTAAGACAAGTGAATACAAAATATTTTAGTACAGTCAGACTTGACTTAGCTATAGAAAACAGCAGGTTACAGTATCTGCAATTTTCAGAAAACAAACATCGAAGTTATAATTATTAATTAAGATTTTGCTAAAAAAAAAAAAAAAAAAAAAACATCACAGAGAAATGTCACATTAATGGGCCTCTGTGATAGGCATGATTAGTACAGATATTTATTGTAGCAAGAAGTGGATTGGAAAACAGGTCATTGCCTACATTAATGTCTCTCCACAATTATATTACATAACATACATGTCAAGACAGTTGTCACAAACTAAAACCAGATATGTCCTAATTATCCTTATATATATATACATATACACACACATTTATTTTTAAATTATTAAAAAATAATATTTTAGTTCATAATCATTACAGGGAAGAAGTAAAACCTTTGTTTCAGGAAGCTAAATAACTGTGTGTGTCTATATGTATATATCAAGATAACTGGGACATATCGTTTTAGTTCATTTTCAAAACTCAATATACTTATACATGTATGCCAATTTAGAATTTTAGAATTTAGCAGTGAAGGTATGCTGATGTTAGTACAACGCGACAATACAACACTATAGTTTCCATCAGAAGTTGATATATACCCATTGACCTGGAATTTAAAACTGCTTTGTGTGAAATAATCTTGTTTTTCTCAAAATGACATAAATATTTAGAAACTCTTTATATACAGAGAAGCAAAAATACAATAGGTAAACTCATCAGCACAAGCTTAAATATAAATTTAAATCCAAACTATTATCATTATAATTTTGTTTGTTTAAAACTCAATTACAGTTTTACTAGGGTCCTCAAGGCGAACTCTTGAAGGCTGTTTGCCGACAATTTCGTAACTCAGCTCGTAACCCTTGAGTTCTCCGTTCATCTCATTGAGAGCCACGTGGTTCCACTCCAACAGGATTTCCGTGCTCTTGTTACTGACTGCCTTGATGTTACGCGGATGACCCGTCGGTGCTGAAATACAGCAAGCAATTAATAAATAATAAAAAACACTTTAACTCATGTTACTCAGATCATTTTTAAAACCATTTCTTAATTAATACTCCACTGCAAAGTTAGAGTTTGCAGATTAGTTTCCCCGACTGTCATATTTGAAATGCCCCAGGTGCTGAACAGTGATATTTATTAACCTCCGATATCATCTTAATAATATTTATTAAAGTCAAGAAAGGGGAATTAACCAGCCTCAGTAGCCAGGATTCAAATCCCGCCTGAGGCAATGTGGATTTCTGTTTTATTCATGTACTGACTCCAACCCAGACTGAGTGCACCATTCGACTCAATAAGGACGTGAAAGGCCACATACACTGAGACACGCCAATTAAACATATTGTAGACACTGATACTACTAAGGCAATATTTTTTACTTGCTGTCAAAATTAGACCCGAGAGTGGTAAAGAATATAATTATTATGTCTCAGCTATTTCACAAGAGAATTAAAGAAAGGTAACAGGGAAAGCAAGTTTTGTAAGACAGCCAAATAAGGAACAAAAATATGTAAAATTGTATGACAACAGCCTGAGATTTCTTTTATACTGAAAAGACTACAATAATTATTGCAACTGGTGTAACAAAGGCCATGGTATGTACTGTCCTGTATGTGGAATGATGTATATAAAAGATCCCTTGCTGCTAATCAAAAAGTGTAGATCACAGAGTGGTGACAGTGGGTTTCCTCTCTTATTATCTGTGTGGTTCTTAACAATATGTCTGATGCCTTATAACCCTAATTAAACTGTGCTGAGTGTGTTGTTAAATGAAACATTTCTTTCTTCTTGTTTTCTGTTGAGAACACAAACTAGAAGACAATATGCAAACCTTCAGTTAGAGTGTAGAACTTATCACTGGTTTCACTGACTGGACTTTTGCCGATGTCGTTTTTAGCAGTGACCTGCACTCGGTAACACGAGTGTGGCTGTAACTCGCGGATCGTAATTTCACGAGTCGCACTTCCCACCACAACCTCTCTCTTTTCACCACCTCCCGCAACAGAACACAGACTACAAAGACAAAAATATACCTATTTTAAAAAAGATTTTAAAGACTTCATATATTCACTTGCTGGAAATATAGTAACAAGATAATAATTACTCCCATAAATTTTTTTTAAAAGATCGGGGCCTTATTGACAAAGTTCTCTTAAACAATATACCGGCCTCAGTGGCGTCGTGGTTAGGCCATCAGTCTACAGGCTGTTAGGTACTGGGTTCAGATCCCAGTCAAGGCATGGGAGTTTTAATTCAGATACCGACTCCAAACCCTGAGTGAGTGCAGCGCAAGGCTCAGTGGGTAGGTGTAAACCACTTGCACCGACCAGTGATAAAAAACTGGTTCAACAAAGGCAATGGTTTGTGCTATCCTGCCTGTGGGAAGTGCAAATAAAAGATTCCTTGCTGCCTGTCATAAAAGAGTAGCCTATGTGGCTACAACAGGTTTCCTTTAAAAACAGTATCAGAATGACCATATGTTTGACGTCCAATAGCTGATGATAAGATAAAAAAATCAATGTGCTCTAGTGGCGTCGTTAAATAAAACAAACTTTTTTTTCTTAAACAATATTGTGTATCATCTTTGCAAGTCATATTACATTGCATATCGCAAAATTGTCCGAGTTTAGTAAATTAGGCCCCAGGATCTGCGATGATGCGTAAATCATGGATATCGATTCATTTATTGTCACTCTTGACTCACACTTTTGATTGTTACGGATCACAACTGACTGGCAGTTATTATAATAAACTCAAACAAAGTTCTGTATGTTGCAGCATGTTCCATCATAAACACAAAAAATTTTTTGGAAATGACCATTAATTCATACAAAATGCACAGCAAACACATTTTCAACATCTGCAATTGCCCGCGGAAATCAGCAATGCAGCAGAGTTTTTCATTCTCTGCGTCATTTTTTTTTTGCCGTGGACTATATTGGATTTCCTTATCGTTAAAGATAAAATATACTTTGTAAACTGAAAACAGATTAAAAGTAAACATTAAAACAGTAAATGCACCATTATTACTAAGTATCTGAAAATACATGTAAATTACCAGCATTAAGTGAGTATCAACTTGGTCATTGAACTATTGACTGTTCATAGCATGTGCATTCCAGGGACCACTGGATTGCAGAGGGGTGATGACAGCTTATAAATTGTTGAACTGTGTCTATGGTGCATTATGGGTGTTTTATTTTCAGTAAAATGTTCAACATACACTCCCAACAAGTCACTTGAAGTGTTATGGTCAGCCTGATGGCGAGATATTTGTAGATAATAGAGAGAGATAGTCCTGGTAGTTTAGTAAAAATGTATCCGTCATTTATATTGCTAAAATATGCTACTCTTTTCTTGTGCTGAGTGGCCTACTCCAAAAAAAACACACAAAACAAACTTTACCGATTTTCTTGGGCTTGAAAGGTAGGCACTTGGTCTTGGTGACAGATTTTCTAACAAAAATTATGCCATTATTAAAGAAAATTATTTTAATTCTGTATTGCATTAAATATATTCTGTCACTTTGATGTAATATAATTAAAATATAAAGACTGAACTGGTACATCATTGTGGACTACGCTGTATATGATAAATTGCCATCCCCTTGCAATCCCAGTGTTCTTGATCGTGCATGTGTCATTTGCGTGTTAACTGTAACGTCACTTTTAGTCAACGAATAGCGTAAATGATATAAATAAATCTTACAGCATATGGGCAAACAAAATAAATAACACTCATCATTCAGATTTACTTACAATCATGTTAATGGTAAAACTGCTGTGGAAAATGCCATGGACACTATTTTTCCACGACAAATTATTTGCTGTGGTCATTTTCTTAATTGCAGTGGTTACATTTTCTGTGGTAATATCTCCCTGTCACTACTTTGTATAGTATACTCTGTGTACACTTCTTCATTCTCGAATAGAACAAACTACTGATGTTCTTTGAAAATGGCCACAAATTTTTAAGATCGCAGTCCACAATAATTTTTCAAAATGCCTGCATGGATCTACGTATATGGAATTTAATAGCGTGATAAAAAACAAAGAGACTTGGAGTGGGAGGGGAGAATGCCATTAATTTGTAATACATTGTCACTATTAATATATGACAGATTATTTACTGGAAAAATGTCCAGGAATAATAGTGGGCAATGACATGCAGGCTAAATAAAAAACAATCAGCTTTTTAAACAAGATCTGATGTAAACAGTAATAGTGACACCATTCACTCTTCCTTTATCTGATCTGCAAATCTTAAATATGTGAAATATATTTTGTTTAGTAGAAAACATCAGGATTCACTAAAAAAATCTACCTAAATTGTTTTGCTATTTACAATATTTACCTCATGAAGATGATGTATACTGATATTAGGCTGTTGTGGCATATTTATGTTTTATTTACCTCATAGAGATGATGTATAGGCTACTGATATTGGGCTGTTATGACATATTTATGTTTTATTTACCTCATAGAGATGATATATACTGATATTGGGCTGTTGTGACATATTTATGTTTTATTTACCTCATAGAGACGATGTATACTGATATTGGGCTGTTGTGACATATTTATGTTTTATTTACCTCATAGAGACGATGTATACTGATATTGGACTGTTGTGACATATTTATGTTTTATTTACCTCATAGAGACTATGTATACTGATATTGGACTGTTGTGACATATTTATGTTTTATTTACCTCATAGAGACGATGTATACTGATATTGGACTGTTGTTACAACTTTATGTTTTATTTACCTCATAGAGATGATGTATACTGATATTGGGCTGTTGTGACAACTTTATGTTTTATTTACCTCATAGAGATGATGTATACTGATATTGGGCTGTTGTGACAACTTTATGTTTTATTTACCTCATACAGACGATGTATACTGATATTGGGCTGTTGTGACATATTTATGTTTTATTTACCTCATAGAGATGATGTATACTGATATTGGGCTGTTGTGACATCTTTATGTTTTATTTACCTCATAGAGACGATGTATACTGATATTGGGCTGTTGTGACAACTTTATGTTTTATTTACCTCATACAGACGATGTATACTGATATTGGACTGTTGTGACATATTTATGTTTTATTTACCTCAAAGAGACGATGTATACTGATATTGGACTGTTGTTACAACTTTATGTTTTATTTACCTCATAGAGATGATGTATACTGATATTGGGCTGTTGTGACATATTTATGTTTTATTTACCTCATAGAGATGATGTATAGGCTACTGATATTGGGCTGTTGTGACATATTTATGTTTTATTTACCTCATAGAGATGATGTATACTGATATTGGGCTGTTGTGACATCTTTATGTTTTATTTACCTCATAGAGACGATGTATACTGATATTGGGCTGTTGTGACAACTTTATGTTTTATTTACCTCATACAGACGATGTATACTGATATTGGACTGTTGTGACATATTTATGTTTTATTTACCTCATAGAGACGATGTATACTGATATTGGACTGTTGTTACAACTTTATGTTTTATTTACCTCATAGAGATGATGTATAGGCTACTGATATTGGGCTGTTGTGACATATTTATGTTTTATTTACCTCATAGAGACGATGTATACTGATATTGGGCTGTTGTGACATATTTATGTTTTATTTACCTCATAGAGACGATGTATACTGATATTGGGCTGTTGTGACATATTTATGTTTTATTTACCTCATAGAGACGATGTATACTGATATTGGGCTGTTGTGACATATTTATGTTTTATTTACCTCATAGAGACGATGTATACTGATATTGGACTGTTGTTACAACTTTATGTTTTATTTACCTCATAGAGATGATGTATACTGATATTGGGCTGTTGTGACATATTTATGTTTTATTTACCTCATAGAGACGATATATACTGATATTGGGTTGTTGTGACATATTTATGCTTGATTTACCTCATAGAGACGATGTATACTGATATTGGGCTGTTGTGACATATTTATGTTTTATTTACCTCATAGAGACGATGTATACCGATATTGGACTGTTGTGACATATTTATGTTTTATTTACCTCATAGACTATGTATACTGATATTGGGCTGTTGTGACAACTTTATGTTTTATTTACCTCATAGAGATGATGTATACTTATATTAGGCTGTTGTGACAACTTTGTTTTATTTACCTCATACAGACGATGTATACTGATATTGGGCTGTTGTGACAACTTTATGTTTTATTTACCTCATACAGACGATGTACACTGATATTGGGCTGTTGTGACAACTTTATGTTTTATTTACCTCATACAGACGATGTATACTGATATTGGGCTGTTGTGACATCTTTATGTTTTATTTACCTCATACAGACGATGTATACCGATATTGGACTGTTGTGACATATTTATGTTTTATTTACCTCATAGAGACGATGTATACCGATATTGGACTGTTGTGACATATTTATGTTTTATTTACCTCATAGAGACTATGTATACTGATATTGGGTTGTTGTGACATATTTATGCTTGATTTACCTCATAGAGACGATGTATACTGATATTGGGCTGTTGTGACATATTTATGTTTTATTTACCTCATAGAGACGATGTATACCGATATTGGACTGTTGTGACATATTTATGTTTTATTTACCTCATAGACTATGTATACTGATATTGGGCTGTTGTGACAACTTTATGTTTTATTTACCTCATAGAGATGATGTATACTTATATTAGGCTGTTGTGACAACTTTGTTTTATTTACCTCATACAGACGATGTATACTGATATTGGGCTGTTGTGACAACTTTATGTTTTATTTACCTCATACAGACGATGTATACTGATATTGGGCTGTTGTGACAACTTTATGTTTTATTTACCTCATACAGACGATGTATACTGATATTGGGCTGTTGTGACATCTTTATGTTTTATTTACCTCATACAGACGATGTATACCGATATTGGACTGTTGTGACATATTTATGTTTTATTTACCTCATACAGACGATGTATACTGATATTGGGCTGTTGTGACATATTTATGTTTTATTTACCTCAAAGAGATGATGTATACTGATATTGGGCTGTTGTGACATCTTTATGTTTTATTTACCTCATAGAGACGATGTATACTGATATTGGGCTGTTGTTGTCTAGCATACTGGCATCCCATTTAACAGTAACCTGTCGTGCCTTTATGTTGAAAGGAACAGGTTTACCAGGTGCACTTGGCACATCTGCAAATAGAAGCAAAATACATTTTAAATGTTAATGAATAAAGCTCTTTCTATTATCAACATTACATGCAAGCATGCATTATAGACGAGATAGAACTCAAAAACATGTTACCAGTAGTGTAGCGTTTATTTACTTTGCCAATCAGCAACCCATTGTAATTTTTCAGTATACATAATCAACCTTGTGAATAAATATCTGTTTTTCACTGCAAATCACAAACCTAAACTGTCAGGATGCAGATACCATGTAATAGGGAACACAGATGCAATTAACTAAATAAAGTAGAATTTAAAATAAAAAAAATTCCATGATTTAGGCTCTATTCAAAGAGAATTAAATTTTAAATCAAATAGAAAACTGTTTGCAGTGTGTTGGCTCCATTTTCTTGGATTTATGTCCTGTCAGTTTGTTAAAGTCCAATGTTACTGCAACATAGGAAGTGCAACAACAAACAAATGTACCTGTGGTTTCAGCACAGCTAGGTGTGTCTAAGTTTAGATTATGATAAGAAAAAAATATATATACTATTTTGCAATTTAAAAGATTGGCACATTTAAAATAATAATTGTAGTGAAAACAACTCAAAGCTTGTGTTATGCTGTCAGATGAATACATGTATATTGGTACTTGTAGATATTGATAAAGATAAACAGAGTTTATCTATTTATGTAATGTAATTACACAACAAATGTGAGGTTATGTAACAATAAGCATTAATAAAGCAGACATATATTGTAGTTAACACATCAGTAATACATTTGGAGTCTTTTCAGTCAGTAGGTATTTCCTGGTCAGTAACCAATTAGTAGAACATTTGATCCAAGGAAAGCAAGAATTTAACCCCAAAAAAATAATTTTCAAAAATACTGAATAAAAAATTTATAAATACATGTAGTTAAAAAGGAGATGGATTAGTAAAACCACAAATAATAGATATACTCTTAAAAAAAGTGATAGGAACTTCAAAAACAATTCAGTGATCACAAACCCACCAAATGTTTCAACTGTTGAAGTAAGTAACAAGAATACTGTGGAACTACATGTCTCGCCTACATGTCTCAGTGTACTGTGATGAACATTCATAGGTGCAACCCCAGTGGTAAAGAGCTTGTCTGATGCTCTAGGATCGATCCCCGTTGGTGGACTAATTGGGATATTTCTCATTCAAAGGTCATGGTATGTACTATCCTGTCTGTGGAATGGTGCATATAAAAGATTCCTTGCTACTAATGGGAAAATATGGCAGGTTTCCTCTCTATGTCAGAATTACCAAATATTTGACATCCAATAGCCGTTGATTAATCAATCGCTGTGCTCTAGTGGGGTCATTAAACAAAATAAACTTTAAAATGTTTAACCACAGGTGCAACTATAATTTTATAAACCAGGTTTGCGTGACTTAGGACTGATACTCTGTGAAAAACTGATCTATAAGCAAAACTTTAACATTAAACTTTAACGCACAAGTTAATACTGTCACCACCTTTGCCGGGGAAGTAATGGTTATATTTCACCTTTTTACTTTGTGAACGAGAGACGAAAATGAATGTTTGTCTTCAATTTATTTTGTATGCCATAATGGCCATAAAACATTACACACACTCGGTCTGGTATTATTAAACGAATCTCCCGTATTGCATAATGTAGTACTGTACTGTAATATGAATTTATCAGATTTTTCAGCTGTTTATCCAGGGCTTCTAGATTACGGTAGGCAAACTCCCATGGCTGGTGATATTCACCATTGGGCTAGTAAATAACTACCATTTCCATGCCTGACGGCTAGTGAATTTGTTTTCAAATGTTGCAGTTAAGTCTATTTTGTAAATATGAATATCCTACCTCCACCCCAACCCTCAATGTTAGTGTTTCTAAGCTGTATGATCCTCTTTAGGTGACATATCTGATTATTACTATTATTATGTAAACTTGTATTAACTTAAAGTAAAGTAGGACTAGTGAATTTCTAATGGTGGCTTATAAATGTTTTAAATCACTGATCCCATGGCTGGTGGATTTTATACAAATTCTAGAAGCCCTGGTTTATCCCTTAATATAGCTGTCATGAAGTTTTCATTTGAACACAGTGGTGTTCCAAATGAAATATTTAAGAAAATGAGACATAATACAAGTCTGGAACTGATAGCATCACATAAAATCTTTGTCTACCAATGCTGCAATATTTATTTAAAGTGCAAAACACCATACAGTTAGCTGACTTAATATCAATTAAAATGTTTAACTGTAGTGCATAAAGCAAAAAATTAAAGTGGATTACGAAAAACAAAAATCGAGAATTTTTTTAATATTGGTGGTCGGGTAGGGTTGCACAATGGTTTAAAATGGTGGCCCTATAGTATACTTTTTGGATGGAAAATATGGGAAATAGGGAAAACCCACAAACACTGTACAGACGATTAAACATCTGATATTCAGGATGAATCAAACAAGTTATTTAAAACCTAGTTAATAAAATTTTAAATATGACAAATAAATGAACCTCACCAAATTAAACTGAATGATTTGCATTTCATTAAATTTCTTTAATAACAACATCTAACATTTGCTTAGAATTGTTACAGAAATACACTTTACTCAGAAAAACCATGAATCCCATTAAAATATTATCTACACCTGTAATGTAGCAGAAATGACAGATGAATGGATGGATGGATGGATGGATGGATTGATGGATGGATGGATGGATGGATGGATGGATTCATGGATTCATGGATGGATTCATGGATGGATTCATGGATGGATTAATGGATGGATTAATGCCCACATAAACTTGAATAATAAATTTCTTTCACCTACTACTTTGTTTATACCAACAAATATAGTAAATTACACAACAAAGAAATCTGCTTTCAGCAGGTGGAAGAATTTATTTTATGCTACATCTAACGAGGCAATTTACATTCACAGACAAAAAAGAACAAAAAATCCATAAATATTACAATAAACGCAGTACTCAAAGCAAATGCAAACTTTATTGTTGATACTAAAATGAGAAAATAAATAATGCATTCAGTAACATCCTATCAACACAGTAGATCAGCACTGTGTAATTGTTAAAATAAAGATGAAGAAAAGCAGAACAAAATACAAAAATAATTTATGAAATGCAAATCATAAACTTACCCATGTTCTTAGAGTTATTTCCCCCTATACATACAATGAATACATTATGTTAGAATAATTTTTATATTTTCAATCAGTTGATTTTAACAACTTGTTACTGATCAATAACAAAAAAGTATGTAAAAGTCCATGTATTTACAATGTTTTATTATTATTCAATAAATTATCTTTAATCAAGTACGTGGACCAGCGGCTGGTTACTGGCTCATTTAAATACGACAATTTATATTTAAATACGACAGTTTAGAATGATGGTTACATTTTCAATTTACACAAAAATGTTTCCAAGAATGAATTAATATAAAGAATTTTACATAAGCCATCAAATTGTTTATTCATGATGCTGAGTGTACATCAAGTTTCAGAATAGACGACTGCATTTGTATGTTAAAAACTGTCCTAAACTAAGTTATTAATCTGTATATGTGTATTGTAATCTGTAAAACATAGTTGGAGCAGAAGTTACAACAGCCAATGAAATTACCCAGTTGCCATCAAAATAATCTAACATGAAGATTTCTCAATTTTGTCAAAATGGTGAAATATTTATTTTTATGAGAATACACATATCAATAATTAATTTTGTCTAATCACGTAAATGTATCATAAAGTTACATATACTGATGCTTGTAGAGTGATACTCAGTTAAAGGGGTAGTCTCAAAATTACCTAAAGATGAAAAACATATCTTGTGAAATGTAAATATCATGCCTTGAATTACATGCCGCTCCCCCCAAAAAAAATCACATCCAAAACATTTTATTAGCTGGATTTTTTAAAAAATATTATTACAAAATCCAAAAAGGCTGACCAAGAATTCTCAAAATCATTGTTTGAGCCAAGCAGCAAAATATTACAACTTTCATATTCTTGAATCAATTATGAAACTATTATACATAAGATCGATTAATTTACCACAAATAAGAGAAGAAGATACTAGTGAACTATAGAACTTGCAACTTTGAGAATGTACCTTTAATGAATACAGGGCTAGCTCTGGCACTCACCAAATTCACCAACTGCAAATTGTTTTAAAACAGATGGCAAATTTTATTTCAATTTGGTCAAATAATTTCATGTAATAATGGTTATTTTGCTCAAATATAATTGGATTTCTGCTATTTTTTATGTTTAAGAGATAATTTGGCAAAATGTTTGCTGCACCCAGAGCTAGACCTGGAATATAATAAAGAAATGTCTACAAACCCTGAACGCGTAGAACCCAGGTGAGATTCCTTGAATTCATGGAGCCCGACTGTGGATCTTCGACGAACACCTTGCAGGTGTAGTTGGCGCTGTCAGCCACCTCCACGTTGTAGAAGATGAGGCTGTTGTCAGACACGATGTTAACCTTGCTGGCATAGCTGTCGTCGGCGTACTTGATGTTCTTATTCTGTCCCTTAGAGGCGAAGAATGTTGTGTTCCTGTACCAGAGAATCCCTCCAATCTTCTCATCCCCTCGAACAGTCACACACGCGAGGCTCACATTGTCAGACACTGTCCTTTCTACTACATTCTTATCCACCGGTGTCGCGGCTCCAACCGTCAAACCTACAAAAATATAGTACATTATTACCCATATGGTTAAAAATATCTTGATATCTCAAAGTGTTATGTCCCACTAGAATGTCAAGAGTGATGTAACACCTCGACGTCATATGATGACATCATATGACCTTACCGGAACATTAAGCAAATGAGTTTAGTGATATAAATTGAAGTTGATTAATGGGTAACAAATAGGATATTGAACTCGCTATAGCTCATGACAATTGAAAATTAGTACATTTGGGGCATAAACATGAAAGGAAATGGAATCTTGTTTAATATCCTATAAACATGAACAATTTCAGACCATGTGGCCAGCAATCATCGGAATTGATAATTACATGGCAAATGGTGCGTTATTTTACATGATAATAAGTAACAGACTTTCAGTCTGTGATTTTGCTGACATATTACCAAAACACTAGGCATATACAAAGTTACAATGTGCATAATAACTACAATGTTACAACATGTATTTAATATTGTACATACCTTGTACATTATACATTGTTATAATTGTCCAAATTATATATGTACAACACATATGTATAAATTTTATAAATAAAGTTGTAATACATATGCATGTACAATGTTACCTGTTGTGCAATGCTACATATACAACATATGCATGTATTAAATGTTACATGTTATACAATGTTACATGCATGTACAACTGTTACTGTTAAACTATACACAATGGTACAACAAATACAATGTTTCAATATTATTACTATGACATAGGTCAGGCCTTCTTTTATACCCTTACTCAGGCATGGTGGACGCAAGTAGACATTGGAGGGCTTGACTGAGATTGAGGGCACAACGCAAAGTTTCTAGGGGGTTCGAGGGCTATTTAGAAAACAAGATGTACTGAAATGCAATTTCCTACATTCTACAAGTAACAAGTAAAAGTCATCTATGCTGTAAAATTTAATACCTATAATATTTCTGATTCAGAATTAATACCTGTTGCTATTAAACTGAAATCTGTCGGACCATTCTTAAAGTTAAACAAACTGACCCACCATTTTAGAAGTCAATAGGACAATACATCTAGAGGTTATTTTAAAATATAATTATATAACAGGGGTTGAATTTTACGCTATTTCACAAATAGTAAATTTTGAAACAGAATAGTAAAACAATTCTTCTAATATTCTGTTATGAAGTGAAAATAAAGCACGGAATACCGAAAATTATCTGCGACTATTTCGCTTACGCTTTTTCTTCAGCTACATTTTTCTGCAGAACAAATCCTCGCGCTACTAAGCCCTTTCTCATGCACTTACCGGTACAAAATAAACACGTCTTTTTGATCGAGACTAATGTTTGGAGTGAGTTCGTTTGTAATTCCAGCTAGTATGCAGTAATGCATAGACTGGTATATAAACAATTGCTCGTTACGCAATGTTGTACAGGGCGACGTAGCACAGTCAAGAAAACTAGTGGTATATTAATAATTGAAGGGATAGTACATTTTTAGACAGAATAGTGTTTTTTGAAATTCACTATTCCTTTGGGATAGTGGTAAAAAAAAAAAATATTCAACCCCAGTATTATCATAATGAAAAAAAGGTGGGGGGGGGGGGGGGGGGGGAACATGAGGTATCATAAATGATAGCTAAAAGATGAAAAGAATTGGGTTAAGTGTTCTTTGTACCCTCATTTTAGCAAAGCTATCACATTTTGCTTGGATATTGTTCTATAGCCCAGCTGTTGTCAATTGGCAATATATATTGATGCATCATATTAAAGACATTTCCATACAGCTTGATTACTCAAAACAGTGACTTCACAACTAGGTTTTTATTATTAACATACTAAAATCCATACTAAATGACTTTACTAATTGTGAACTGGAAATATGACTGAATCTGGGTATTATTGAGGGTCGTTCACAATTATCAACATTTCATAAGCATTCAAATTAAAGTCTTTTAAAAGACACAAAAAATACAGTTAAAAAAATATTCCATACAAAATCAACATTTTGAACAAATATATTATAAATACTGTATAAACATAAATTTCCGTGGTTTGAGGCCTAAAAAAAGTACAAGGGTTTTTTTTTTAAAGGTTTGGCAACACAGAAAATTTGAGTGTTTTTATTCGGCATATTGAGGACTAATAAAATACACAAAGTGTACTAAGTTGTGAGATGTAAAACTGTTAGTGATTACTCTCTTATGCAGACATGTGTGTCAGGGGTAAAAAAATTGTCCACCTCAAGCAAATGTTTTCTTTTTTCCCCAATATATTTTATGACGGAGTAGGATTCGACACTCCTCTTCAGTCTAGACACACAAACACACTGCTAAAATTCCTGCACATGCTCCTGAACTAATGAGAAAGTATTGCAACAATTTTAAATCTCTGCATACTACATCTATGAATACATATTTAATACGTCTTATTATGACCAGTAAATACATGTATATAGAAATGTGTATAGCTAACATGTCAATAACAGAAAGATGTTTCACTTGACCTTTAAATGGATCAATTACCAATTTCAGAGACTAGCATGTCATGCAGTGATTCAGATTTTGACCTCAGTGTGAGAGTTCACATTCAATTAAGATGTAACTTAATGACTAAATTAGGAAGCAGTTTCACAAGTCATTAACCAGGAGGTATGTCATTAACCAGGCTGAGAGGTTACGCCTTTATATAATGGATATACATGTACAAATACATGTAGAAATACATACATGTACATAATACAGTTCAGTTTGTTTTTTGTTTAACAACACCACTAGAGCACACTGATTTATTAATCACCAGCTATTGGATGTCAAACAATTGGTAATTTTTACTAGCAGACTTAAGAGGAAACCCGCTACAATTTTCCTTTTGTAGCAAGGGACCTTTTATATGCACTTTCCGACAGACAGGACCTTTGAAATACCAGCCATGCTACACTGGTTGGAATGGGGCAAAACCCAATCAGAGAATGGGTCCACTGAGGTGGTTTGATCCTATGATGCAAGCACATCAGACGAGCTCTCTACCAATTGAGCTGTATCCCACCTCTTTATGCTGGATGGATGAACAACATATTAATGTGCCTATATCCAATTAAGGTTCAAGCATGTCTCTCCCGGACACAATATCTGACTTCGCTAGTGACTGGGTCCTGGACAGAAGGGGGGGGGGGGGGGGGGGGGGGGTGAAGATATGCTGGAATGCAAATATTAAAATAAAAATACAAAAATTCAGGTATACAAAAAAAATCTTGAACTACTAGATCCAAAGACGGTACCCATGTGAACATGTACGCTGATACAATACAACAAACACATGTACGTTACTAAGTTACTTACCTAGCTGAAACAGCCCAATCAAAAGAGGGAGGATCATTCTGCTAATTTATGACCAGTAGCATCTTCTGCAATGATAATAGTAATAAGAACTGATTATTACTGGTAAGTTATCAAGTTATATCAGAGGTTAAAAAATCACAATTGCTTGGTCCAATCGACAAATCATCATGTCCAAAGACAAGTACATTGGGTCCCATAAAAGTATTTATAAATGCATATTGTGTAGAATGAAATGAAAAACACTTCATTAAAATCACTCACCCAAGACTACATGTAATTAAGGAGAGATTATATTTTACCTTGCCTTAACATATGAATTTTTTTTAAATTGTAAGTCCTAAAAAAGGATTAAAAATCAATGCTCAATCTGAAATGGCTCCCTATAAATTATGTTAGGGGAATTCATTTCCAAAGCGCAATATATGCAAATTTCTAAATTTGGAAGTTAGGTACATACTGATGTTAATACAACTCAGCAATAGGACAACAGAGTTTCCATCAGAATGTGATCTAAAGCTATTAAACTGGATGAATCAAAGTGTATTTTGTGTAATATATGCTACATCATGTTGTAGCAAAATCATGTTCGTCTGAAAATGACGTAAATGGCTATATAGCATTTTGAAAATGAACTCTTCAATTAATCACTCCTGTCAGTGTTTTTCTAGGGCTAGGTCTGTAAAACAGAATTATATGTGATGCTAAATCACAGTGATATAGTCGACAAATTAAAAAAATACTGTATGATTATTGTCTAACTTAAAATTGCCATTGGGGCTAATTTTCTTAATTTAATGGACATACAATGCTACTTGAGGTGTTGGGTTTGGGTTTTTTCGGGGAAGGGGCCGTGTTATATCTGTACTACTAGTATTACATACTCTTAGTGGAATATATTGTCAGTTTATTCAGAAATTTTGGGCTTTCTGGTGGAAAAGTGTGCTCACTTTTGTAAACTCTTTATTTATTATTAAATTAATAAGTACTTCATACATGTATCGTGCAATACCGTGAAGTGGGTTATCCCAAATTAACAAAAAACTCCCACAAAACAAACTGCACAAATGAGGAAAAGACAAGGATGTAAAAAAATTAAAAAATTATACAGTCTTTTTTTCACTGTAGCCTGGTTTATTGGAGGATCTAATCTGAAGAATGTCAACATTAGATGGCATACATTTAGGATTTAATCTCTTCACAAAAGAAATTGGTTTAAACAATCAGGCCGTATCTAAAATTGACAATGTAGGATAAGTTACGTAACCCATTGGTAAAGCATTCACTTGATGTGTGGTCGGTCTGGGATCAATCCCCATCGGTGGTCCCATTGGGCTATTTCTCTCTCCACGACTGGTATATCAAAGGCTGTGCTGTGTTATCCTTTCTGTGGGATAGTGCATATAAAAGATCTCTTGCTGCTAATCAAAAAGAGTAGCCCATAAGTTGCGACACCGGGTTTCCACTCTCAATATCTGTGTGGTCCTTAACCATATGTCCGATGTCATATAACCGTAAATAAAATGTGCTGAATGCATCGTTAAATAAAACATTTACTTCCTTCGGAAACGTTCCTAATTAATCACTTTGTTCAAATCATAATATTTTGCTATAAAATACTATTATTTCAGGTAATAAAATTTAATCAAAACAATCGAATATTTTCATTAAAAATGTGATTGTATTAAGTTTTTGATAACTAATATGTCGTTTATGTTAAAATGGAAGTTATAAAAAAAAAAATCTGGCATTACTGAATTAAATATGGCCGAGAACTAAACACTTGACTGGTCACTTCAAATGGCAAGGCATCAGACATACATGCTGTTGTTTAGTGTAGTGCCAATACAACAGGCTGACCGGGTGTTATGTGAGATATTACACTTACATGTAACAAGTTGGTGTCTTGACATCTGTTCGAGTGATTTTGCTTTTGAAATCGGATCAGATCCAAAATATTATTGTGACTTCAACATCTCACTCCAGTTAATAACCTGGTGACTTGAGCAAATTAAAACTTTATTTCGCTGTCTGTATTAGCTAATAGGGCCTGAATATATTAATTACTGCCACATTTGCAGTTTTGGGACAACCAACAGTCATACACCTATATTAGAGCCTCTCTCTAAATGTTCATAAATATAAAAAGTTTCACCTGCGGCCAAGATGAAAAGAAAAAATTATATTTACAGAGAGAGTGTGTGAGAGAGAGAGAGAGAGAGAGAGAGAGAGAGAGAGAGAGAGAGAGAGAGAGAGAGAGAGAGAGTTTCTAAGAGAGTGCAAAGAGGCAGAGAGAGAAAGAGATAGAAAAGAATGAATGTAAGATAATTACATTATTTGAAAATAATTTAAAGTACAAGTAAAAGTAAACAATGGTTAATTTATTTCAAAAAGTTTACTTTTAACAATGAAGTCCTGGACAGATGGGAATATGGTGTTATTTTACTGGTTACTACGATTCAGATCACCAAATAATTAATATGTTACAGTTGAGACTAAAAGATTAGACAAGTGGATATTACAAATCACATCATATATCAGACAACACGAAAACAAAAAAGAAAGAAATGTTTTATTTAACACGACACACTCAACACATTTTATTTACGGTTATAGCGATCTTTTATTTACGGTTATAGCGATCTTTTATTTGCGCTTCCCACAGGCAGGATAGCACAAAGTATGGCCTTTGTTGAACCAGTTATAGATCACTGGTTGGTGTAAGTGGTTTACACCTACCCATTGAGCCTTGCAGAGCACTCACTCAGGGTTTGGAGTCGGTATCTGGATTAAAAATCCCATGCCTCGACTGGGATCCGAACCCATTACCTACCAGCCTCTAGACCGATGGCCTAACCACGACGCCACTGAGGCTGGTCAGACAACACGAAGGTAACATTTTATTCAGTACCATATCATGTTTCGCTATGCAAGTTTCAGAGATTGCTTGACAAACTTAAAACATTAAACAGTAATTACTAATCAATTTTTATTGACTAAAAATATTGCTGATCAAGATTTTGAAAACAAAATGTTCCCTGGACAATAGGGTAAAATGTTTTCAGCATCCTAAATGGGACAGAATTTGACATTGTTATAAACATTTAATAGAACAAGATAAAATATTATTTTATCAAATTGATTGTATATTACAATGCATACTATGTGCAGAAACCATGTTACATTAATAGCAGGCCTCTGATAATTCTGTGCAAGCCATCAAGATTTAATTTGCAAGGAATAATTGTTTTCAATGAAAATTTGTCACTTTTTGTGTAATAATCACAAGCACTGCAGCCGGTCTACCATCAAATAACAGATTTTGTTAAAAAAAAAAAAAAATTACATTTAACCTTGATATTACAGAGATAGATACGTTTCACATTTTAATGTCAACAAAGCATAATAATTTACTCTATAAGTTTCAGCATTAAAAACAATCATTTGTCATAAAATTGATATTCCGGTGATATTGTAACGTCATTTGACACCTCTTCTGCTCCAATTTCGATTTTTGTAGCATGCGCAGTATTCAGCTATCGCTGATCTAATGTTGAAGACGGCAAAACCATATTTCTTAATAAATACCTGCTTCTACAATCGCACTGTGAGAAGAAACAAAAGCCGAAAAACAGAGACATAATTCATCCACTAATATTGTGATGGTCCACCATCTTTTTCTGCTCGCAAGCACTTCCGGTCACGTGATAGTATGTGCACCTCAATGACCCATATTACTTTTTCGTCTTCAGGTAGGATTTTTTTCAAACGTCTTATCTGTATTTATGGAGGCACGGTTTTCCTCGTTTATATGTTGTTAAATATTCCATTTAATTAAAGTATCTTACAATAGTTTTGTAGTTTTTTGTGTTTGTGTGTGTGCTTATTTCTTAGGCCTATGGGTCATTAACTATTTGTTCATGTATGTAGGCCCTACTGTACATATTTAATACTGATTAAAATGATTTAGTCTATTGTTTGATCCATCATAGGAGATAACTGCATGGCGACGACAGAATGGCGACAGAACTTTATTTACACTATTATTTAAAAATAGTACAATAAATTTTAGAACAGTAGAAAATATCTTATATAATTACAATAATTCCAAATATATATTTTTTCTAACATATCTTTAAAGTTAAAACAGAGTTAAAGGGACATTCCTGAGTTTGCTGCACTTTTTAAGATCTTATCGACTAACAGACTTTTTAACGTATGTAAATATATTTTTCTGCATAAAATATTAGTGGCTGTATATTAAACGTGTTACTGATCGGTCTAATATTTGTACTAGCTTAAATTTTATTTTATTTCCTCAAATATTGTTTTTTCGTACGTACGAAATTATTTGAAGACAAAATCCAGTTTAGGCTTCTTACAGATATTAAGACGACCAGAAACATATTGAATATACAGACACTGATATTCTAAACAAGAAAATATATTTAATATGTAAGTTTAATCGTAGAAATATTTTATTAGTCGGTGCGAGTGCGAATAATTTTAACATGCTCACATACCACTAGAGTTTCGAGCATGTCCGTCCCGGGGCCTGTCTCTGGATAGCCAGTGACTTGCTCCGGGACAGAACAAAATTAAGGGGATAATTTTGAAATTTACATCTAAAAATTAAATAGTGGGAATTGACTGCTCGGCCGAATATTTATATAATTTGGAGCATTTTAGAAGGACAGTCCAAAAATAAATAAGAGAAAGAAGAGAGGATCGGACTATTTAATAATATTTTTGACATAAAATTTTGAACGAAGGTCTAAAAGTTTAAAGTCCGATCTATATGGTCCGGGCCAGGGGGGGAGGGGTAATTTTGAGGTGGGCGGAATTTGGAATACGAATTTAGTAGTTAGGTCAAAGACCGAAGACCAAAATGTGCTACAAAAATTTAAGTCCAAACAATAAAATTAGAGTGCTCGACCGAAAAGGTTTTAAGGTGATTTGAGCAATTTAGACGGGCTGCCAAAATAAACTGCGTCGGACTATTTACAAAGAAAAAAGAAAAAAAAAAAACCCCATAAAATTTTGAACTGCGGCCAAAAATGTTTTTAAAGTCCAACTGAGCCCTAAAAAAGGAAGTACATGTCCTAGGAGAGGGTACGCAGCGGAACTCATGGCGAGTTGATGGGATGATCGGCTCGGAACTTCGGGAAGAAGTGAGGCAGGTCGATGTAGCACTCTCCCCGAAGTATTGCTGAGTAGTCTTCCGGAAGTATCAGCTTGATAATCCGATGGACGATTGGATTATCCATGTCTGATTTCAGTAAGCCTTGCCGGTACATCCCGTTCCGCTCCGACGTCAGGTAGTAGGTACGACTTCCCTCGACGTACTGGAACTGGTACCGCCCTTGACCAGTTGGTGTTGGTCTCCAGCTCTTGGTGACGAAGGGGCCTGGCAGCTGAGAGGTCGCAGTGAACTCCCCCTTCACACAGTTGCGGTACCGTCCAGGAAGCTTGTTGCGTGCGATCTGCCAAGTCGTGGGCTGTGTGTCGGACAAGTCCTGGACCGACACCTTCCTCTTCTTGGCTTCACGCTCTGCAACCGCTGTCGCAACAACTCGTGGAGACGCCGGTGGATTGGTTGGTGCGGACGACACTTTTCCTGTTTCCATCGGCGTTGGTGCTGCAGGGGGAGGGGCCGCCACTGCCGGTTTAGCGGACAGCTTTGGCTCCCCCTTTGCCGCTCCTGGCGTCTGCTGCTTCCGAGTAGTGGGGGACGGCGACGCAGAAGGGGCCGCCGCCGGCAGTTGAGCTGCCGGTTTTGGCTCCCCCTGAACCGCCCCTGCCGGTCTCGTCTTCTTCTGTGAAGCAGGAGGGACCGCCCCTGGCGGTTGAGCCGCCCGGTTTGGTCCCCCCTGAGCTGCCGTGGGACGACGTCTCCTCCTACTTCCCGATCTCTTCTGTTTATTGTCACCATAATACAAGGTGACAATAGCCGTGCTCCCATTGTGTTCAACACGATACTTGGCTAAGCGGCCAAGCTCGTGCAGCACAGCCCCAAGGGTGGGGGGGTGGGGGGGGGGGGGAGAGAGAAACCTCGACGTTTGCTAAACACAACCGCATTCTGCGCTGTCTCTGCGTTGAGAATATCGTATTCTATTAGTCGGAAACATCTTACAATGCAGCAAACTCAGGAATGTCCCTTTAATAGCTATAATATATTTAGTTTTTTACATACAGAAATACATTTGCAACAAAATATATTTTATAGTGTAATACATATACAGTAATTCGAAATATCTACTTTTCAAAAATATCTCTATATACAGAATTAATAATATTAATAAAAACACACAATCTGATTAAAATTAGTTCTACTGGGGCTACCACATGTAATAGTGGAACTAATTTTAATTAGATTGATAAAGACATAGTTTTTTAATAACAGACACTTTTGGAGAAGTAAAGAGTTGTTTCCGTTTCATAGTGTTTGGCCTAATACTGTAGTATTTACCCATGTATAATTTCCTTTTTTATCTAAATATGGACACTGAAAAAGGTAGTGAAATTCATCACCTAGATTGGTGTTACATAGTCTTTTTGCCATCTCCCAGTTTCGATAGGTAAAAAATGATTACTTGTTCGGAAGCAACTTAAAATAATTATCATTTTATGAGGTAAATGAAGAAGATATTTTCAAAAGAGAATGTTGTCTTGAATACTCTATAAGAAATGCATTTTGTAGAGGTATTCAAGTTATCACGCCAGATTTGCAAATATTGGTCTTTTAACCTTTGAGATACTATATTAATGAACACTTTTTTTATTAGTTATGTTATGACTTAACCAATAGTTTCCCAATCCAAGTTTGTTTAGAGTTTCATTAATGTAATTTAACCATTTGAATTTACTCGTTTGTTCAGATGCATTTGTTATCATGTATTTGTATAGTATAGCTGAAATTTTGCTTGATTTACTTGTTATCAATGAAGCCCCAAAACTGAGCATTCTAGTTTTTATTTTAATTTCTAAAGGGTAAATACCGAATTCGCCATAAATCAATGTGAATTTCCATTCTTAAAGGGGCATTTTTGAGATGTCCATCTACAGAGACTTCATAAAATATGCATTTTTGAAGCATACGTTTTTAATAATAAAAAAAAAAAGACAACTAGAGCTTAGCTCGGCAGCAGCCAAATGCGCGAAGCTGTCCAACGTCTTTGGGTATGAGTGCTTCAACTAAACTTAGTTTTGCCATTTGATATACAGTCGAACCTGTATATAACGGTCACTCAAGGGACCTGTCAAAGGTGGCCGTTATTACAGGTGGCTGTTATATACATGTAAAGGAAAACACATATAAAATAACTTACTACAAAACCCCCAATACTAAACTGAAATGCATAAAGTATCAACAGTCGTCAAACAAATATAAAATAAGACGGAGAAAGAAAAACATAATTTTTACTACATAAAAATGTTATTTAAAGCATAAATGTAATATCTTTTGAAAAAGTCATTTATCTTTGATTTCTTTCCACTGCATTCTGTTACCTATTAAATTAATACCTAACACGCAAAAGGTTGCAGGTTAGAAATCATTATACATTAACAAAAGGGTCAGTTTGCCAATGTGTAATGGCTGAACAAACATGGTAGCAGATTGTCGGAACTGCTTGTCTGACTAGCAGCAATCGCACACCTTGGAATACACTACCTGTCAGTGTTGACGAGTCGAATATATATGTAAGTTCAATTCAAGTCCCACTTCAACCAATAACAAGTCACCTTGTAAATTAAATTACCAACCATATCATACAGATATAAGACGTAAATTACGATTAATGATGTACTGGAGCATGTATCTGTTTTATTTCAACTTAAGTAAAACAATAAATTTATATTGTCACGGCGCAGGTCAATACATGTATATATCTTGTGACCGTTATGGCAAGTTCAACTGTCCATTTTGGACAAAAAATAGTGGTCGTTGTAATTTTGTGGCCGCTATATTATGGTTCAACCATTTATTTTGATAAAAAAATAGTGGCCTTTGGCCGCAATGGACATGTGGTCGTTATATACAGGTAAAATACAGAAAAAGCACTGGGCGGGATTTATGGTGGCCGTTATGGACAGGTGGCCGTTAGACCAGTCTCGGCTGTAGTTATTAGCTGTGGACTTGCAGAGCGCGTGTTTGGCCGTGATCGCGGGCTAGGACTAGAAGACATTCGGCCTACTGCCCAGTCAGTACAAATGCATGACAACCACACACAAATCAAGGTATCCGTATCCAACAAATTGCATAGGCTAGAGTCCAAGATACTAAGGTGAAATTTTTTTTGTCTGAGAAACTTGATAGGAAGTAAGTTGCCTTCGTGTCCCTCTTTTGAAGGAAATATTTGCCTTGGTACCCCTCCATTTGGCTTAGTGCCCTAATGTTTGTTATTAAATATCGAATGCAACACTTGCTCCAACCCTCCCCCGTTATTCACAATGGGGCCGTTAAAATTTTACGTAACGTTATTATATCAAAATTAAACTTTCCCTCCCCCCCCCCTCCTTTTTTTTTACACTGTGGTGGAAGAGACACCCATGTGATATTTACCGTCTCTTAACATGTGAAAATAGTCTTGTGAGCAGAGATGTCCCACAACTCCGCATAGATGTTATGTGAAAAGTGTGCACATGGTTCTTTCGATTCATATTTTTAAATCGGAAAAATACTTCCTGTATATAATTAATGTTAGCAGCATAATTTAACAACAAATATATTTAAATAATTTAGTTTAGCCTTGAATATGTTTATAATATTGTTGGTGTAAACTTCATCGATAGATGTGTGGCGCAGGTATGCAAAGTTTCATTGATAAATAGCATAAATGATGTAGCCACAACATGACGTCATTTTTGTTCACTGATGTGCGGTGTAATAAATGAAATACTATACTCGTTCCCGTGTGAGACCGTTTATATTACAACTCGTGTGTTTTAATCGTATATATCACTCGTTTTCGCTCGTTGTACGAGTAAACATAAACTATACTCAAAGGCAAAAGTTATTGTGACATGGATTGGAGTAATAAATTTGTGAATGGATTTATGGATGTAAACCAGAGAAAATGTGCATGAAACAGCTAAAAAAAAATGCAACCAAGCAGTTTTTGCAGCGATTGCATGCTTTGTGCAAGAAACATGGATAAATGCTGTCCAGTGTTCACCATAAAAGGCCAGACATTCAGTCGCAAATCATTGCCACTCTGTGCAGCCTTCAGAAGTCCAGAAGTCAGAAAAACACCATTAGTGAACTGTTTGATGCAATTTCGTCATGTCACGCCTCAGTGAAAATGACAGATGGCGAGTCATAGGGATGCTTGAATCTGAGACCTCGCAGCGTGACGTCGCACGTCAATTCAACGTCCACAGACACAGTGTAATTGTATTCAAACAGTTACTCGGTGGCGCAGTGGTTTAGCCATCGGACTACAGGCTGGTAGGTACAGGGTCCGCAGCCCAGTACCGGCTCCAACCCACAGCGAGTTCTTAAGGCTTTAATGGGTAGGTGTGAGGCCACTACATCCTCTTCCTTCTCACTAACTAACTAACAACTATCCCTTTGTCCTGGACAGACAGCCCAGATAGCTGAGGTGTGTGCCCAGGACAGCGTGCTTGAGCCATAATTGGATATAAGCACGAAAATAAGTTGAAATGAATTAATCAAACAGTTACCATGATCAACATATACCTAAAACATTTAAACTCGGGGCTTTATAATGCACCAAAGCTGAGACGGTAGAGGGTGTGCATAAAATAAGTATGCACAAAATAAACAAATCCAAATTAAGTTCAAATATGCTAACCTCAAAACATTTCACCTCAAAATCAATGGAATTTTAAGCTATAATTAGATTAAAATAACATGAAAGGCATTTCTAAATATGTACAACTCTTTACCAGGTTTTAATAACATTACTGCACTAAAAATACCTTGACAGAAAGCCTGCTGTGTCCAAATTAGTGAAATTTAAAGCCTAGAAACTATTAAAACTAGAGGCCAAACATTAAAAAAGAACAACACCTGTAGAGAGACAGACCGACAAATTCTTTATTTACGTCTCACCTTGTGTAGAGATTAAATAAACAAAACAAAAACATAGTTCAACAACAAAAACAACAATACTATTGTGAGGGGGTAATACTTATATGTCCAGGGGGAGCAGATTGATTCCCTTCACCCCCAAATATGAATATAATAAATAAGTATAACTATAAATAACAAAGACTAGGTTCAGGATCTGAAGGGCTTTACTAATAGAGTTAAAAGAAATATAAATAAATCAGAACACTGGGGTTTCCATACAGGATAATTTATCCCCAGGATCTATAAGTCATTATACAAGATCCGGTAGTTATAGCCCCCCCCCCCCCCCCCTCCACCTCCAGGTATAGCCCCCACACGACCAGAGTCCAAACCTTAAGATGGCTAGAGTAACTAGGTGTTGATTGCTAGGTGACCAGAGTGGAATACCTTGTGTGAGATTCACACCAAGAACAAAGAACTTTGGCCCTTTTCCACATATGGTCATGTCACATGATCATGAAAGCTGTTACCACTGGCACTAGCCTTCCAAACATAATAATGTAAGCCCTTAGAGAGTGGTTGGTTGTGTTCTTTATGTAGAAAGGGAGGAAATATACATGCAGCAAATGAAACAATCATGGTGCATTTCCACCACCATATGAAGCAGGCTAATCCTGACCTTCAAGATATTATAAGTTGTAGAAGCATCACGAGGGGTAGGCCTATAATGGCGTTTCATGTACCCTGTGTGTGTTCTTTTACCCCGAGCCGAGAGATGCTTCTACGACGAATTTATCTTGCCGACATGTTAAACCATATAGCCAAATAATAAAAATAACGCCAGACAATGATTGTTAACAATTTATTAACGGAGCCGTACCACGCGGACGCGAACGAAACCACGTGCCAGTGACGAAAAATAGTTCCATCGATAAACGAGTTTTTAAAGCCGCACACCCTAGTTCCATCCAGCGAAAATAAATTATAATTTGGTTAATCTACAAACCTGTAACACACTTAGATCACGTTTTTATCAAATGGAGTGAAAAAGCAGGTTTTATATCGATAAATACCATGGGAATCCCCATGTCCCAATTGCTTGAAATAATTTTGAAAGTTAGTATTCTGATGTCACCGGCAGATGTCGCTCGAAGCACAAAAATGCCTACGTCACGACAAATTTCACAGAGTGCGCACAGACTTGGGGTGCGTTGTTTTCACCTCTCCTGGACATGTTCCAACTGTTCTGTCCTGGTTGTATCCCCTCTCCAGATATCGTAAGACTTAGCAAAAGTATTGGTTTTAAGGGTTTGTAACGTTTTGTATTGAGACACTTACTTGTCTGAACTTTATTGTTACTGAAAATGTTCACGAACTGTGAAGAAAAATCTCACAAATGAACAACAACAAATCGGATGTTGATTGCGCGAACCGTGCACGAGAAAACAAACCGAACCAAAATGATAACGGTCACGTGGTATACCAACGTCTGTGACATTGAAATGGAAATATCCCGTCTAAAAATAGATTAGACCTTGTCTGCTCAACGGTTTTTTCTCAAACGTGTTCGTTTTTAAGAAATAAGAAAAATGCATTTTGTGGAATTACAAAAACCAGGATTACCAGGATTACCAAAAAACACTTCAGGTGAATGGAAATGTATATTCTAAATAATAAACGGTAAGTAAAGTGCAATTTTATTTGTGAAAAAATGGGTATAATAGCGAAAAACAACGCTGTAATGGTTAACAACTAGCCGTAACTAGGGTGTGTCCCTTTAACTTCAAATGTTTGTAATACGAAATTGTCTGTAACAGATATTAATAACAAAAAAACAACAACTTTTGTTTTTTATCAGAAATGTATGTATTAAAAAAATAAAAATATTAAAAATAAAAAAACAAAAAAACAACTGTTGCTAATCGCGCATTAATACAATAACACCACGACCGCAATTAGGTGGCCGAGTTCAACATTGCAGCTTTTAAAAGTATTGAAATAGTGTATTTTATAGTAAAAATAAAATTAATTATGTATAATTGATTGATTATCAATGTTATTTATAATCTAATTATTGCTTTAGCATTAACTGGGGTGGCTGGAAACTGTTGGATATTACAGACGGGGTATAAGAGAATTTGGCTCCGCCCACAGGGGTATAAGGGATTTGTCCAACGGCAAACAACCAATGAGATTAAAGAATTTTACATGAAGGCGAGATAAAAGAAATTATACACTATATATATTTCACTATCCTACATATTTCCCAACTTAAAGGTAGAATAAACTCAAACAAGAGATTTATGTGTTGGAAAGATGCATACCCGGACCACCAACACATACTGACACTTTAACAAATGAAAAACGCGTAATTTTAGAGTTAATAAAAAAACATGATTATTCCTGCTAACTGGGGGCAGCCATTTTGTTTCGTTTTTGTGATGTCCGGTGGTATAGCTTGGGGCGAAGTGACGTCAGCTCCGTCCATCTGCTCTATGCACAGTGTAAACAAACGCTCTAATTTACGACAAGGCGCTTCGCTTTCATCAACCCGACTTGTAAAACAACATAAATGACTTGATAGTATAATAAAGAAAAAATGCATATTATTAGGCCTATTGGTATGCTACGTTCGAGCAAAAACGACCGCTCACGATACCCAAGTGATAATTTTCTTTTCTTTGGGGCTACTTAATAGGTCAGTTGTTTTGATTTTAGATGGGAAAGTCTACTTAATCAAGGGTTTTACAGAATTACTTACAGTAATAAAGCAGGGCGGTCGGTAATGTCTATTACGATTTGAGGTGTATCCGTGCTGTTATCACACTATACCCTGTGATCTTCATAAAAGCACGTCTTTTTAGTGTGTCTAGACACAGTGTCTGGGAACCATCTAAATATACACCTGCCAATCAAGAACCACAGGTACAGGCCACGAAAAGAAAAGACCAATTAACTAAGAAAACACTCCGATTATTATTTCAGTACGTGGGTTAATTTATGTACAAACCATAATACAGTTATTTCAACACTTTGACAATGGTGGTTTATTTTGTATTAAAAATAAAATTGTCGCTGGCTTACTGGGATGACTTTTATTACAGAAATATTGCAATGCATCCGCAAAAATCAGGTATGTTTTGTTTCTTAAGTCCGAAGACTAATTCCTGACGTGACACGTTAGGTATTACGTAACCACCAGCTCGCCAGAGGGCGTATCAATGGGATGATACAAAATGTCTGCGCCCGTTATATATAATAGCCGTCACATTTAACCGTTTTATTAATTAACTATACGATTAAACTTGTTGATATTAAGCAATAATGTGCATTATATATCGTTGAATGTGTACACCAGGTCAAATGCCTTGATTGTCCCTTCCTTTAAAATGCTGCCATCCTCGGCAACTCACAAAAACATATCATAATGGTATGCACAAAAACATATCACAATGGTATTCGTAACATCGGTCTCCCACACACATGCCAACCTGAAATGTTGACGTCCTCGGCAACTCAAAGAATCAGTCACTGCGGCCCCTGTAACAGTAACTGTGCCAAGAGCACCTGTGTCTGAGCCAAATATCGTATGGCCTGAGCATGTGGGTAGCTGGCTAATGTAGATACTGCTACTCTCTCTTGAACAACTGTAGAGACTGGTAGACGATGAGGGTTACTATGTTGACCAGCACTCGACCTTGTAGAATGGCTCTGTTGTGGCTGGGCTGAGCTAGTGTAGTCACCAAAGATGAAGATGTTTCCTCTCTTCTGTCGACTGGTGGTTGTACTACGGTAACTACATCCTCCTCAAAATCTTTGTCCGTACCGGAACTAAATGGGACAGGCGCCGAGATCATGTCAACAACCTCATCCAATGGAAGTGGTGAAAACAGATTCTCATTATTGGCATTCTCAATTTCCAATTCGTGCATTCTGCTTGGATCTGGAGAATTCAGTGTCTGGGCTACTGCATTCAGGATAGGAATGTCCATATCCTGTGGATGGTTGTCACACTGGATATCAGAAGATACTTCGACAGGTATGACAGTTGGCACTGTCTCAGTAACCACAATGTCTTTGGAGTCCAAAATCTCAGATCGGTGGACAATTTTCTGAGAACCATCCCCATCCATGAGCTCCAGAGTATAGACATGGCCATCAGAATTGGGTTTGGCAACCACTCTGTATGGTCTTGGATTCCAAACATCCTGCATTTTATGTCTACCCTGGTGGTGATTTTTTATATACACACGGCCACCAAGTGGAATGTCACAAGTTGTGGACTTGGCATTCCGGCCTTACTGTCTTTGTAATGCCTTATGACTCCCGCATCCTCTGATGGTGGAGTGCTATCCACTCATCAACATCTGGTGTGCCTTCTTCTGCCTCAACAAGATCATCGAAAAGTTGTTCAAAAAGTAGTTTTGGCCCTCGGCTGAAGAAGAGGAAGTATTGTGAATAACCAGTTGAAGAATGTTGAGTGACATTATAGGCATATATCAACTCAGGAAGATAGTTTGGCCAGTGTTTCTTCTGAGAAGGATTTAATGTACGAAGCAAGTCGTGCATCGTACGGTTAAATCTCTCGGCCTGAGCATTGTCCTGTGGGTGGTATGGTGTGTCCGGCTTTATTTAACCTTCTGACTACTGCAAGCGAGATATCTCGCCCGACGTCACGTCAGTCGATATACTGTACACTGTATACAGTGCATTCCCCAATTCATATTTCCCGCCGTTTTGCACACGACACTCACCGGAAACGGAAATATAATTAAAGAAAAAAGATTTTTTTCAAAATGGTGGTTTTTGTTTTGATTTTTTCAATTGAAAATACCTTGAAATTTTGAGTTCAAAAAGTGGTTTTCGGCAAGTATATTTTCGCTTGACAACAATGGCGGCACGTCGCGGTAATTTTCAGGGATCGATAGCTGATTGTAACAGCTAATTTGATAATAAATTTGATCGTTTTACCAACAACGAAAATTACCAAATATTGCAATATGAATCGTAGTTCGGGTTTAAAAAAAAATTCTGGTCAGAAAACCACTGTTATCGGGAATAATGGACATAAATACTGGACAGCTGGCCACAAATGCCCGTAAGTAACGCAACTTTTTCGATTTGTTGCCTAATTTTAATCACCATTAGCCGATCTAAAATAATAAAAATTACAAAAAAAAGACACGAAAATAATACTTACCGATTCATATATGAACTTTATTTCATGTATTTATGAAACATTTAAGTGAATATATGTGAGTAAAAATTATAAACTTGTACCACTCAACGTGGTTTTTGTTCAAAATTAATCCAGTAGTCTAACGGTTAATACCATACATAGTGCAGAGTTAGGCTTTGATCACTATGAATTTGTCACCGAATCTCATACCGCACAAACCATTCCCTGACTAAAGCACTTCTGCAACTGTCCTGGCTTTCTGGTCTCTTGTTGGGACAGCTTGAGTGAACTTAGTGAACACATCTGTCATCACGAAGACATTTTTTCGCCTATCAGTTGCAGGTTCTAGGAAAGTAAAGTAAATAGCCAAGACTTCTAAAGGTTTCTTGGCTAGAAAACTTCCCATTGTTGGTCTAATCTGGGGTCTAGACTTTGCAAGCAAACATCTGTTGCAATTGTGACAATATTTCTCAATGTCCACAGTCATTCCTGGCCAGAAACATCTTTTCTGTATCAATGAAAGGGTTCATTCATACCCTTGATGACCAACTTCATCATTAAGTGCCTGCATGGTTTTCTCTTGTAACACTTGAGGTAAAACAAGCTGGTGCTGAGTATTGGTCCATCTTGTATAACACGATAGAAGACATCGCCCAATTCCTGTACTTTCTCCCACTGTTTCACCAAAACCTTCACGGACCTGGATTCCCTCTCCATCTGTTTACCTTGTGGTTAGTTATCCAGGATTGAAGAAACCTTTTTATGTCAGGATCCTGCAACTGCAACTGACAAAGGTTCATACTTGAATACGATGGGTGTGTTTTAACTGCCACGGGCTTTGGAGCAAGAGCATTAGATCATGTTGTAACACCTGATACAGAAACTCCCAAGCTATTCACTTGGACCGACACTTGAATCATAAGTTCCTCAATCCGTAATTTTAGATCACTCGGGATGATTGAGCTGCTAGTGGATTTAGCAACTTTTCCTGCAATCCATTCCTGATCTTGATTCACATCACTATAGTGTCCTTTGACACACCGACGGCTCAAGGCATCAGCATTTGCATTGCTCTTGCCTGATCTGTACCTTACCGAGAAGTCAAATTCAGCAAGTTAAGCTTGAAGAATGAGTCATTGGGATTGGCCAGGATCTGTCTGCTCAATTCCCGACGCAATAGAGGATCTCGAACACCTTCAACAAAAATAGCTGCCAAATTTTGTTCTTTCTGCTCCTGATAATGTTGGTCATGTTCCAGATGTTGATACAAACATATCAACTCATGGCTGTAGGTCAGAAGAGACTCGTCAAACTCTTGCTTTCAACCAAAAAGTCGCAATCGCTTCTGCTGATCATTGCCATAGTCACTAAAACCTATACGAAGAATTTTGAAAATATCTTCAGGATCTGCAATATCGGCGTGCCCATCTATTTCCATCTGAGCTGGACCTACTAAATATTCTCTGATGAAAAATAGAGAATTTTCACCTGTTAGATGTCGGGACTGAAGATGAGTCGTGATGTCTCGAATCCAGTCCTCCAAGTAAATATCTGATCCAAGTTTTCCCTGGAACCGACTAATGTGACCATATATTTTTGAAGCCATCTTAGCGTTACGAAATCGTAAAACTATCGTAGGTTGTGACGTCACTACAGCACACGCCATAGTGACGTCATTACTTTCTATGGTTTTACGATTTCGTAGGTTAAGATTGCTTCGAAAATATGGGCCCTGGGCTACAAAAAATACTTGTGGTTCAGGACCTGATGGTGGAGTTGGTTCAAACCTGGCAGATTCTCTTTCAGTGTGCTTATTCCGCAAATACCTAATTGTGTTCTAAAGAGTTTCGTTTTCTTTGGTCTGCTCTCTGAACTGGAATCAAGTTGCTCAAAATCATGTCTAAGAGACTCCTACTCACCATCATCCTTGGTTGCCATAGTAAATTAATTTTTTACCTCCTCCATAAGAAAAAGTGGGGTTTTTTTCCCAAGATAAAGTGGAAGTGAGAGAAAACGATGGAGGGAAAAAAAGGTCCCACTACAAACCTTTACGTTGACTGATTAAGTGATAAAAGCATCCACTGAAAAAATAAAAGTCTGGACTTCATAAGAAAGGACTTACCATAAACTAATACTTCCCTAGTTATTACTTACCTATATGTTTCTCAAAGGATCCAGTATCAAGACTACATATGAACACCTCCTGCACCAGTTAAAGCTTACAAGCCCTTACTTTAAAGAAATATGCTTTTCAAATTTAGAATAATTCGGGTTGGAACAGATGTGATTAATACTTAATCAATCTTAAGTTTTAACTTTAAACTATGATACTGACATCCTAATTAAAAGACAAAGATATGTTATTCAGTACTAAACAAAACATCAACATGATTCTGTCCTTTGTAACAAATAATGTTCAAATGTTTGGGGGTTTTCTTCTTCCTGGCTGTAAAGTATCAAGCATTAGTCAACTGTTCGTCTTTTCTTCTACACCATGAAATCCTGGGAATCTTGGGAATCTTGTTACATCTTGGGATTCTTGTGATCGTTTGAATCTTGTGGCATGTTTGGAGTCCCTTGTTCAAGTCTTGGTCCGTGTGGGGGCGTCTATCTTCTTTCACCTGTCACTAAATATTGGGGCTATAACTCTATTTGCCTTCAGATCCCACTTCTGACACCAAATGTGAGGGGGTAATAATTATATGTTCACCCCCAAATATGAATATAATAAAAAAGTATAACTATAAATAACAAAGACTAGGTTCAGGATCTGAAGGGCTTTAATAGTAGAGTTAAAAGAAGTATAAATAAATCAGAATACTGGGGTTTCCATATAGGATAATTTATCCCCAGGATCTATAAGTCATTGTACAAGATCCGGTAGTTATAGCCCCCCAGGTATAGCCCCAACACGACCAGAGTCCAAACCTTAAGATGGCTAGAGTAACTAGGTGTTGATTGCTCGGTGACCAGAGTGGAATGCCTTGTGTGAGATTCACACCAAGAACAAAGAACTTTGGCCCTTTCCACATATGGTCATGTCACATGACCATGAAAGCTGTCCGCACTGGCACCAGTCTTCCAAACATAATAATGTAAGCCCTTAGAGAGTGGTTGGTTATGTTCTTTTTATAGAAAGGGAGGAAATATACATGCAGTAAATGAAACAATCATGGTGCATTTCCACCACCATATGAAGCAGGCAAATCCTGACCTTCAAGATATAAGAAATTATACACTATATATATTTCACTATCCTACACACTTCCCGACTTAAAATGTTGCCATCCTTGGCAACACACAAAAACATATAATAATGGTATGTACAAAAACATATACAATGGTATTCGTAACACATTCGGTCTCCCACACAATAACTAAAAACGTACACAAATCACTTCTAAGATAAAAAGACAAATTCTTTATTTGCGTCTCACCTTATGTACAGATTAAATAAACAAAACAAAAACATAGTCCAACAACAATACTGTAGCTAAAAAAGTACGCAAACCACTTCTAAGATAAAATATATGTATAAATATCACAGATTAATGCTGACATAATTGTATTCGCAACTCTCGTGGAAACCACGAGAATGTTATCGCACCTACATATTGACGAACATCACTCTCATGATGCCAATTTCACAAAACATTGTAGTTTAAAAAGTTAAAGTTTATTTTGTTTAACGGCACCACCAGAGCACACCGGTTTATTAATCATCGGCTATTGGATGTCATATACTATGGTCTTTGCTATACCAGTCGTTCTGCACTGGCTGGAACGAGAACTAGCCCAATGGGACCACCGATAGGAATCGGTCCCAGAAGGACAGCGCATCATGTGCACGCTTTACCACTGGGCTACGTCCCTCCCTCTGTGATTAGCAGTTATACCAGTTCTATGTTTACATGTGTTTGGCATCTATCTCCGGCAGAAAATTACATCATTACGGAAGATGGAGCGCTGTAAGGACAAAATAAAATCAATTATGTTTATTTCAAACTGTATTTGTTGTGCTGTTAACAGTAATACACATTGTGGTTTAGTCGTAGATTTACGTTTACGCGCAAAACTAGGCTTACGCCGTTTTTTAAACTTGGGCTCAGGACTGTACGTTACGACAGCGCAAGAGAACAGTTGCAATCCCAGAAACCACCAAAAAAAGATGCCTGGGTTTTTTTTTTTTCTATCTGAAGAAGGTCCACTGTTACGTTGCCCTGATTCTTTCTGCACTGCCACCTCACTTAGTTTAGGGTATCGTAGGCACTGTTCTGTTCACAGTGATTGGCAATGTGAGACGTCAATAACCAGGTCAGTCTCATCTACCAACATCTCCAGACTTGCATTAACATAGCAATATATTATGATATCAGGCGCGTGTGCAAGAATGTTTGCAAGGAGGATCTAGATTGTAAGGAACATCAGTAATGTATAACAAACTATCTGCCCTCAAATGATTCACGCATTATACACGTGTGTGTATTTCTCCGTATATATACAGCTAAACACACACACACACACGCGCGCGCGGGCGGGCGCGCGCCCGCCCCTAAACCCTTGAACCGAACTTCTTAGATTTCAGAATCGTCGTCTGAACCCGACACAACAAATGTATCGTAGTTATTGCTGATGAGTTTAATAATCCTCTCCGTAGATTTTCTGGCAGATGAACAGACGTAACCTGTATATAGAAAAATGGAAACACTGTAGAGTTGGTACAGTGAAGACCACAATACCCAGGACGATGCCAATTGTGATGTCTGGATGATTCCAGTCCAGCAAGACTCTGTAGACAACGTTGGAGTGGTCCACAGACCAGAATATGACGCTGAATAGGACATACACGACGCAGTACATGACGGGGTAGACGACGTGTAACAGACGTACTGGCCTCGCGCAGACAACAACGTCAGCAAAGACGAACACTGTATTAAGCCCGTGAACATTTAAATCATCAAATTGTACACCAGGGTGGCCAAGTATTTTTTGCACTCTATGGTATATTACACTAAAATACACAACGGTGACAAATATAGCACCAACAAATACTATGTTCCAAAGGACCCATGATATTTTAAGATACCATGGCATCCTGATTTTCATGATGACTGGGTCTTGCACATGCTGTAATGTCACGTTGCCGGGTGTGACGTCATTATTATTTGTCATTTTCAAATCCGGTCTTTCAGAATTAATTAGCTTATTTTCAAAATTAGTACATGTATTAGACTTATAATCACAAGTGTCCAATTCTTTTGACAAGGGTGAATTGCTTTGAGAGCAAACATGATTTTCTGAAATAGTGTTTACGTTTGAAATCGATTTTTCTGGTTCTAACCTTGACCTTGCTCGGCAATGACACCAGATGGCGACACTGGCGGCGAGCACCATGTGGAGAGTGAGCGCGAGGTAGGTCCACGTGGTTATGTACGCCATAACGTGGTGTTGGAGTTTGAACCCAGTGCCGGCACCGTCCTCCGAAACGACCATGACCCTTATGAAGGCGAACAGGACGTAGGCTGCCACCGATAGGCGGTAAATTATGAAAACTGGCCAGGGAAACCGCCACTACAAGAAAAAAAGTTGATATTATTAACTAGTATACGACTATTTTAAAATGTCATTCTGAATGTATACATGTCTATGTATGTATGTATGTATGTATGTATGTATGTATATGTGTATTGTATGTATGCAATGATGTATGAATATCTATATATTGTATGTCGTATTTGACTATTGCATACATAGATATTACCGCACTGGCGCAGGGGATAATTAAATAATTTCTGGCCTCACAAATTGTCTCGTGCAATTGCTGGGATTCGAACCTGTGGCACCGAATCGTCCGCAACTTGCAGACTTTCCACGATACATTCTGAGCTATCCAGACATCCATAAAAAAGGACGCTGTTTAACTCAACCATATACATGGGGCCTACAAGCTACGTGGTCGATCCCGCTTACGTACATGTATGGATGGATGGATGGATGGATGGGTGTATGTATGTATGTATTGATGTATGTATGTATTACATAATGTGATTAATTCTCCAGAATATCAAAGACCGTGGCATGTGCTATCCTGTCGATGGGATGATGCATATAAAGGATCCTTGACGAAATAAATGTAGCGGGAGTATTTCTGATATATCCAGAATTCCTGATTTTTAATACTAACAAGCATTCTCACAGTATGGCTATAACAGTAGACTACATGTTCCCTATCGGAACCAAAATGTTTTCTGTAATAGTACGTGATAAAGCTAAACACAAAATTGCAGTTCATTTTATCTCACTGTTTTATCTCACTGTGGTTTTTTGTTGCCGTTTTTTGGGGGGTTGGGTTTTTTTGGTGTTTTTTGTTTTTTGAGGGGTGGGGGGGGTTTCAATTATACTCAGTCCCATAATGAGTTTAAGTTTAAAAGAATTGCTCAGTTTCTAACATATATGTTTGCAGATTATAATATAAGAAACAAATATCACTTCTAATCTGAGCCTTTAATACGTATTGGAGGTAAAATTCAGTTTTAACTATTACAAACATTGCACAGACAGGGGAAGGACGTAGCCCAGTGGTAAAACGCTCGCTTCGTCTGGGATCGATCCACGTCGGTGGGACCATATGGGCTATGGTGTATCAAAGGCCGTGGCATGTGTTATTCTGTGGGATAGTGCATATAAAAGATCCCTTGCTGCTAATAGAAAAAAGTAGCC